>NC_067473.1:109692964-110045464 GCF_947179515.1 Apodemus sylvaticus
ATTCGTGAATTTATTCAAGCAATGATGAGATACTAACATCAATAGAATGTTTGTTGAGTGTTTACTCTTGAAAGGAAAATATTGAGTGAGATAACTCAGCATGTATGGACCTTTACTGTTAAGCCTTACAACATCTAATTGTTTGTTTGTTTGTTTGTTTATTTACATCACAAAGGCTGCTCCACTCCAGGTCATCTCACCCACAGAGCCCTCCACCATTCCTCTTTCCCCCTATAAGAGAGTGCACTCCTCCCTGTGTATCCCCTGGTTCCACAACTCTGCAGAAATTGTTAGGCACACCCTTTCCCACTGAGGCCAGACAATGCAGCTCAGTAGGGGAAGGGATGCCAAGTTCAGGTTACAGCTTTAGGGACTGCCCCAGCTCCAGGTATGTTTTTATTTGTTGAGGTTATAATAAAATTCTGTAATTTTTCTGTTGTTCAGCTCAGCTTAAGGCGGTCCTGTTGGTGAGACTTTAGGGTGTAACCTTCTAATATTTTTATTGGTTTACAATTTAATGAACTTTCATAATAAAATTTCACTCCTTACCATGTTCTCTCACCCATCTGCCTCTCCTCCTGGAAGTGTCTTTCTCAGCAAATCCCCTTCTAACTCAGTATCTTCTTTTTGTGTGAGGTTCATTGAATTTAATCGAAATTCTTGCACAGATTACTTTTTAGAATGCTTACTGGGTCAAAGGCAACTCACCTGTTCCTATACCTGAATAAAATGGCAACTTCTACAGAGTCTGACTGTGTAGCTCAGGGCACACTCAAATTTAGACAATCTTCCTGCCTTTACTTGCACATGTTCTTGTTACTGGCCTGTGCCATAACACAGAAAAATGTGTTCTTAATGTTGAAGTAGTTAGTTGATTTTCATTTTTTTCTAGGACCCCTTGGATCTAACAAAAGTAGTATATGCTTGATTGTAGATTATTCTTCAGTAATTCACTATCTGTGTCTCTCACTGGACAGTTTCCAGGATGCTTTTTTTTCTAAG
This sequence comes from Apodemus sylvaticus, assembly GCF_947179515.1. NCBI lineage: Eukaryota > Metazoa > Chordata > Mammalia > Rodentia > Muridae > Apodemus > Apodemus sylvaticus. The sequence continues at coordinate 109,693,967 of NC_067473.1, forward strand.
CCTAAATCTATGTAACCTGATCCCAAGACTGGTGAATTAAATTGATGCATGCTCTGTGAAATATTTCATGCATATACTTCAGTATATGCTTCTTTGTATATACTGATTGCCATCAAAATTCCATTTGCTTTTGCCACACTTTATTTAGCTCTAGATACATGATCACCAAATGTTACATATATTGGCTGAATAATTTTCAGGTGTACCCACAGGCTCCATTTTTTTTATTGGTTCAAATTTGTATGTTTAACTCTTATTTCTCCATTTTTTCATGATTCTGATTTGTCAAATAGGAGTTTCCTTCATGGTGTTCTCCTGATCTGTTGTGCCATTGATGTTAAGAGATATTAAGTAGTAGTGATTATTGCTTCCAATCATTTTGATGTTAATTTTCTACTTGTGTGGTTATCTTCTTTTGGGTTTGATGAAAGAAGGTTATTATCCTGCTTTTCCCAGGGTATAGTTTCCCTCCTTGTATTGGTGATTTCTCCCTATTATCCTTTGTAAGGCTGGGTTTGTGGAAAGATATTGTGTAAATTTGGTTTTGTCATGGAATATCTTGGTTTCTCCATCTATGTGATTGAGAGTTTTGCTGGGTATAGTAGTCTTGGCTGGCATTTGTGTTCTCTTAGAGTCTGCATGAGCTCTGGCCAGGATCTTCTAGTTTTCATGGTCTCTGGTCAGAAGTCTGGTGTAATTCTGATAGGCCTTCCATTATATGTTACTTGCCCTTTTTCTCTTACTTCCTTTACTATTCTTTCTTTGTTCAGTACATTTGGGGTTTTGATTATTATGTGATGGGAGGTATTTCTGTTCTGGTCCAGTCTCTTTGGGGTTCTGTAGGCTTCTTATATATTCATGAGCATCTCTCTCTTTAGGTTAGGGAAGTTTTCTTCCATAATATTGTTGAAGATAGTTGCTGGCCCTTTAAGTTGTAAATCTTCATTCTCATCAATGCCTATAATCCTTAGGTTTGGCTTTCTCATTGTGCCCTGGATTTCCTGAATGTTTTGGGTTACAAACTTTTTGCATTTTGCATTTTCTTTGACTGTTGAGTCCATAGTTTCCATGGTATCTTCAGCATCTGAGATTCTTTCTTCTATCTCTTATATTCTGTTGTTGATATTTGCATCTAAGGCCCTTGATTTCTTCCCAAGGTTTTCTATCTCCAACGTTGTATCCCTTTGTGATTTCTTAGTTGTTTCTACTTCTGTTTTTAGATCCTAGATATTTTTTGCTCAAGTCCTCCACTTGTTTGTTTGTGCTTTTCTTTAATTCTTGAGAGATTTTTGTGTTTCCTCTTTCATGACTTCTGCCTGTTGATCAAAGTTCTCCTGTATTTTTTTAAGTGATTTTTGCATTTCCTCCTTATTGGCTTCTATCGTTTTTCCCACATTCTCCTGAATTTCTTTAAGTGATTTTTGTGTTTCCCTTGTAAGGGCTCTAGCTTTTGATCACTTTTCTCTTTAATTTCATTAAGAGATTTATTTGTGTCCTTCATATGTTCCTCTAGCAGCATCATCATCAGTCTTGAATCCAACTCTTGTTTTTCTGGTGTGTTGGGGTATCCAGGACTTGCTATTGTTGGAGAATTGGATTCAGATGCTGCCATAATGCTTTGGTTTCTATTAGTAATGTTCCTACATTCGCCTTTAACCATCTAGTTCTCATTGGTGTTAGATGGTCTTATTGTCACTGACTGGTGCTTCAACCTCCTGTGGACCTTTAAGGCTATTTCCATGACACTGAATGCCTGGATTTCCTCTGGCCCAGGTTGCTGATGTACTGCCTTCCTTTTTTGTGCTGTTGGAACCCTGCTGAGTCTTTCCCCAATTTTATACTTGGGTTGTCTCATTGAACCAGGTGCTCCCAGACTGCTCTGTCTTGGAGCAAAAACAGAGGTGGAGAGTCACTCCCTCTGCTGATTCCCATGAAGGACACAGGCCCCACAACAGGCTGACTGGTAAATGAACCGCCTACGTGATCAGGTCCTGGGCACAGGCAGACTCTTGGCGGTTTGTGCTCCCAGAGATCTTAAACTCAGGTTATCTCAGTACCTGGGGCTGCTTTTCTGCCCTGGCAGGCAGGGAAGATGGCAGAGGGGATTCATCCCCTCTGCTGATCTCCATGTAGGACACAGGCCCCATGACAGGCCAGCTGGAAGATGAATTGCCTATGTGCTCAGGTCCTGGGCACAGGCAGACCCCTGGCGGTTTGGGCATCCCAAGATATTAAACTCAGGGTATCTCAGTACCTGGGGCTGCTTTTCTGCCCCGACAGACAGGGAATATGGTAGCAGGGAGTCACCCCCTCTCCTGATCTCGAAATATTATTTTAAAATTAAATTTTACCCTTTCTTTTATTTGGAAATAATACTTAAAATAAGACATATACCTATCTGTATATCCAATGTCCACTCATGTGCTGGGTTATTTCAATTCATTCAAGATATATGTGTATGTTTGTGTGTGTGTGTGTATATATATATATATATATATATATATATATATATATATATGTTTTCTACTACTATGCATTTTTTTCTTTGAGGTGTTAAACATTACTGTGTGTTCTTTTTTTTTTTAACTATAAATGTAAACCATTTTGTGGTAATACATTTTAACATAATGCTACATTTTAATCAAATGTTCTACCATTTTCTCCAATATATTTTGGCAACCAGTCTTCTACAGAATATGCTATAAGAATATCTTTATTTATGTTTTTACCTCCTTGTTTTAATGCTTTTAGAATGCCAAGTTCTCTGTCCTGACACAAATCAGGAAACTGATACATGAATTCTTTGAAACTTGCACATTTCTTCATGTATATTTTATCAATTAATTAACTAATTAATGAATGAATTTATTATTTTTGTACACACACATGTCACAGCATAACTGTGCACATATTGCAGGAGTTGTTTTTCTACTTGTATGTTATAAGTTCTGGGAAATTAATCTTAGGTCATCAAGTTTGGCAGTAGTATTCCAATATGACTCAAACAAAAAACTTTGTTCCCTGAGTTCTAAAGGCCAACAAATACCTAAACGTGGCTAATAGTTAACTTACATTTCTATAACTTATTTTTTATTTGATCATTATAAAAATACTGTTAAAATTCAATACAATATAATAGATGATTTAGTTCAGATATTTCTCCTGCTTTCTGGTGTGTTTCTTCTAAAAATTCCTGCTTCTGACCCCTTTCAACTGCTACATGTTAATAGTTACAAAGCAATAATACTTGTCTAATGATAAAAATATATCAAAGCTAGACAAAAATTCATGACCAGTACTTTGGCTCTATACAGGTTTAGATACAGTTGTTAATATCAATATAGGAATTTAAAGCATAAAGACACTTTTCACATAAAATTAATGCTTGAAACTCCTACACAAATATTAACTACATCTGAGCCTCTATATAAGCCAAGACTTTACTCAACCTTTTTTTGTCTAGTTGTGTTATATTTTCATAAATGTTACTGCTTTTATTGCATATTGGCACTGAAGGTAGTTGAACTCTCTTTGTGCTAATCTATGGTTGCAAAGAGAAATCATACTCCCAAAGATGAAGAAAATTAGTATGAGGGCTGTGAATTATTTTATCTAAATCTAGAAAGGGAATATGAGTTATCCAAACAACCAGCATTTGGAAATCACTTCAGTTTCACTATGGCACTCATGATCCTTTACAAAACCCAAACTTTAACAAATGCAATGTTTTATGTTCTTGGCTTTAATAATAATGATAGAAAAAACAATAATAAATATACTCAGCATATTGATGGAAGCATTTCCTATCAGAACAGAGATACATTTTTCTTATTTATACTTTTACTTTCCATTCTCTGGACATCAAGCATTTGAAAAGTGGTTGCTTTGATTTTCAGAATCCATGTCAATCTCTCTACAATTCACTTGACCTTTCTATTCAATCGTTAAGATTGGCAGAAGTAATGATTTCTTCCTACCACATGATCAAGAGAGAATAAATAATTTTGATAATGACAGCATGCACTTACTGGACAAATGTTCTAGGAAAAGAAAGACTTGTTATCAATATTATATAATTTTTTTCTGTTTGGAAGTCTGTCTAATCATAAGACTTCACTTTTTTTTGGTTGCTTTCTTAAGGATTATAGAATGACTTTAAATATGTGTCTTAAACCTCTAATTTGGGAGACAGTGATGGGATCAAGGTATGCTTCACATGACAGTTACCTGCACTGAGAATGACTTCTGACTGGTCGTCAGTCTAGTTATTGTTGTCCTTCCATGTTTTACTCAAATGAACATTAATTATAGCTGTTACTTTAATTACATTTTTCTGTTTGCTCAATCTATTATTTTGTTCAATATGACTGTTTTCTCAAAACTTCTTATGTTTGCTAATTTCTTAGAAGTGCTTTTGCTTTTAGACAATTTGCTATAAATCTCCTCTGTAGAGAATGATACACATTGCATTAAAATTAGCAAGCATAGTGGGTGGGGGATAGATCACTCAGTAAATTACTTGCTTTTCAAGTATGAATCCCTGAGTTTGATCCTTAGAACCCAATTAGAATATTTGGCATGGCAAGGATATGCCCATAATACTAGTACTGGAGAAGTTGAGACAGGAAACTTACAAGGGGTTGCTATCCAGCCAGTGTACAGAGGTATACAAAAGTAATAGATTGCACACATAAGAAGTGCGACACTAGACAGATAGAGTTGAAAATATGCCTTTTGTTTTATTACTTTTTAATATAGGAATTTGCTATGTAGTCCATACTTGTCATAAATTCCTGATCATCCTCCCTCTACCTCCCAAGTATATATTTTAAGTATCCCAAGCCTAACCTGATGACTAAATCATAGCTGTGTTTTGTCATGCTTGACTGAAGGAGTCTTAAATCATAAACATATGAAAATTGGGAAAATATTCCTAATACTATACCCAACGTCGAATATACATACATGCACATATATGCAAATATATACACACATATAAAAATATGTGTATGTATGTATATAATACACACACACACATATGCATCTAAGAATTAAGAAAAAGTTCTCATGATATTCAATCTCTTCAACTATGGTACATAAGAAATAGCAGTAAATATTTGTTAAAGAATGTTGTCATTGAAGGCTGATGGGATGGGTGATTGGGTAAAGGCAGTTGCATGCAAGTTTGATCTGAATTTGTTTTCTTGGACCCATATGACATGATAGAAGGAAAGAATCAATTTCTCAAAGGATAGCCTCTGGGCTCCACACTGGACCTTATTTGTTGTGAGTGTGCACACACACACACATGCACACACACACATGAGAGAGAGAGTGTGTGTTATAGAATAATCAATTTACTTAAAAGATGTTTCATTCTAAGCCTTCTATTTTCTTTCAGCTAAAGATATCACGTAGTCTTTATGTCCCCAATGAAAGCGAACAAAAGTTAGAAGATGGAGCTAGGTCTGCCACATCCTGTACCATCATCATTATTGTTGTAAAGTTACAAAGGCTATGGGTCCCTAAGTAGGTTCTACAGGCCCCTTAAGAAGCCTTGTGGGTGAGGAAGTCGTTCCAAGTTTTATTTTGATCATGAAAAGCTGCAAAACGACCATCCTGGTTCACCTTTATGTATGGACTGTGGATAACTCCAGTTCCATGCATTGTGTTTTCTCACTAAACATACAGCATTTCCTGATCTCTCCATTATTCCACTTAGTAATTTCTGACCAGGATCCTCTGTAATGTCATTATCCATGAACACTTGAAATTGCTTGTTCAGAGAAATACTAGACTTCTACACAACTCTAAATGTACCCACATTTAGAAGTATGTCTATCTTTGTTCTCCACAGTTTCTTCCCATCATTTCTTAAGGCCATTTCCTGCTCTGAAGCATGTATCAATGATACCATTCCCCTGCAAGAAATAATTCTTCATTACAGTCTGTTGTCTTTGTCTACTTTACTGTTCTTACAGCTATTTCTTCACAATCCATTCATAGTTTTCTTTGGTACATGGTTTCTCTGAAGATGTGAACGTATCTGCTCAGCCCAGATAGAGAACCAACAGGAGATCACAATATATACATTACTGAACTCCAGTTTGGTGAAAAATGAGTTTTATTGGGGTCACTTACATTACTGTAATTACAGACCTGTAATTCTCCATTTCATTCAATATGGTATAGTATTTATTTTTCATACATTTGAAAAAAATACCTTGTAGAATTAGTAGGAAGGACAGGTTTATTTTTGTCTTGTTTTGGGAGAGATATAGTCTATTCTGACAGAGAATACATAACAGAATGTCTCTCTGTCCCTGGTGGCCAATAGGCTATGATAAAGTTGATCACATATCTGTTGTTAACCAGTAAATGCACAATTCAGGTATGAAATGGAATTAGATGTGGCTAGAGCACACATCTGCACACAGTTGGAAAACAAGTGTTCAAACAAAGAGCATTTCACCTTTACTACAGCAGATGGGAAACCCATAGTGCCATGAATTCATCATAGGCCAACTTGGCAGAGTTCATTCTTTTCTTTTCTTCCTCTCTTTTCTTTGTTCCCTTATACAAACCATTGATCCCAAACTCTTTTCGTTTTTTTTTCTTCAAATATTTGGCTCCTAAGCCTGACTCATTAATGTGTTCACTGGATTTTATTCCTTCACAAACAAAACATCTTCACTTTATGGCTTATAATCACTATTTTTTGTTATATAGTGTCATAGTCCAAGTGGTATTACATACCTGTAATATTAAATATTCATATTTGTATGACATGACATTTTAGTCTCAGCTAAATGGACCATTTTACAAAGCTTTACACATTTTATGGCATCTGTGACTCATCAAGAATAATTGTGTATCACAAAAACTATGATTGATAAGAAATGACATAAGCTTAAGAACATGAAAGAATGCTGCTTCAGAAAAGAAAGGCAAAGGAGAGGAGTTTAAAGCAGCAATATACAAAAGTAGTGCAGTACAGAGAAGCCAACAGGCCATGTTTGAGGACTGCAGGTGGGGGGAGCACAGACATAACAGATCATTGTCTATGATATCATAACTGAATTTTTAAAATTAAATTAATAGATAAAATATGTGAATCATATATAAATTACTACTTTTACCATCAGGCTTTGTTTAAAATTGCCAGAAATATCACATGTATTTACAAATGTATGGAGAAATCATGTAGTGTGGATTATTGAGTGCATCCCAAAATAACTTCTGCCTCTACCACTAAATTATGCCTAAATTGAAGAGACTAGCAGATTTCAGCATGTGTTTCTTATTATGTCTGTAATGATAGGATATTAACTGCAGTCTAATGATAGCTCCAGTGACTCCATTCTGAGAAAGAAGTGAGTTTCACACATTAATTTAAGCAAATAAACATGAAGTTAATTATAGCTCTGTGTTCCACTCCCCTCTCTCTTTTAGATCCTCGGAAATGAGATGCACTCATTTTATTAAAACAGTGACTTCTATAAAAGATAAACATTTTTTGAAACATATCATCTCCATAAAAATATCTTGTTTAGCCCTTGAAGGGGAAGCTTCTTTTTTAGCATATGAAACTAATAACTATTTAATACATACACAAATGGGCAACAAAATACAAAACATTATTAATATTGATGTTCCTTTTGGTTCCAATTAACATTGTTAACCAGAGGACAGTGTCTGCCTTTCATGTTGGTCTTGACTATTTGCAAAAGATATGGATGAATCTAAGTTTTGCTGCTTTATGAATGAGAAATGGTTCTTACAGTCTCTCACTTTCAACACCAACAAGTTATAATAAGTATATTATGGAATCCTTAGAGAGAGGAAATTGGATAGATAAAGTTGGGACATTTTAGCTTCATCTCAGTTTCTGTTCACGTTCTGATTCCTGAGTATACATGCAGGTGATCAACTAACCAGTTTCTCTTTCTCTCACCAAAACTTTCATGCCATGGTAAACTGTATTCCCCAGAGATTGTAAACCAAATAAACCATTTTTTTCTTAAGTTGTTTTTATTGGTGCATGTGATTGCAGAAACAGAAAAATTGGAAAGATATATATGTGTTGGCCTTTGAAACTATAATAGATATTTTATTTAATGAGAGATACTTAATTTTAAATATGTTCACCAAATGAGTTCATGTGCTCCACTCATATTACTAAAAATGGTCAGCGTTCTTCAATGAAATTTGTCATGACAGACCTCAGTGGCTGCCAGGTGATTTCCCTGAAAACCTCATATGAAAGAGGTACAAAGAATCAGCGGCATGCCAATCAGGGAAAAGTAAATCTATGGGTTTTACTCAATATCACGATAAGCAAGTAATTATGAAAAGTAGGATTTTAAGCAAAGATGACAGAGCTGTTGAACAATGGCTGAGAGTGACTCTGTCCATTCTACTCTGTAAGGAAGTGAGTGCACTGTTGACCACCTCCTGCAGCACCTCAGTGGGCCACAGCAGACAGGCTCTCTGGCACACTGAGGGATCAGAAACAAAATAATATTTTGCTTCCCCAAAACAATTAGCATCTTGAGATCAATAGATGTTATGGAACTGGGGCATGAGGAGCTTTTTCTATGTTTACTCTGCTTCATAGTCGTGGTGGGACAGATAAGGAATATGTCTTGCTCATACTGCCTCCACCCAAATGAATGAAGTCTAATTAGTTGGACAGTCCTTATATCAATAATAAAATTATTATCTTAATAATTACTAAATTATTTTTATATGAACTCACATGTATCACAGAATGGTGAACAGTCAGAGATTCTCCAACAAAAAGGAATGAATAATGATGAAAACAGAAACTGGATATAATGTGCCTTACCTATTTGGAAAGAAAATCTCAGCCAAAAATTCTGATGTCTTGAAGCCAAGAAATAGAGAAAATAGGTGCTCTCCTGAGCCCCTGATAAGTGTACATTATTAAAAATTATTTATGAGCGGGGAGAAGTCAGTATGCTCCTGTGAATCCAATGGGCCCCAGCAGGAGCCTTCAGGTGCCTGCTTTGGGATCTGGACAGCCTGGGCCACAGCACTCGGTCTCCAGGAAGTACGGGAGACCTGGTGTGCACCCAGAGGCAGTCTCACAGCACAGCTCCCTCCTGTGGCAAGGAGCTTAGGTTCCAGTCCTGAGGCCTCTGGCAGGAGCACTCAGATCATTCCGCTTCCAGATCCAGATCAGCCTGGGTGGCAACACCACATCTCCAGGTCCTGCAAGAGGCAAGAGGGGCTTCCAGGTGGCCAGCGGGGAGAAGTCTGTGTGCTCCAGTGAATCCAACGGGCCCCAGCGGGAGCCTTCAGGTGTCTGCTTCGGGATCTGAACAGCCTGGCAACAGCACCCTGACTACAGGCAGTGCAGGAGGTAAGCTGTGCACCAGAGGCCACCTGGGAAGGGGCAGCTTACACTGGTGAGTCCAGCATTGACAAGACCAACTAACACCAGTGAGAACTAGATGGCAAAAGGCAAACGCAGGAACGTCACTAACAGAAATCAAGGCAATATGGCAACATCTGAACCCAATTCTCCTCTACCAGCATGTCCAGGATACCCCATCACACCAGTAAAACAAGATTTGGATTTAAAATCACTGGTCATGATGCTGGTACAGGAACACATGAAGAACGTACTTAAAGAAATTCAGGAGAAAATGGAACAAAAGTTAGAAGCCCTTGCAAGGGAAACACAAAAATCATTGAAAGAAATCCAGGAGAATACAAAAGCCAATAATGAGGAAATGCAAAAAAACACTTAAAGAAATACAGGAGAACTTTGATCAACATGCTGAGGTCATGAAAGAGGAAACACAAAAATCTCTTAAAGAATTACAGGAAAGCACAAACAAGCAAGGGAAGGAGCTAAGCAAAACCATCCAGGATCTAAAATCAGAAGTAGAAGCAACTAAGAAAACTCAAAGGGAGAAAACGTTGGAGATAGAAAGCCTTGGGAAGAAATCAGGGGACATAGATGCAAATATCAACAACAGAATACAACAGATAGGAGAAAAAAATCTCAGAGGCTGAAGATACCATAGAAACCATGGATTCAACAGTTAAAGAAAATGCAAAATGTGAAAAGCTTGTAACCCAAAATATCCAGGAAATCCAGGACAAAATGAGAAGACCTAACCTAAGGATGATAGGCATAGATGAGAGTGAAGATTTACAACTTAAAGGGCCAGCAAATATCTTCAATAAAATTATGGAAGAAAACTTCCCTAACCTAAAGAGAGAGATGCCCATGAATATAAAAGAAGCCTACAGAACTCCAAACAGACTGGACCAGAACAGAAATACTTCCCGTCACATAATAATCAAAACACCAAATGTACTAAACAAAGAAAGAATATTAAAGGCAGTAAGAGAAAAAGGCCAAGTAACATAAAGGAAGACCTATCAGAATCACAGCAGACTTTTCACCTGAGACTATGAAGGCTAGAAGATCCTGGGCAGTTCTCATGCAGACTCTAAGAGAACACAAATGACAGCCAAAACTACTATATCCAGCAAAACTCTCAATCACCATAGATGGAGAAACTAAGATATTCCATGATAAAACCAAGTTTACCCAATATCTATCCACAAACCCAGCCCTACAAAGGATAATAGGAGGAAAACACCAATACAAGGAGGGAAACCTCACACTGGAAAAAGCAAGATAGCAACCTTTCATCAAACACAAAAGAAGTTAAACAATCAAATTTAAAAAGTAACGTCAAAAATGACAGGAAGTAACAGTCACTATTCTTTAATATCTCTTAACATCAATGGACTCAATGCCCCAATAAAAAGACATAGACTAACTGACTGGATACGTAAACAGGACCCTACATTTTGCTGCTTACAAGAAACACACCTCAGGGTCAAAGACAAACACTACCTCAGAGTAAAAGGCTGGAAGACAATTTTACAAGCAAATGGTCTCAGGAAACAAGCTGGAGTGGCCATTTTAATATCAGATAAAATTGACTTTCAAACCAAAGTCATCAAAAGAGACTCTGAGGGACACTTCTTGCTGGTCAAAGGAAAAATACAACAAGAAGAACTCTCTATCCTGAACATCTATGCTCCAAATGCAAGGGCACCCTCTTTCGTAAAAGAAACTTTATTAAAGCTCAAAGCACACATTGCACCTAACACAATAATTATAGGTGACTTCAACACTGCACTTTCCTCAATGGACCCATCAGGAAAACAGAAACTAAACAGGGACACAATGAAACTAATTGAAACTTTGGACCAATTAGATTTAACATATATATAGAACATTTTATCCTAAAGCAAAAGAATATACCTTTTTCTCAGCACCTCATGGTACCTTCTCCAAAATCGACCATATAATTGGTCACAAGACAGACCTCAACATATATAAGATCGAACTAATCCCATGCCTCCTATCAGATCACTATGGAGTAAAAGTGGTCTTCAATAGCAACAAAAACAACAGAAAACCCACATACATGTGGAAACTGAACAATATTCTACTCAATGATACCTTGGTCAAGGAAGAAATAAAGAAAGAAAAAAAGACTTTTTTAGAACACAATGAAAATGAAGACACAACATACCCAAATCTATGGGACACAATGAAAGCAGTGCTAAGAAGAAAACTCATACTCCTGAGTGCCTCCAAAAAGAAAATGGAGAGAGCATACATTACCAGGTTAATGACCCACCTGAAAGCCCTGGAACAAAAGAAGCTATTTCACCCAGGAGGAGTAGAAGGCAGGAAATCATCAAACTCAGGTCTGAAATCATTCAAGTAGAAACAAAGAGAACCATACAAAGAATCAACAAAACCAGGAGCTGGTTCTTTGAGAAAATCAACAAGATAGATAAACCCTTAGCCAGACTGACCAAAGGGAACAGAGAAAGTATTGAAAATAACAAACTTAGAAATGAAAAGGGAGATATAACAACAGAAACTGAGGAAATCCAAAAAAAATCATCAGATCCTACTACAAGAGCCTATACTCAACACAACTGGAGAATCTGGAGGAAATGGACAATTTCCTTGACAGATACCTAATACCAAAATTAAATCAGGACCAAATAGATCATCTAAACAGTCCCATAGCGTCTAAAGAAATAGAAGGAGTCATAGAAAGTCTTCCAACCAAAAAAAGCAGAAGGACCAGATGGTTTCAGTGCAGAATTCTATCAGACCTTCAAAGAAGAGTTAACACCAATACTCTTCAAACTGTTCCACAAAATAGAAACAGAAGGAACATTACCGAATTCCTTCTACGAAGCCACAATTATGCTGGTACCAAAACCACACAAAGATCCAACAAAGAAAGAGAACTTCAGACCAATTTCCCTTATGAACATAGATGCAAAAATACTCAATAAAATTCTTGCCAACCGAATCCAAGAACACATCAAAACGATCATCCACCATGATCATGTAGGCTTTATCCAGGGAATGCAGGGTTGGTTCAATATACGGAAATCCATCAATGCAATCCACTACATAAACAAACGAAAAGAAAAACAACACATGGTCATTTCATTGGAATCTGAAAAATCATTTGACAAAATTCAGCATCCTTTCATGCTTAAAGTCTTGGAAAGAACAGGTATTCAAGACCCATACCTAAACATAGGAAAAGCAATATACAGCAAACCGGTAGCAAATTAAGTGGAGAGAAACTTGAACCAATCCCACTAAAATCACAGAGTAGACAGGGCTGCCCCTTTTCTCCTTATCTTTTCAATATTGTACTTGAGGTACTAGCTCGGGAAATTTGACAACATACGGAGGTCAAAGGGATACAAATTGGAAAGGAGGAAGTCAAACTATCATTATTTGCAGATGACAAGATAGTCTACCTAAGTAACCCAAAAAACTCCACTAGAGAACTCCTACAGCTGATACACAACTTCAGCAAAGTGGCAGGTTATAAAATCAACTCAAGCAAATCAGTGGCCTTCCTATACTCGAAGGATAAGCAGGCTGAGAAAGAAATTAGGGAAATGACCCCCCTCACAATAGCCACAAACAGTATAAAGTACCTTGGGGTGACTCTTACCAAACATGTGAAAGATCTGTATGACAAGAACTTCAAGACTCTGAAGAAGAAAATGGATGAAGACATCAAAAATTGGGAAAACCTCCCATGCTCGTGGATCAGTACAATCAATATAGTTAAAATGGCCATTTTGTCAAAAGCAATATACAGATTCAATGCAATACCCATCAAAATCCCAACTCAATTCTTCACAGAGTTATAAAGAGTAATTATCAAACTCATCTGGAATAAAAAAAACCCAGGAGAGCTAAAACTATTCTCAGCAACAAAAGAAAGTCTGGGGGAATCAGTATCCCTGACCTCAAGCAATACTACAGAGCAATAGTGTTAAAAACTGCATGGTTTTGCCAAATACTGTTTCACTGAGTCTTTCCAGAACCAGGGACCACTCCTGCTTTCTTCTTGTATCTCATTTGATGTGTGGATTATGTTTTGGGTATTCCAGTTTTCTAGGTTAATAACCACTTATTAGTGAGTGCATACCATGATTCACCTTTTGAGTCTGGGTTACCTCACTTAGTATGATGTTCTCTAGCTCCATCCATTTGCCTAAGAATTTCATGAATTCATTGTTTCTAATGGCTGAATAGTACTCCATTGTGTAGATATACCACATTTTTTGCATCCACTCTTCTGTTGAGGGATACCTGGGTTCTTTCCAGCATCTGGCAATTATTAATAGGGCTGCTATGAACATAGTAGAGCATGTATCCTTATTACATGGTGGGGAATCCTCTGGGTATATGCCCAGGAGTGGTATAGCAGGATCTTCTGGAAGTGAGGTGCCCAGTTTTCGGAGGAACCGCCAGACTGCTTTCCAGAGTGGTTGTACCCATTTGCAACCCCGCCAGCAGTGGAGGAGTGTTCCTCTTTCTCCGCACCCTCTCCAACACCTGCTGTCTCCTGAATTTTTAATCTTAGCCCTTCTGACTGGTATAAGATGAAATCTTAGGGTTGTTTTGATTTGCATTTCCCTAATGACTAATGAAGTTGAGCATTTTTTAAGATGCTTCTCTGCCATCTGAAGTTCTTCAGGTGAGAATTCTTTGTTTAACTCTGTACCCCATTTTTTAATAGGGTTGTTCGGTTTTCTGGAGTCTAACTTCTTGAGTTCTTTATATATATTGGATATTAGCCCTCTATCTGATGTAGGATTGGTGAAGATCTTTTCCCAATTTGTTGGTTGCCGATCTGTCCTCTTGATGGTGTCCTTTGCCTTACAGAAACTCTGTAACCTTATGAGGACCCATTTGTCAATTCTTGCTCTTAGAGCATACGCTATTGGAGAACGGGGAACTGGGAAGGGGTGGGGGGGAGGACAGGGGAAGAGAAGGGGGCTTACGGGACTTTCGGGGAGTGGGGGAGGCTAGAAAAGGGGAAATCATTTGAAATGTAAATAAATTATATCGAATAAAAAAAAATAAAGCTTGCAAAAAAAAAAAAAAAAACTGCATGGTATTGGTACAGTGACAGGCAGGAGGATCAATGGAACAGGATTGAAGATCCAGAAATGAACCCACACACCTATGGCCACTTGATCCTCGACAAAGGGGCTGAAAACATCCAATGGAAAAAAAATAGCCTTTTCAACAAATGGTGCTGGTTCAACTGGAGGTCAGCATGCAGAAGAATGCGAATTGATCCATTCTTGTCTCCTTGTACTAAGCTCAAATCCAAATGGATCAAGGACCTCCACATAAAGCCAGACACTGAAGCTAATAGAAAAGCAACTGAGGAAGACCCTTGATGACATCGGTACAGGGAGAAAGTTTCTGAACAGAACACCAATAGCATATGCTCTAAGAGCAAGAATTGACAAATGGTACCTCATAAAATTACAAAGTTTCTGTAAGGCAAAGGACACCATCAAGAAGACAAATCGGCAACCAACAAATTGGGAAAAGATCTTCACCAATCCTACATCAGATAGAGGGCTAATATCGAATATATATAAAGATCTCAAGAAGTTAGACTCCAGAAAACCAAACAACTCTATTAAAAAATGGGGGTACAGAGTTAAACAAAGAATTCTCACCTGAAGAACATCGGATTGCAGAGAAGCATATTAAAAAATGCTCAACTTCATTAGCCATTAGGGAATTGCAAATCAAAAGAACCCTGAGATTTCAACTTACACCAGTCAGAATGGCTAAGATTAAAAATTCAGGAGACGGCAGGTGTTGGAGAGGGTGTGGAGAAAGAGGAACACTCCTCCACTACTGGTGGGGTTGCAAATTGGTACAACCACTCTGGAAGTCAGTCTGGCGGTTCCTCCGAAAACTAGGCACCTCTCTTCCAGAAGATCCTGCTATACCACTCCTGGGCATATACCCAGAGGATTACCCACCATGTAATAAGGATACATGCTCTATTATGTTCATAGCAGCCCTATTTATAATTGCCAGATGCTGGAAAGAACCCAGGTATCCCTCAACAGAAGAGTGGATGCAAAAAATGTGATATATCTACACAATGGAGTACTATTCAGCCATTAGAAACAATGAATTCATGAAATTCTTAGTCAAATGGATGGAGCTGGAGAACATCATACTAAGTGAGGTAACCCAGACTCAAAAGGTGAATCATGGTATGCACTCACTAATAAGTGGATATTAACCTAGAAACCTGGAATACCCAAAACATAATCTACACATCAAATGAGGTACAAGAAGAAAGGAGGAGTGGCCCCTTGTTCTGGAAAGACTCAGTGAAGCAGTATTTGGCAAAACCAGAACTGGGAAGTGGGAAGTGGTGGGTGGGAGGACAGGGGAAGAGAAGGGGGCTTATGGGACTTTCAGGGAGTGGGGTCCTTGAAAAGGAGAAATCATTTGAAATGTGAATAAAAAATACATTGAATAAAAAAAACTGGCCATTTTGCCAAAAGCAATATACAGATTCAATGCAATACCCATCAAAATCCCAACTCAATTCTTCACAGAGTTAGAAAGAGCAATTATCAAATTCATCTGGAATAACAAAAAACCAAGGATAGCTAAAACTGTTCTCAGCAACAAAAGAAATTCTGGGGGAATCAGTATCCCTGGCCTCAAGCAATACTACCGAGCAATAGTGTTAAAAACTGCATGGTATTGGTACAGTGACAGGCAGGAGGATCAATGGAACAGGATTGAAGATCCGAAATGAACCCACACACCTATGGCCACTTGATCCTCGACAAAGGGGCTGAAAACATCCAATGGAAAAAAAATAGCCTTTTCAACAAATGGTGCTGGTTCAACTGGAGGTCAGCATGCAGAAGAATGCGAATTGATCCATTCTTGTCTCCTTGTACTAAGCTCAAATCCAAATGGATCAAGGACCTCCACATAAAGCCAGACACTCTGAAGCTAATAGAAAAGCAACTGACGAAGACCCTTGATGACATCAGTACAGGGAGAAAGTTTCTGAACTGAACACCAATAGCATATGCTCTAAGAGCAAGAATTGACAAACGGGACCTCATAAAATTACAAAGTTTCTGTAAGGCAAAGGACACCATCAAGAAGACAAATCGGCAACCAACAAACTGGGAAAAGATCTTCACCAATCCTACATCAGATAGAGGGCTAATATTGAATATATATAAAGATCTCAAGAAGTTAGACTCCAGAAAACCAAACAACTCTATTAAAAAATGGAGTACAGAGTTAAACAAAGAATTCTCACCTGAAGAACATCGGATTGCAGAGAAGCATATTAAAAAATGCTCAACTTCATTAGCCATTAGGGAATTGCAAATCAAAACAACCCTGAGATTTCACCTTACACCAGTCAGAATGGCTAAGATTAAAAATTCAGGAGACAGCAGGTGTTGGAGAGGGTGTGGAGAAAGAGTAACACTCCTCCACTGCTGGTGGGGTTGCAAATTGGTACAAGCACTCTGGAAGTCAGTCTGGCGGTTCTTCCGTATACTGGGCACCTCACTTCCAGAAGATCCTGCTATACCACTGCTGGGCATATATCCAGAGGATTCCCCACCATGTAATAAGGATACATGCTCTACTATGTTCATAGCAGCCCTATTTATAATTGCCAGATGCTGGAAAGAACCCAGGTATCCCTCAACAGAAGAGTGGATGCAAAAAATGTGGTATATCTACCCAATGGAGTACTATTCAGCCATTAGAAACAATGAATACATGAAATTCTTAGGCAAATGGATGGAGCTGGAGAACATCATACTAAGTGAGGTAACCCAGACTCAAAAGGTGAATCATGGTATGCACTCAATAATAAGTGGCTATTAACCTAGGAAACTAGAATACCCAAACCATAATCCACACATCAAATGAGGTATAAGAAGAAAGGAGGAGTGGCCCCTTGTTCTGGAAAGACTCAGTGAAGCAGTATTTGGCAAAACCAGAATGGGGAAGTGGGAAGGGGTGGGTGGGAGGACAGGGAGAGAGAAGGGGGCCTATGGGACTTTCGGGGCGTGGGGGGCTAGAAAAGGGGAAATCATTTGAAATGTAAATAAAAAATACATCGAATTAAAAAAAAATGGCCATTTTGCCAAAAGCAATATACAGATTCAATACCGATCAAAATCCCAAATCAATTCTTTATAGAGTTATAATGAGCAATTATCAAATTCATCTGGAATAACAAAAAAGCCAGGATAGCTAAAACTATTCTCAGCAACAAAAGAAAGTCTGGGTGAATCAGTATCCCTGACCTCAAGCAATACTACAGAGCAATAGTGTTAAAAACTGCATGGTATTGGTACAGTGACAGGCAGGAGGATCAATGGAACAGGATTGAAGATCCAGAAATGAACCCACACACCTATGGCCACTTGATCCTCGACAAAGAGGCTGAAAACATCCAATGGAAAAAAGATAGCCTTTTCAACAAATGGTGCTGGTTCAACTGGAGGGCAGCATGCAGAAGAATTTGAATTGATCCATTCTTGTCTCCTTGTACTAAGCTCAAATCCAAATGGATCAAGGACCTCCACATAAAGCCAGACACTCTGAAACTAATAGAAAAGCAACTGGGGAAGACCCTTGATGACATCGGTACAGGGAGAAAGTTTCTGAACTGAACACCAATAGCATATGCTCTAAGAGCAAGAATTGACAAATGGGACCTCATAAAATTACAAAGTTTCTGTAAGGCAAAGGACACCATCAAGAGGACAAATTGGCAACCAAAAAATTGGAAAAAGATCTTCACCAATCCTACATCAGATAGAGGGCTAATATCTAATATACATAATGAACTCAAGAAGTTAGACTCCAGAAAACCAAACAACCCTATTAAAATATGGGGTACAGAGTTAAACAAAGAATTCTCACCTGAAGAACATCGGATGGCAGAGAAGTATCTTAAAAAATGCTCAACTTCATTAGTCATTAGGGAATTGCAAATCAAAACAACCCTGAGATTTCACCTTACACCAGTCAGAATGGCTAAGATTAAAAATTCAGGAGACAGCAAGTGTTGGAGAGGGTGTGGAGAAAGAGGAACACTCCTCCACTGCTGGTGGGGTTGTAAATTGGTACAACCACTCTGGAAATCAGTCTGGTGGTTCCTCCGTATACTGGGCACCTCACTTCCAGAAGATCCTGCTATACCACTCCTGGGCATATACCCAGAGGATTCCCTACCATGTAATAAGGATACATGCTCTACTATGTTCATAGCAGCCCTATTTATAATTGCCAGATGCTGGAAAGTACCCAGGTATCCCTCAACAGAAGAGTGGATGAAAAAATGTGGTATATCTACACAATGGAGTACTATTCAGCCATTAGAAACAATGAATTCATGAAATTCTTAGGCAAATGGATGGAGCTGGAGAACATCATACTAAGTGAGGTAACCCAGACTCAAAAGGTGAATCATGGTATGCACTCACTAATAAGTTGATATTAACCTAGAAAACGGGAATACCCAAAACATAATCCACACATCAAATGAGGTACAAGAAGAAAGGAGGAGTGGCCCCTTGTTCTGGAAAGACTCAGTGAAGCAGTATTTGGCAAAACCAGAACTTGGAATTTAGACGGGGTGGATGGGAGGACAGGGGGAGATAAGGGGGCTTACGGGACTTTCAGGGTGTGGGGGGCTAGAAAAGGTGAAATCATTTCAAATGTAAATAAAAAATATATCGAATAAAAAAACCAAAAAAAAATATTTACTTTTTAATGTTTTATTTGTATAAGGATTTGTCTGTCCTTATGTAAGTGCACCACTTGAGAGTCTGGCACTGGTGGAAGTCAAAAAATACTATCAGATCCCTAAACCTGGAAGTACAGAAAATTGTTAGCCCTCCCAAGTGTCCCCAACATTCTGGCCCTCTGCAAGAGTCATATATGCCTCTTATTGGTAAGCCATACCAAGAATGTACATCTCTTAATCTCATAAATGTAGTATTGCTAACTTTAAAAATACAGTGGATAAGTTGTTGTTTTAAGCCACTATGTGTGTAGCATTTTGTTTTATTCACTAGAGAAAGCTAAAATAAATTTTAGTAACAGAAAGAGGAATGTTGCTATATAAATACTTAAAAATATATGAGTAGTTTAGGATTTGGAAATGAGAAGTGTATAAAACAATTAGTGAAATATTTAATTCATTATTTTTATTTTCACACATGCCTGTGTCTGCAGGTTTGTATGTACCTGTGTATAGATATCAGGAACTCAGAAAAATACATGGGATTCTCTAGATGTAGATGAGAATCAGAGAGAAGTTCCCCAGAAGAAGTATAAGTGCTCTTAATCACTGACTGATTTCAATATCCCTAGAATATTCTGTTTAAAAACATCATAGAACACCTAAGAAAGATAAAGGACATCACTAAAAGTCTCCCAAGCAAAAATAAAAGTCTAGGGCCATAGGTTTTTAAGCTCAAAATTTTACCAGACTTACAAAGAAGAGCTAAATGCCAATACTCCTCAAATTATTGCACAATATCAAAACAGAGGGAACTGTACCAAACTCATTTTATAAAGCCACATATGCCTTGATACCTAGCCATGCAAATATTCAAAAAAGAAAAAGAATTACAGACTAATTTCCTTCATGCACATTGATGAAAATAAAAACTCTTTTTGATCTTTCATCATCAAAAGATCATCTACAATAATCAGGTAAGCTCCATCGAGAGATGCAAGGATGATACAACATATGAAAATCAGTTAATGTAATCCACCACATAAACAAACTGAAAGGAAATGTATGTAATTATCTCACCAGATGATGACAAATACTGTGATGAAATCCAACACTGTATCATGATAAATGTCTTGCAAAGATCAGGGATATAAGGGACTTATCTAAATATAATAAAGTCAATTTAAACAAGCCTAAAGCCAGCATCAAAATAAATGGCGACTAAATTAAAACAATTCCACTAAAATCAAGAATAAGACAAAGTTTTCTACTTTCTCCATATCTAATGAAAATATTACTCAAATTTCTAGCTAGAGCAATAAGACAATTAAAGTAGATCAAATATATATAATTGGAAAAAGAAGTCAAAGTATATTTATGTTTTGTTTGTTTTTTTGTTTTTTATTCGATATATTTTTTTATTTACATTTTAAATGATTTCCCTTTTTCTGGCCCCCCACTCCCCTAAAGTGCCATAAGCCCTCTTCCCTCCCCTGTTCTCCTATCCATCCCTTCCCACTTCCCTGTTATGGTTTTGCCCTATACTGCTACACTTAGTCTTTCCAGAACCAGGCCACTCCTCCATTTTTCTTGTACACCATTTGATGTGTGGATTATGTTTTTGGTATTCCAATTCTCTAGGAAAATGACACCCTAACAATAGCCACAAACAATATAAAGTACCTTGGCGTGACTCTGACCAAACAAGTGAAAGATCTGTATGACAAGAACTTCAACATTCTGAAGAAGGAAATGGAAGAAGACCTCAAAAAGTGGAAAAATCTCCCATGCTCATGGATTGGCAGGATTAATATAGTTAAAATGGCCATTTTGCCAAAAGCAATCTACAGATTCAACGCAATACCCATCAAAATCCCAACTCAGTTCTTCATAGAGTTAGAAAGAGCAATTCTCAAATTCATCTGGAATAACAAAAATCCAGGATAACTAAAACTATTCTCAACAACAAAAGAAATTCTGGGGGAATCAGTATCCCTGGCCTCAAGTAATACTACAGAGCAATAGTGTTAAAAACTGCATGGTATTGGTACAGTGATAGGCAGGAGGATCAATGGACTAGGATTGAAGATCCAGAAATGAACCCATACACCTATGGCCACTTCACCTTCGACAAAGGAGCTGAAACAATCCAGTGGTAAAAAGATAGCCTTTTCAACAAATGATGCTGGTTCAACTGGAGGTCAGCATGCAGAAGAATGCAAATTGATCCATCCTTATATCTCCTTGTACTAAGCTCAACTCCAAATGGTTCAAGGAACTTCCACATAAAGCCAGACACTCTGAAGCTAATAGAAAAGAAACTGGGGAAGACCCTTGAGGACATTGGTACAGGGGGAAAGTTCCTGAACAGAAAATCAATAGCATAGCGTATGCTCTAAGATCAAGAATAGACAAATAGGACCTCATAAAATTACAAAGTTTCTGTAAGGCAAAGGACACCATCAAAAGGACAAAATGGCAACCAACAAATTGGGAAAAGATCTTCACCAAACCTACATCAGATAGAGGGCTAATATCCAATATATACAAAGAACTCAAGAAGTCAATGTATATTTAAAACAGACAGACAAATCAGTAGCTCTATTGTGAATGTCAAGAAGTGCTTGCTGATAGGTGCCTGATATAGCTGTCTCCTGATATAGCTGTGCAAGAGCCTGACAAACACAAATGTGGAGGCTTGCCGCCAACCATTGGGCTGAGCACAGGGTCCCCAGTGGAAGAATTAGAGAAAGAATGGAAGGAGCTGAAGGGGTTTGCAACCACATAGGAAGAACAACAATATCAACAAACCAGACCCCCCCCCCAGAGCTCCCAGGGAGTAAACCACCAACCAATGAGTACACATGGAGCAACCATGGCTCTAGCTGCATATGAAGCAGAGGTTGGCCTTGTTGGGCATCAGTGGGAGTAGAGGCCCTTTGTCTTGTGAAGGCTCAGTGACCCAGTGTAGAGGAAGTGCAGAGAGGCAGGAGTGGGTTGATGGGTGGGGGACCCCTCTCAGAGAAACAGATGGAGAGGGTATAGGATAGGGAATTTTGTGAGAAGAAACTGGGAAAGAGTATGGCATTTGAAATGTAAATAAATAAAATATCTAGTAAAAAAAATTCAGTAGATAACACAGAGGCTGAGAAAGAAATCAGGGGAAAAATACCTTTCATAGTTGCTACAAATAACATAAAATATCTTGTGATAACCCTAACTAAGCATGTGAAAGATTTGCCTGACAAGAACTTCAAGTCTCTGAAGAAAGAAATTGAAGAAGATATCAATCAGAAGGTAGAAAGGTCTCCCATGCTCATAAATTAGAAGGATTAATATAATAAAAATGATCATCCTACCAAATCAATCTACAGACTCAATGCAATCCCCATTAAAATCCAACATAATTGTTTACAGACCTTGAAAGAACAGCACTCAAATTCATACAAACAAACAAAAGAAAACTAACAAAAAATGTAGATTAGATAATCCTGAATAATAAAATAACATCCAAAGGTATCAGTATCACTGGTTTTAAGCTCTACTACAGAGGAATAACAATAAAAACTTCAGTGCACCAACAGGTGTGTCAGTGGCATTGAATTGACCCTAATGAAATTCTACATACCTATTCACATCTGATTTTTGATAAAGAAGGCCATGTTATGCAATGTCAAAAAATGGAAGTATTTTCAACAAATGGTACTGATCTAAGTGGATCTCTGCCAGTCAAAGAATGGAAATAGATTCATATCTATCACCCTGCACAAAACTCTAGTCTAAGTAAATTCAACTCAACACAAATCTGGATACATTAAATCTGAAGGAACAGAAAGTGAGGAGTAGCCATGATGCATTAGCACAAGGGACAACCTCATGAATAGAACACCAAAAGCACAAATATGAAAATCAACAGTTAATAAATGAGACACCATGAAACTGAAACTTTCTGTAAGGTAAAGAACATCATCAATAGGACAAAACAGCTTTCTACAGAATGGGACAAGATCTTCATCAACCTCACAACCAGAGAGCTACTATTCAAAATGTGTGAAGAACTCTAGCAACTACACATCTACAAACTAAATAAACCAATTAAAAACTGGGTACAGATCTAAACTGAGAATTATAAACAGAGAAACCTCAGATATCTATGAAACACTTTAAGACATGTTCAACATCCACAGCCATTAGGGAAATGCATTTGGAATCCATCTTACACCTGTAGGAATAACTAAGAAAAAAATATAAATAACAGCACATGCTGTTGAGGATGTGGACCAAGGGAGTACTCCTCCATCAACGGTGGGAGTGCAAACTTATATAGCCCCTTTGGAAATCAATATAGCAGTTTCTCATAAAATTATAAATTGTTCTACCTCAATACTCAGGTATACCACTCCTGGGCATAGACCTAAAGGACACTCCACTATACTGCAAGCATAACTTAACTATGTTCACAGTAGCTTTATTCATAATAGCTAGAAATTGGAAACACTCTAAATGTCCTGCACTTGAAAAACGGATAAAGAATATGCGGTTCATTTACACTATGGAGTTTTATACTGGTGTTTAAAAGAATGAAATCCTAAAATTTGCAGGCAAAGCAATGGAACTAGAAAAAAATGTCCTCGACGACACAACACAAAGGAATTCAAACATAATATGTACTTATATAACTGGATATGTAAAGAAAAGGATAACTATGTACAATCCACATGCCTGGCAAGGTCAAGTAATGAGGAGGGCTCAAGAGAGGAAGAATCGATTGCCCAAAGATGGGAAAAGAAAATAGATCTTGTAGTTAAACTCAGTGGATTTGGAAACATTTTCAAGTCATGCTCATAACTTTATAACATACATGCATATGTGTACACACACACACACAATATAATTCATAGTTGTAATACAAAATGTAATATAAAATGTAATATTGCATTTAAGTCCTCTGTCTTCTCTGAAGAAGCCAAAAGCCATTGTGAACTACTTCACTGTAGATCTCCCTTTTGTCTAAACCTTAGGATATGCATGAGAACTCTAGGACATTCTTCAAGATCTCAGTAGCAATGTTTCTGTCCTTGTTTAGAAATGATATATAAAGGAAAAAGTGAAAGAAATTGCTTGGTTGAGCAAAATCCCAATGGGTGGGAAACAGCCTGAGAAAATCAGTCAGATATAAACACATGCCATTCTTAGAGCAAGAACAAAATTATAGCAGAAAGAACTTTTCAGAAGTCTGAGCCTCAGACCCATGGGTCCAGCTGAGAACCCCAGGCACCAAGTTTGGGGTCTGTAGCATGATTCATACTGCAAACCTTCAGTGCTATAGCTTATTTCTAGACCTCTAAACCTGACAGAGTTTGCTAGTTAGATCTTAAAATTGCTTAGAACTATGAATTTCTTTATCCTATTATCTCTCATATTTAACAAAAATGTCTGCATTGGTTGTCTTATGATGGCCTCATTGCTTGTGAAGCAGATTAGTTCTGTTCCAGCTTCAGAGGGGTCACAAATGGAAAGGCAATTTGCTCATGGTAGAATCATAACAAGAATCTCAAGCATACACAATTGATTTGATCGAGGTTTTATTTTTTATTTTTTTATTTGACATATTTCTTATTTACATTTCAAATGATTTCCCCTTTTCTGGCTCCCCACTCCCCAAAAGTTCCATAGGCCCTCTTCCCTCCCCTTATTCCCCCATTCAATCCTTCCCACTTCCCTGTTCTGGTATTCCCCTATACTCTAAAATGAGTCTTTCCAGAACCAGGGACCACTCCTCCCTTCCTCTTGGACATCATTTAACATGTGGATTGTGTCATGGGTATTCTACATTTCTAGGCTAATATCCACTTATCAATGAGTGCATACCATGATTGATCTTTTGAGTCTGGGTTGCCTCACTTAGTATGATGTTCTCCAGATCCATCCATTTGTCTAAGAATTTCAGGAATTCATTGTTTCTGATGGCTGAAAACTACTCCATTGTGTAAATATACCATATTTTTTTGTATCCATTCTTCCTTTGAGGGACACCTGGGTTCTTTTCAGCTTCTGGCTATTACAAACAGGGCTGCTATGAACATAGTGGAGCATGTGTCTTTATTGCATGCTGGGGAATCCTCTGGGTATATGCCCAGGAGTGGAATAGCAGGGTCCTCCGGAAGTGTCCTGCCCAGATTTCTGATGAACTGCCAGACTGATTTCCAAAGTGGTTGTACCATCTTGCAATCCCACCAGCAGTGGAGGAGTGTTCCTCTTTGATCAAGGTTTTATATTTACTTACTTCTTTTTATTTAAGTATGGTGTGGTAGTAGATGTGACTGTGTGGATGTGGTACAGGTGAATGCATCCTCACCCCACAGAATCTATAGGAAGATGTTGAGGCTCATCCTCTTTCATTTTCTGCCTTATTCCCTTGAGAGAGGGCTTCTCACTGAAACTGACCTTAAAGCTTGACTCACAAGTCTTTAATAAATAATCATTGTTCACCTTCACATAGCATAGAGTTTACAGGTCAATAGTCCACAGTGCTTAGCTTTTTGCATGAGTTCTGGACTTTTGAACTCTAGTTTTTGTTCAGGGGGTGTTCTTATGCACTCAACTATTTCTATAGCCTTGAAAAAGGTTCTAGACTTTGAAGTAATATTGATAGTAGTAGTTGAGCTGTTCATTTTATGAATGGTTGTGAACTTTGCAAATGGGAAGACCCTGGTGGGCAAAATGGTGATCACACATATATCAAGGAAATAGTCATTAAATCTTTTGAGTGCATTGCCTTTCTGCATACAAGGAGGTTGAATAAATGACCAGGAGCCTTGAAATTGGAAATTGCCAAGGACTAGCCTTGGCTTAGTCCAGGCTTCTGAGAGCAGGTTTGTAGAGAAAGCAAATTGTGGGGACAGGCTGGTAGCTTAGGTTCTGCTGAGTCTCTCTTTCTCCCTCCCTCCCTCCCTCCCTCCCTCCCTCTCTCTCTCTCTCTCTCTCTCTCTCTCTCTCTCTCTCTCTCTCTCTCTCTCTCTCTCTCTCTCTCTCTCTTACTTTGTGTTCTAATATACTCTAGACAACTTTTTCTGGCTATTCTAAAATCTCACTGGTTGAAACAGTTTTTTCTGCTAGTAAAAACTCCAAAATTCTCTGGATAGCTCAAGGGTTTTCAAAGCAAAGTCAGAAAATCTGCTTTAAAAAATTTTGTGGATGTTCTGATCAAGTCAGAAATCCTCTTAGAAAAATTCTAAAAGAAACTTGGATTTTCCAATCAAAATCAGAAAGCCAGAAAACAATTCTAAAAGAACTGTGTTCACTCTTTAGACAACCTTTTCTGGGTAGTTGCTAGAAAACATTGTAAGAGAGCTGTGTCAGCACTGTAAGTAATTCTTGGTCTTTTTGGTCAGAAATCTCGTTAGAAAAATTCTTGACGAGAGGTTTTTGCTCTCCAGAGATCTCCAGACAGCTCAGCTCTTCCTAGATAAAATTCTAAAGAACTGCTATCATATTTTCTCAGCTCCTCTCACACAGACCAAAAGCCCAGGTTTGTTTTGTTATTGTTGTTGTTTTACATATCAACTCTCTTATTTATTCCAGGTTCCCTTCGATTATCCTCCTGGCTAAGTTCCAGGGTGATCCTGAACACAGAAATCTGTGTGCATTTGTATCTGCCTGTCTTTGTATCTTTCTGACAAGCAGGCTCGTAGTGTATCTGCCTCTGTTCTTTATATCTGTGAATCTCCTTATGCAATTCATATTGCATGCTTACATTTTTGTATAGTTGAAAAATTATACATTTTCAACCTCATGTTTTAAAGTATTCTTTTCCACAGCTTTAATAACTGCACTCCCTTCCAGTCTAGGCCAGTGTCCTCCGGCAGTCCTTGGGTACAAACTCCTTGC
Organism: Apodemus sylvaticus; assembly: GCF_947179515.1. NCBI lineage: Eukaryota > Metazoa > Chordata > Mammalia > Rodentia > Muridae > Apodemus > Apodemus sylvaticus. Next base: position 109,721,026 of record NC_067473.1, read on the forward strand.
AAATCCCACAACACCCAGAGGAAGCTTTACTCCCAGGAGTCCTAACTCCCAGGATCATAGGATCAGAGGTGCGGAGTACACATTTGTCCCAACACAAGGAATAACTAGGAGCGGCAGGACCCATGCACACAGAAACTCTGCCCAACCAGTGTCACGGATTCCTTCCAGTCTGCCTGGGCCAGTGCCCTGAGCAGACACTGGGTGCAAACTTTACAGCCAGTCTCACAACATCCAGAGGAAGCTCCATTCCCAGGCACATTTACACACCCAGGATCACAGGATCACAGGATCACAGGACTACAGGACCACAGGATCACAGGTGCCTGGTCATACCAGGATCTCAGGGTCCCAGAGGCAGCTTGATTCCCAGGATCTCTGACACACCCAGGTTCTCAAGACCACAGAATCACAGAATCACTAGATCACAGAGACAGCTTAACTCTGAGGAGTTCTGACACAACCAGGATCACAGGAAGAACAGGCTTCAGTCAGATAGAGAAAGGGCAGGTAGCACTGGAGATACTCAGATGACAGGAGGCAAGCATAAGAACATAAAGAAAAGAAACAAAGCTTACTTGGCATCATCAGAACACAATTCTTCTACCATAGCAAGTCCTGGATACACCATCACACCAGAAAAAAAGCAAGATTCAGACCTAAAATCACTTCTCATGATGATGATGATAGAGGACTTTAAGAAAGACATAAATAACTCCCTTGAAGAAATACAGGAGAACACAGATAAACAGCTAGAAGTCCTTAAAGAGGAAACACAAAAATCACCTAAAGAATTACAGGAAAACACAATCAAAGAGGTGAAGGAAATGAACAAAACCATCCAGGATCTAAAAATGGAACTAGAAACAATAAAGAAATCACAAAGTGAGACAACCCAGAAGCAAGAAAACTTAGGAAAGAGATCAGGAGTCATAGATGCAAGCATCACAAACAGAATACAAGAGATAGATGAGAGAATCTCAGGTGCAGAAGATACCATAGAAAACATTGACATAACAGTCCAAGAAAATGCAAAAAGCAAAAATCTCCTACCCCCCCCCAAATCCAGGAAATCCAGGACACGATGTAATGACCAAACCTAAGGATAAAAGGTATCGAAGAGAGTGAAGACTCACAACTTAAAAGGTCAGTAAATATTTTCAACAAAATTATAGAAGTAAACTTCCCTAGCCTGAAGAAAGAGATGCCCATGAATATACAAGATACCTACAGAAGTCCAAATAGACAGGACCAGAAAAAAATTCCTTCCATCACATAATAATCAAAACATCAAATGCACTAAACAAAGAAAGAATATTAAAAGCAGTAAGGGAATAAAAGGTCAAGTAACATATAGAGGCATACTTATCAGAATTACACCAGACTTCTCACCAGAGACTGAAAGATAGAAGATCCTGGGCAGATGTCATACAGACCCTAAGAGGTCACAAGTGCCAGCCCAGACTACAATACCCAGCAAAAGTCTCAATTACCATAGATGGAGAAAATAAGATATTCCATGACAAAACCAAATTTATACAATCTCTTTCCAAATGTCCAGCCCTACAAATGATAATAGATGGAAAACACCAACACAGTGAGGCAAATTACACCCTAGAAAAAGCAAGAAAGTAATCTGTCAATAAACCCACGCAAACTTAATTCCACCTCTAACAACAAAATTAACAGGAAGTAACAATCACTTTTTCTTAATATCTCTTAATATGAAATTAATATTACCAACATATCCTAATCGCTTGAAATTCAAAAATATGAGGAAATAGAAATTTGTTGTCTGTTACCCAGTGGTCCCTCTAATTTGGTAATTAGAGAAATATGTCCAATATTGTACAATCCATATATACTGTCAGCTTGTTTGTATGTGACAGTGTCTTGTTGTGAGCCACATAATGGTCTTGAAATCATGCTTCTCCTATCTCAGCATCTGTATTAGTAGTTTATTTATTTCATGTTTTTATATTATACTATGGTATCCAGAACACTTATGAATTTCTAAATTATTTATACAGCCAACAGAAATATAGACAATTAATTTGGAAGGGTATTGTAAGAGAACAACAGAGAGTGTGACTGAATATTTTGCTAGATATTTATAATTATTGTATTAATTTTGAAGAAGATGGCCTTATAAGTTACTCTTTTTTGAGGTGAATGATGACAAACACTCAAATCAAATAGCTTTGACCATAGCAGGAAATCTGTATCCAAATAATTGTGCCTACAATTCATTCCTTGGCCCAGCAGAACTGTCAACTCTTAGCTTCGCTACTATGGAGGTAAAATCCTTTGGGGATGTGAGGGACTTTGAAGTTCAGCCTTATTACAATGAACTCCAATGTCTAAAAATTGTTCTTAATTTGGGTTTGTACCACAGTAAGAGCCAAGATTCTAAGCTCTGCTAAAAACAAAACAAACAAAAAGAATTTATCTTTTCATATTCATTTAATAATATGCCCATCATTTTTATGATTGGGCTAAATATATATTTTATTGAATATAATAAAAAATAAAATAAATTTTAAAAAAGGACTGACCTGAAGGTCGTAGCTTTTACCATTTTGCTGAGATTTTAGGCACACCTTTGCCTACTGGACTCATGCTGTTTTGGATTAACATGGAATCTTAATGACCTCAGAGGAATGTGAAGATATTTAAATCATTAATCTAACAATCCTTATGTCCAAGGTAGCCTTCAGTGCTCAGTGAGGCCCATGCTTGCTGGCCCTCTTCCATGGGCAGGAACCACATCATTCTGTCTCCATCAAGTCCATGATGGACCTGGTAGGAAATTTTACTAAACAAATTAGATGAGCATAAAATAATTTAAACCAGTCCTTATCATTTGAAACAAAAAACAAAGCAACAACAAAGAATAAAACAAAAACATATTATTTTGAGAATTTGAGATTTTTAAAAGATATGTAGTAAAACTTAAATTTGAGGGTTTACAGATATAGCCAGATATAACTATTTGTGGAAAACAGGTTCCTAAAGCATTAGTTACTGTAGTTATATTATCTACAAGGAAAATAGTTATAAGAGTAGAATCAAATGCTACATTGCTCCCTTTGACTAGAGAGAGACCATCATGAACCAAGAAACACAATGAATTCTTCAAGTCAATCACAACAAAAAAAAAAGGTCTTCCCACGAGTCATTTACAATACACAGCACCTGCAAATCTTTTGATTTTAAACAGATGAACAGAACAGTGATAGAAACAGATTCATGTTGTTTTAGCATAGTCAATTTGTGATAATTTATGAGTATCCTAAGAACCAATCCATTTAGCTTAATTATTGCATTAGGAGGCAATGTATTTGGCTTTATTGCCATTCCTCATGAAGGAGATACTTAATGTCTTTGCTCAAAATTACAATTTTACACAAGGCATGCATGAAATTATTCTCCTAGACTTCACTCGAATCTTCAGTATTTCCCAAATATGTCCTATATTTAAGGGATTTTGGCAAGCATCATGAAAGGCTAACATGAGCCTCCCCTAATGCTCAACACATGTGTCAGTTGTTCTGTGTCCTCTTCACGGCAAGAAAAATTCACTCCTCTCTGCTAAGAGGCATAATGGCATCAGGTCCTAACATCTCCTACAAAATGGGGAGTACCTCATAATTTTCTGCCTGTCCTAAAAATTTTTTCTTCTATGATCATTCTCAGAGTTTCTGACTTGTAGGAAGATTCAATATATATTTGGAGCTGATTGTAAAATTATTCAAGCTCATGAAGGAATGAAGCAAATGCAAGAGTGATATGATCTGAAACTTCACAGTTGGCAAATGAGTAGCGTTGTGGCCCAAAAGTCCCTTCAAATTATAAAACCACATTTTAAAAGTTAAACTAATCTTGCTGACTTGAGTAATATTTAAGAATAACAATATCAAGAAAGAATGTTTGGAAATAGAAAATAATTATTTGAGAACAAATTTAAAATATAAAAGCTAGTAAAAAACATATTTTTAGGTTGCCTATAAGATGGCAGGAATGGCTTGAAAATCTATAAATTTCTAATGAGGGGTAATGCTTTATCATTTTGGAAAATAAGATAAAATGTAGTGAAATGATCTTAAGGATATTTTAAGATTCACCTAGGAGAGAACAAAAAAGAAAAAAAAGCATGTATTTTACTATAATTCAAATGTCCTAAATAATAAATACATGTGTTCTTCTTTTGTACAAATTAGGGAGAATGATAGTAATTTTCTGCCCACATTTTAAGATTCATTTTCACTGTAAAAGAAGAGAAGTTTTTCATATGGTGAAGATCCAGGTACTTTTCAAACACTTCATGGTTGAATTTTTTAAACTTTGTATCAACTCTTTTCTTTTATGTGAAATTATAATGTAGCTCATTTTTACTGCTCTAGATTCATACATCTTCCTTTAAAAATTTCTCTGAGTGCATTCTCACTGAATAGTGGCAGAAACATTTAGAAAAACTGAAAACCGGAAATACAGCTTTATCCTTCATAAAGTCTATGGTCTGATGGAAAAAGTATTACTCAAACAATCAATAAAATGTTACAAATAAAACATAAGGACCAAGTCTATATGGGAAGGGTAGCAATAATATGAAAAGCTATATGGGACAAAATTACTTTTACATAGTGAAGAGAAAAGTTATTTTTGAAAACTTTTTCTTGAGACTGTATGAATGCTTACATGGAAATATTGTGAATTCCATGCTAATATAGAGATATAATTTATATCCACCATAGATTAAGTAGTTGCTGAGGGAGCTGGGCAATGGCCCAGAAGTGAAGAGGTCTTGCTTCTCTTCCAAATGACCAAGTTTGGTTCCCAGCACCCACATTACAAGGCTTTTATACAAGACTTTTATAACTGTATCTCCAACTCCAGGAGATTTATCATCTTTTCTTGGCCTTTGTAGCCACCTGAACCCCTGTATATACACACATGCACACACACACACACAATTACACACACACAATTATACACACACATACCACAAACCACATACACACACATACCACAAACCACATACACACACATACCACAAACCACATACACACACACATGTACACATACATACACACAAAAGCTTTTTAAAAATATTGAAAATATAATGTGATTATCTAATACTTGATAATAAATAGTGCCAGATCTAAATTTACCAGATGATTTTCATTAAATTATGATTCATATTTGAATTGGATGGGTAGAAAATGCTTAAAATGTATACTTTGATAAAATGCTCAACTGGTCCTTCTACTGCACATTTAAATAGATTTGAAATGGAATCAGTAATATGATAAAACCAGAAATTTACTGAATCTCTTTCAATACTAATATACATTTTTATTCTCATAAAACACAAAAATTTTTATATACCAATATTTAATCAAAAATCCTATTGCCATAAATATTAAATATTTTACAAACAGATTAGCTGACATAATTCAACAAATTTTCACTATTATTTTGGGGCATACAATAAAGACCCAAATGAAGTAAGGATTGCTTCTATCAAGATAATTATTTTGTTTTATATTTTGTAACTTTATTTTTTCGCAGCTTAGTGTATGTGTACAGGTCTCACAATTGATGAAATAGAACTAATGTACACTTCTCTCACCACATCTAAAAAGACAAGATTCTCATCTTATTCATAAGGTAAAACAATCTTAATGTAATGTTTGTATCACTGATGTCTTAAAACAGAAAAGCACACCATGAAGTGTGTTTCTTTTGGAATCAGTTGATATGGAAGACCATTAGGGTTTTTTTTTTTTCTGTAAATGATTTCTGAATGTTTCAATATGCCCAGCCCAAGGGTTGAATAACTGTCTCAGCTATTTACCTGGGATAAGCTGCCTCTTGAACTGAAGCCCACAGTATGTATCCTTTTAAACTAATGGATTAGAGAGCTTAATAACGAATGTGACCACCAAGGGCTGAAGTGAAGAGAAGAAAAAAAAGCTAAGAATATGTTTTCCTATCAACTTGCACATACATCTATCACAGTGTTGGCGAGGAACATGAAGATTAACCCTGAAAGAACACTTGGGAGAAGACAGATGAAGTGTCTCCCCCAAGTGCTGGCTGTTTCCATGGCCAGGTTGCCAGTTCTTCACTTACATTTCTGTTTTCCAACTTTCTGAATTGTAAGACACACTTCACTAGCTAAAACACACACACATGTAGACACACATATAAACACAGTATACAATATAGTACTACACACACATACATACAGAATACACAGTAATATTGCACTACACACAAACATGCACATATGCACACAAGTGTGCACACACAGTATGGCACTTGGCACTAACTCAACATGTTAGAGAAATATGAAGAATATGAGGCACTTTCATGGTTGACAAAAGTGAATGCCTCCAAGTTAGATATTAACCAAAAATGGAGAAATGTCCTCACAAAGTTTATTCTGAAAACCCAAGTAGATATGAATCATTAGTAATCCTAGCCAACACCTTGGGAACCTTAGTGTGACCAAGGGCATGAGGTGTGAAACACATAAAATCACACAGTGACACACCAAGTCAGTATTTTAAACAGCACATATAACATCAGTCCTTTTAGGGACTTTCATTTCTCAGCCATAGAAAACTGTAATGCAGGCAAAAAGCACACAGGCACACTGCTATGCATGTGGAGTGATGGTGCCACACTACAGGACTGTAGGTATAGACTGAGTTTATTCTATGCTATTTAGAAATGTGAAGTATCATTTATTTTCCTGAACTCAAGGATTTTTATTTTCTAAATAAGCAGCTATTTTGAAAAAGGAAAAAATACTATAAATCCAAACAGTACATATATTGTGTTGTCTTCCTAAACATTCTATAAGAGCCCTTCTTAGATTGAGGCAGTTGGGGTAATTTTCTAATAAACTTAGTTTCAGAACATATGGTGATATAAATCATTTCTTTGTTCACAAGAATAATGACTTAAATTTTTTATTCGATATATTTTTTATTTACATTTCAAATGATTTCCCCTTTTCTGGACCCCACTCCTCGAAAGTCTCATAAGTCCCCTTCCCTTCCCCTGTTCTCCCTCCCACCCCTTCCCACTTCCCTGTTCTGGTTTTGTCCTATACTGCTACACTGAGTCTTTCCAGAACAAGGGGCCAATCCTCCGTTCTTCTTGTATCTCATTTGATGTGTGGATTATGTTTGGGGTATTCCATTTTCTAGGCTAATATCCACTTATTAGTGAGTGCATACCATGATTGATCTTTTGAGACTGCATTACCTCACTTGGTATGATGTTCTCCAGATCTATCCATTTGCCTAAGAATTTCATGAATTCATTGTTTCTAATGACTGAATAGTACTCCATTGTGTATATATACCACATTTTTTTGCATCCATTTTTCTGCTGAGGGATACCTGGGTTCTTTCCAGCTTCTGGCTATTATAAATAGGGCTGCTATGAACATAGTGGAACATATATCCTTATTACATGCAGGGGAATCCTCTGGGTATATGTCCAGGAGAAGTATAGCAGGATCTTCCGGAAGTGAGGTGACAGTTTCTGAGGAAACACCAGACTGATTTCCAGAGTGGTTTTACCAGTTTTGCAACCTCACCAGCAGTGGAGGAGTGTTCCTCTTTCTCCACATCCTCACCAACACCTGCTGTCTCCTGAATTTTTAATCTTAGCCATTCTGACTGGTATAAGGTGAAATCTCAGGGTTGTTTTGATTTGCATTTCCCTAATGACTAATGACATTGAGCATTCTCTAAGATGCTTCTGAGCCATCCAACGTTCTTAAGGTGAAAATTCTTTGTTTAACTCTGTACCCCATTTTTAATAGGGTTATTTGGTTTTCTGGTGTCTAACTTCTTGATTTTATTGTATATATTGGATATTAGCCCTCTATTTGATATAGGGTTGGTGAAGAACTTTTCCCAATTTGTTGGTTACCAATTCGTCCTTTTGATGGTGTCCTTTGCCTTACAGAAACTTTGTAATTTTATGAGGTCCCACTTGTCAATTCTTGATCTTAGAGCATATGCTATTGGTGATCTGTTCAGAAATGTTCCCCCTGTACCAATATCCTCAAGGGTCTTTGCCAGTTTCTTTTCTATTAGCTTCAGAGTGTCTGGCTTTATGTGGAGGTCCTTGATCCATTTGGAGTTGATCTTAGTACAAGGAGACAAGGATGGATCAATTTGCATTCTTCTACATGCTGACCTCCAGTTGAACCAGCACCATTTGTTGAAAAGGCTATCTTTTTTCCATTGGATGATTTCAGCCACTTTGTCGAGGATCAAGTGGACATAGGTGTTTGAGTTCATTTCTGGATCTTTAATACTATTACATTGATCTGCCTGCCTGTCACTGTACCAATACCATGCAGATTTTAACACTATTGCTCTATAGTATTGCTTGAGGTCAGGGATACTGATTCCCCCAGAATTTCTTTTGTTGTTGAGAATAGTTTTACCTATCCTGGGGTTTTTATTGTTACAGATGAATTTGAGAATTGCTCTTTCTAACTCTATGAATTATTGAGTTGGGATTTTGATGGGTATTGTGTTGAATCTGTAGATTGCTTTTGGCAAAATGCCCATTTTAACCATATTAATCCTGCCAATCCATGAGCATGGGAGGTTTTTTCATTTTTTGAGGTCTTTTTCCATTTTCTTCTTCAGAGTCTTGAAGTTCTCATCATACAGATCTTTCACATGTTTGGCAAGTGTCACCCCAAGGTACTTTATACTGTTTGTGGCCATTGTGAAGGGTGTCATTTCCCTAATTTCTTTCTCAGCCTGCTTATTCTTTGAGTATAGGAAGGCCACTGATTTGCTTGAGTTGATTTTAAAATCTGCCACTTTGCTGAAGTTGTTTATCAGCTGTAGGATTTCTCTAGTGGAGTTTTTTTGGGTCACTTATGTAGACTATCATATCATCTGCAAATAATGATAGTTTGAATTCTTTCTTTCCAAATTGTATTCCTTTGACCTCCTAATGTTGTCTAATTGCCCAAGCTAGTGCATCAAGTACAATATTGAAAAGATAAGGAGAAAGGGGGCAGCCCTGTCTACTCCCTGATTTTAGTGGGATTTCTTAAAGTTTCTCTCCATTTAGTTTGATGCTGGCTACTTGTTTGCTGTATATTGCTTTTACGATGTTTAGGTATGGGCCTTGAATTCCTGTTCTTTCCAAGACCTTAAACATGAAAGGATGCTGAATTTTGTCAAATACTTTTTCAGCATCCAATGAAATGATCATGTGTTTTTTTTTCTTTGAGTTTGTTTATGTAGTGGATTACATTGATGGATTTCCATATATTGAACCATCCCTGCATCCCTGGGATAAAACCTACTGGATCATGGTGGATGATCGTTTGATGTGTTCTTGGATTCGGTAGGAAAGAATTTTATTGAATACTTTCACATCAATGTTCATAAGGGAAATTGGTCTGAAATTCTCATTCTTTGTTGGATCTTTGTGTGGTTTTGGTATCAGTGTAATTGTGGCTTCATATAAGGAGTTGGGTAGGGTTCCTTCTGTTTCAATTTTGTGGAATAGTTTGAAGAGCATTGGTGTTAGGTCTTCCTTTAAGGTCTGATAGAATTCTGCACTGAACTCATCTGGTCCTGTGCTTTTTTTGGTTGGAAGACTTTCTATTGCTCCTTCTATTTCTTTAGGGGTTATGGGACTGTTAAGATGATTTATTTGCTCCTGATTTTTTTTCTTTTTCTTTCTTTTTTTTTTTTTTTTTTTTGGTATTCGGTATCTGTCTAGGAAATTGTCCATTTCCTCCAGATTCTCCAGTTTTGTTGAGAATAGGCTTTTGTAGTAGGATCTGATGATTTTTTGGATTTCCTCAGTTTCTGTTGTTTTATCCCCCTTTTCATTTCAAATTTTGCTAATTTGGATATTTTCTCTGTGCCCTTTGGTCAGTCTAGCTAAGGGTTTATCTATCTTACTGATTTTCTCAAAGAACCAGCTCCTGGTTTCGTTGATTCTTGGTATGGTTCTCTTTGTTTCCACTTGATTGATTTCAGCCCTGAGTTTGATGATTTCCTGTCTTCTACTCCTCCTGGGTGCATTGGCTTCTTTTTGTTCCAGGGCTTTCAGGTGTGTAATTAAGCTGCTAGTGTATGCTCTCTCCATTTTCTTTTTGGAGGCACTCAGGGCTATGAGTTTTCCTCTTTGCACTGCTTTCATTGTGTCCCAAAGATTTAGGCATGTTGTGCCTTCATTTTCATTAAATTCTAAAAGTCTCTGATTTCTTTCTTTATTTCTTCTTTGGCCAAGGTGTCATTGAGTAGAGTATTGTTCTGCCTCTATGTGTATGTGGACTTTCTGGTTTTTGTTGTTGTTGCTGTTGTTGTTTGTTGTTGTTTGTTGTTGTTGTTGTTGTTATTGAAAACCACTCTTACTCCATAGTGATGTGATAGGAGGCTTGGGATTATTTCGATCTTCTTATATTTGTTGAGGTCTGTCTTGTGACCAATTTTATGGTCAATTTTGAGGAAGGTACCATGAGGTGCTGAGAAAAAGGTATATTCTTTTGCTTTAGGGTGAAATGTTCTATAAATATCAGTCAAATCCAATTGGTCCAAAGCTTCAATTAGTTTTACTGTGTCCCTGTTTAGTTTCTGTTTTCCTGATCAGTCCATTGAGGAGAGTGGAGTGTTGCAGTCACCCACAATTATTGTGTTAGGTGAAATGTGTGCTTTGAGCTTTAGTTAAATTTCTTTTATGAATGAGGGTGCCCTTGGATTTGGCGCATGGATGTTCAGAATTAGTAGTTCTTCCTTTGACCAGCAAGAAGTGTCCTTCTGTGTTTCTTTTGATGACTTTAGGTTGAAAGTCAATTTTATCCGATATTAGAGTGGCTGCTCTGGCTCGTTTCCTGAGACCATTGGCTTGTAAAATTGTCTTCCAGACTTTTACTCTAAAGTAGTTTCCATCTTTGACATTGAGGTGTGTCTCCTGTTTGCAGCAAAATGTAGGGTCCTGTTTATGAATCCAGTCTGTTAGTCTCTGTCTTTTTATTAGGGAATTGAGTCTATTGATGTTAAAAGACATTAAGGAATAGTGATTATTACTTCCTGTCATTTTTGATGTTATTTTTATATATGAGTGGTTATCTTCTTTTGGGTTTGATAAAAGAAGGTAACTATCTTGCTTTTTCCAGGGTGTATTATCCCTCCTTGTATTGGAGTTTTCCTCCTATTATTCTTTGCAGAGCTGGGTTTGTGGAAAGATTTTGTGTAAATTTGGTTTTGTCATGGAATATCTTGGTTTCTCCTTCTATGGTGATTGAGAGTTTTGCTGGGTATAGTAGTCTTGGCTGACATTTGTGTTCTCTTAGAATCTGCATGAGATCTGCCCAGGATCTTCTAGCTTTCATGGTCTCTAGTGAGAAGTCTGGTGTGATTCTGGTAGGTCTTCCTTTATATGTTACTTGGCCTTTTTCTCTTACTGCCTTTAATATTCTTTCTTTGTTTAGTGCATTTGGGGTTTTCATTATTATATGACAGGAGGTATTTCTGCTTAGGTCCAGTCTGTTTGGAGTTCTGTAGGCTTCTTGTAAATTCTTGGGCATCTCTCTCTTTAAGTTGGGAATGTTTTCTTCCATAATTTTGTTGAAGATATTTGCTGGCCCTTTCAGTTGTAAATCTTCACGCTAATCTATACCTATAATCCTTAGGTTTGGTCTTCTCATTGTGCCCTGGATTTCTTGGATGTTCTGAGATACAAGCTTTTTGCATTTTGCATTTTCTTTGACTGTTGAGTCCATGGTTTATATGGTATCTTCAGCATCTGTAATTCTTTCTTCCATCTCTTGTATTCTGCTGTTGATATTTACATCTATGTCCCATGATTTCTTCCCAAGGTTTTCTATCTCCAAAGTTATCTCCCTTTGTTATTTCTTAGTTGTTTCTACTTCTGATTTTAGATCCTGCATGGTTTTGCTTAGCTCCTTCACTTGCATGTTTGTGTTTTCCTGTAATTCTTTAAGAGATTTTTGTGTTTCCTCTTTCGTGATTTCTGCCTGTTGACTCAAGTTCTCCTGCAGTTCTTTGTGTTTCTTCTTTATTGGCTCCTATCACTTGAGCCTTATTCTCCTGAATATCTTTACTTGATTTTTGTGTTTCCATTATATGGGTTTCTAGCTTATTCATGTTCCCCTGCATTTCATTAAGAGATTCATTTATGTCCTTTTGGTGTTCTTCTAGCAGCATCATTATCAGTGATTTTAAATCCAAATCTTGTTTTTCTTGTGTGTTGGCATAACCAGGACTTGCTGATGTTGGAGAGTTTGGTTCAGACACTGCCATATTGCCTAGATTTCTGTTAGTAGTGTTCCTGCATTTTCCCTTTGCCATCTTGTTCTCTGGCATTATTTGGTCCTGTCTCTTCCTGGTGTTTGAGCCTCCTGTGAGGCTCTAGGGCTATTTCTGCAACACTGGATGGCAGGGTTTCCCCTGTTGCAGATTGCTGATGCGCTGTCCTCCTCTTGGGTGCCCTTGCAGCCCTAGTGTGCCTTGCCCCAGATTGTGTCTATGAACCAGATGGTGCCCATTTGCTCCTTCAGGGAGTGCTGTTGGTGTATGCTGCAGGACCTTTTCTGAGTGATGATCTCTCTGCTGTGCAGCTGAATCTCCCAACCGGGTTGGTGCACACAAGGCTAACCTAGCTGCTCAGGCCCTAAATCTAGGCAAAAGCCTGGCAGGCCAAGGTCCGAGGAAAGTTCCCCTTGGGCTATGACTGTCAACTGGTTCTGTCAGGTGGCCAGGATGGCGGTGTGTGTGTGTTCCCTGAAAGTGCCTGGAGAGTCTGCTGGGCTAAGAACCTCCTGGCCGGGTTGGCACACAGATGGTCCACCGAGCAGCCCAGGTCTTGGGGGCAGTCCAGGGCCTGTCGGGCCTAGACCCCGGTTATGTTAGCCTCGGGCTATGACTGTTAGCCAGCTTTGCCTGCTAGAACTCTCTGGCATCCCATAGTCAAAATGACAGTGCACCCACTGGGGGCCCTGAACAGCCCAGGGCCTGGGTGTAGGAAAATACCCATCAGGCTTAGACCTTGGTTATGTTTGCATACGTCAGGCTGTCTGATCTCTCTGGTGCCCGAGAACCAAGATGGAGGGGAGTCTTTCGTAACTGACTGGCTGGAAGCAGATTTCTGATGTGGCTTCTGTGTGGTGAAAGGTTCTGTAAATCTGCCGCCATTTGCAGACCAGCTGACCAGCGATGGTCAGTGGTAGTGGGCGGAGGGTCTGCCTGGACCCTGTCACCTTGGTTCCACTTCTGATGGCCCTTCCTCTGGACCAGCTGCTGCTGCTGTTGCAGCTGTAGCCACCACCCCTCCCACACCTGACTTAAATTTTTTTTAATTACTATTATCTTCTATATCCTGTTAATGAGTCAACGGTTATTTTAGCCTTAAAGACATGGTTTTAACTATATTAACCCTGCCAATCCACGAGCATGGAAGATTTTTCCATTTTCTGAGGCCTTCTTTGATTTCTTTCTTCAGAAACCTGAAATTCTTGTCATAAAGATCTTTGATTTGTTTGGTTAGAGTCACACCAAGATACTTTATATTGTTTGTGGCTATTGCGAAGGGTGTCATTTCCTTAACTTCTTTCTCAGCCTGGTTATCCTTTGAGTACAGGAAGGCTACTAATTTGCTTGAGCTGAATCTATAACCAGCCACTTTGCTGAAGTTGTTTATCAGCTGTAGGAGTTCTCTGGTGGAGTTTTTTTTTTGGGTCACTTAAGTAGACTATCATATCATCTGCAAATAGTGACAGTTTGACTTCTTCCTTTCCAATTTGTATCCCTTTGACATTCTTATGTGGTCTAATTGCTCTAGCTAGAACTTCAAGTACTTGCCAAATGTAATCTATAGATTCAAAGCAATACCCATCAAAATCTCAACTCAGTTCTTCAAAGAGTTAGAAAGAGCAATTCTCAAATTCATCTGGAATAACAAAAAAACCCAGGATAGCTAAAACTATTCTCAACAACAAAAGAAATTCTGGGGGAATCATTATCCCAGACCTCAAGCAATACTACAGAGCAATAGTGTTAAAAACTGCAAGGTATTGGTACAGTGACAGGCAAGTGGACCAATTGAATAGGATTGAAGACCAAGAAATGAACCCACACACCTATAGTCACTTGATCTTCAACAAAGGAGCTGAAAACATCCAGTGGGAAAAAGATAGCTTTTTCAACAAATGGTGCTGGTTCAATTGGAGGTCAGCAGGCAGAAGAATGCGAATTGATCCATTATTATCTCCTTGTACTAAGCTCAACTCCAAGTGGATCAAGGACCTCCACATAAAACCAGGAACACTGAAACTAATAGAAAACAAACTGGGGAAGAACCTTGAGGACATGGGCACAGGAGAAAAATTCCTGAACAGAACACCAATAGCTTATGTGCTAAGGGCAAGAATTGAGAAACTGGACCTCATAAAATTACAAAGTTTCGGTAAGGCAAAGGACACTGGCAAAAGGACAAAGCAGCAACCAACAAATTGGGAAAAGATCTTCACCAACCCTACATCCAACATAGGGCTAATATCCAATATATACAAAGAACTCAAGTATTTAGACCCCAGAGAACCAAATAACCCTATTAAAAATGGGTACAAGGCTAAACAAAGAATTTTCACATGAAGAAATTCAGATGGCAGAGAAGCACCTTAAGAAATGTTCACATCATTAGTCATTAAGGAAATGCAAATCAAAACAACCCTGAGATTTCACCTCACACCAGTCAGAATGGCTTAAGTTAAAAACTCAGGAGATGTTTCAGGTACAGGCAGCGGTGGCAGCGGCGGCAGCAGTGCAGAAGTGGCTGGTCCAGCTGAAGGGCCATCAGCAGTGGAACCAAAGCGACAAAGGGTCCAGTTAGCCCCTGCGCCCACGACCACTGACCTTCACTGACAAGCCGGGCTGCAAGCAGCTGCTGTTTTGTTGCGCCTTTCCCTGCATGGAAGCCACTTCAGAACTCGGCCTCCCGCCAGTCAGGAGAGGCTCACATCCATCTTGGTTTCAGACTCCAGAGATATTGGACAGACTGAGGTACACAAACATAATCCAAGTCCAACACCGCGGGGGTCTGAGCCCGATGGGCGTTGGCCTGCACCCAGGCCCTGGGCTGTTCGGGGGGCCATCGGGGTGCCAACCCAGCCAGGAGGTTTTTTTGCCCAGGCCTGCGCGCGTGCACGTCGCCATTTTGCCTACACGACAACAGAGAGCTCTGGCAAGCAGAACCATAACAGGCATAGCCTGAGGCTAACAAAGCGGGGATCTAGGCCCCAAAAAGCCCAGGACCGACCCCAAGAATTGGGTGACTTGGTGGGCCATCTGTGCGTCAACCCGCCCAGGAGGTTGTTAGCACAGCAGACTATCCCAGTGCCTTCAGGTAGCGCGAGCATGCACGCCCCCCATCCTGGTCACCTGGCAGACCCAAAGAACAGTCATAGCCCTAGGGGAACTTTGCTCGGACCTTGGCCTCCCAGGCTGTTGCCTGGACTCAGGGCCTGGGCGGCCAGGCTAACCTTGTGTGCGCCAGCCCAGTTGGGGGATCGGCTGCCCAGCAGAGTGATCAGAACACAGGGTAGGTCCCGGCAGCATACACCGTCAGCGCTCCCTGGGGGTGCAAACAGGCCCCATCTGGTCCACAGACACAATCTGGGGCAAGGCCTCAGGCGGGAGCCCTCAGCTCAACTCTCTCTGCTTCCGGATTCAGAGCAACCTGGGTGGCGGCACCACATCTCCAGGTCCTGCAAGAGGCTAGAGGGGCTTCCTGACGGCCAGCTGGGAGAAGTCGGTGTGCTCCGGTGAATCCAGCAGGCCCCAGCGGGAGCCTTCGGGTGCCTGCTTCGGGATCTGAACAGCCTGGGCAACAGCACCCTGTCTACAGGCAGTGCAGGAGGTAAGCTGTGCACCAGAGGCCAACTGGGAAGGGGCAGCTTGCACTGGTGAGCCCAGCACTGACAAGACAAACTAACACCAGTGAGAACTAGATGGCAAAAGGCAAACGCAGGAACGTCACTAACAGAAATCAAGGAAATATGGCAACATCTGAACCCAATTCTCTACCAACATGTCCTGGTTACCCCATCACACCAGTAAAATAAGATTTAGATTTAAAATCACTGGTCATGATGCTGGTACAGGAACACATGAAGGACATACTTAAA
The DNA here is from genome assembly GCF_947179515.1 of Apodemus sylvaticus. NCBI lineage: Eukaryota > Metazoa > Chordata > Mammalia > Rodentia > Muridae > Apodemus > Apodemus sylvaticus. The sequence goes on from NC_067473.1 coordinate 109,737,233, forward strand.
GAAATTCAGGAGAAAATGGATCAAAAGTTAGAAGCCCTTGCAAGGGAAACACAAAAATCATTGAAAGAAATCCAGGAGAATACAAAAGCCAACAATGAGGAAACGCAAAAAACACTTAAAGAAATACAGGAGAACTTTGGTCAACAGGCTGAGGTCATGAAAGAGGAAACACAAAAATCTCTTAAAGAATTACAGGAAAGCACAAACAAGCAAGTGAAGGAGCTAAGCAAAACCATCCAGGATCTAAAATCAGAAGTAGAAACAACTAAGAAAACTCAAAGGGAGACAACTTTGGAGATAGAAAGCCTTGGGAAGAAATCAGGGGACAGAGATGCAAATATCAACAACAGAATACAAGAGATAGAAGAAAGAATCTCAGATGCTGAAGATTCCATAGAAACCATGGACTCAACAGTTAAAGAAAATGCAAAATGCAAAAAGATTGTAACACAAAACATCCAGGAAATCCAGGACACAATGAGAAGAACAAACCTAAGGATTATAGGCATAGATGAGAGTGAATATTTACAACTTAAAGGGCCAGCAAATATCTTCAATAAAATTATGGAAGAAAACTTCCCTAACCTAAAGAGAGAGATGCCCATGAATATACAAGAATCCTACAGAACTCCAAACAGACTGGACCAGAACAGAAATACTTCCCATCACATAATAATCAAAACACCAAATGTTCTAAACAAAGAAAGAATATTAAAGGCAGTAAGAGAAAAAGGCCAAGTAACATATAAAGGAAGACCTATCAGAATCACAGCAGACTTTTCACCTAAGACTATGAAGGCTAGAAGGTCCTGGGCAGATCTAATGCAGACTCTAAGAGAACACAAATGCCAACCAAAACTACTATATCCAGCAAAACTCTCAATCACCGAAGATGGAGAAACTAAGATATTTCATGACAAAACCAAGTTTACCCAATATCTATCCACAAAGCCCTACAAAGGATAATAGGAGGAAAACACCAATACAAGGAGGGAAACTTCACCCTGGAAAAAGCAAGATAGTAACCTTTCATCAAACCCAAAAGAAGTTAAGCAATCAAATTTAAAAAATAACGTCAAAAATGACAAGAAGTAAAAATCACTATTCTTTAATATCTCTTAACATCAATGGACTTAATGCCCCAATAAAAAGACACATACTAACTGACTGGATACGCAAACAGGACCCTACATTTTGCTGCTTACAGGAAACACACCTCAGGGTCAAAGACAAACACTACCTTAGAGTAAAAGGCTGGAAGACAATTTTACAAGCAAATGGTCTCAGGAAACAAGCCGGAGTAGCCATTTTAATATCAGATAAAATTGACTTTCAACCCAAAGTCATCAAAAGAGACTCTGAGGGACACTTCTTGCTGGTCAAAGGAAAAATACAACAAGAAGAACTCTCAATCCTGAACATCTATGCTCCAAATGCAAGGGCACCCTCTTTCATAAAAGAAACTTTATTAAAACTCAAAGCACACATTGCACCTAACACAATAATTGTGGGTGACTTCAACACTGCACTTTCCTCAATGGACCGATCAGGAAAACAGAAACTAAACAGGGACACAATGAAAATAATTGAAGCTTTGGACCAATTAGATTTAACAGATATATATAGAACATTCTATCCTAAAACAAAAGAATATACCTTTTTCTCAGCACCTCATGGTACCTTCTCCAAAATCGACCATATAATTGGTCACAAGACAGACCTCAACAAATATAAGAAGATCGAACTAATCCCATGCCTCCTATCAGATCACTATGGAGTAAAAGTGGTCTTCAATAGCAACAAAAACAACAGAAAACCCACATACACGTGGAAACTGAAAAATATTCTACTCAATGATACATTGGTCAAGGAAGAAATAAAGAAAGAAATTAAAGACTTTTTAGAACACAATGAAAATGAAAACACAACATACCCAAATCTATGGGACACAATGAAAGCAGTGCTAAGAGGAATACTCATAGCCCAGAGTGCCTCCAAAAAGAAAATGGAGAGAGCATACATTGCCAGCTTAATGACACACCTGAAAGCCCTGGAACAAATAGAAGCTATTTCACCCAGGAGGAGTAGAAGGCAGGAAATCATCAAACTCAGGGCCGAAATCAATCAAGTAGAAACAAAGAGAACCATACAAAAAATCAACAAAACCAGGAGCTGGTTCTTTGAGAAAATCAACAGGATAGATAAACCCTTAGCCAGACTGACCAAAGGGCACAGAGAAAGTATCCAAATTAACAAACTTAGAAATGAAAAGGGAGATATAACAACAGAAACTGAGGAAATCCAAAAAATCATCAGATCCTACTACAAGAGAATGTACTCAACACAACTGGAGAATCTGGAGGAAATGGACAATTTCCTTGACAGATACCAAATACCAAAATTAAATCAGGACCAACTATACCATCTAAACAGTCCCATAATTCCTAAAGAAATAGAAGGAGTCATAGAAAGTCTTCCAACCAAAAAAAGCACAGGACCAGATGATTTCAGTGCAGAATTCTATCAGACCTTCAAAGAAGAGTTATTACCAATACTCTTCAAACTATTCCACAAAATAGAAACAGAAGGAACACTACCCAATTCCTTCTACGAAGCCACAATTATGCTGATACCAAAGCCACACAAAGATCCAACAAAGAAAGAGAACTTCAGACCAATTTCCCTTATGAACATCGATGCAAAAATACTCAATAAAATTCTTGCCAACCGAATCCAAGAACACATCAAAACGATCATCCACCATGATCAAGTAGGCTTTATCCTGGGAATGCAGGGTTGGTTCAATATACGGAAATCCATCAATGCCATCCACTACATAAACATACTCAAAGAACAAAACCACATGGTCATTTCATTGGATGCTGAAAAAGCATTTGACAAAATTCAGCATCCTTTCATGCTTAAAGTCTTGGAGAGAACAGGAATTCAAGGCCCTTACCTAAACATCATAAAAGCAATATACAGCAAACCAGTAGCCAGCATCAAACTAAATGGAGAGAACCTCGAAGCAAACCCACTGAAATCAGGGACCAGACAAGGCTGCTCCCTTTCTCCTTACCATTTCAATATTGTACTTGAGGTACTAGCTCGGGCAATTCGACAACATAAGGAGGTCAAAGGGATAGAAATTGGAAAGGAAGAAGTCAAACTATCATTATTTACAGACAACATGGTAGTCTACCTAAGTGACCCAAAAAACTCCACTAGAGAACTCCTACAGCCGATAAACAACTTCAATAAAGTGGCAGGTTATAAAATCAACACAAGCAAATCAGTGGCCTTCTTATACTCAAAGGATAAGCAGGCTGAGAAAGAAATTAGGGAAATGACCCCCCTTCACAATAGCCACAAACAGTATAAAGTATCTTGGGTGACTCTTACCAAACATGTGAAAGATCTGTATGACAAGAACTTCAAGACTCTGAAGAAAGAAATGGAAGAAGACCTCAAAAAATGGGAAAACCTCCCATGCTCATGGATCGGTAGAATCAATATAGTTAAAATGGCCATTTTGCCAAAAGCAATATACAGATTCAATGCAACACCCATCAAAATCCCAACTCAATTCTTCACAGAGTTAGAAAGAGCAATTATCAAATTCATCTGGAACAACAAAAAACCCAGGATAGCTAAAACTATTCTCAGCAACAAAAGAAAATCTGGGGGAATCAGTATCCCTGACCTCAAGCAATACTACAGAGCAATGGTGTTAAAAACTGCATGGTATTGGTACAGTGACCAGCAGGAGGATCAATGGAACAGGATTGAAGATCCAGAAATGAACCCACACACCTATGGCCACTTGATCCTCAACAAAGAGTCTGAAAACATCAAATGGAAAAAAGATAGCCTTTTCAACAAATGGTGCTGGTTCAACTGGAGGTCAGCATGCAGAAGAATGCAAATTGATCCATCCTTGTCTCCTTGTACTAAGCTCAAATCCAAATGTATCAAGGACCTCCACATAAAGCCAGACACTCTGAAGCTAATAGAAAAGAAACTGGGGAAGACCCTTGATGACATCGGTACAGGGAGAAAGTTTCTGAACAGAACACCAATAGCGTATGCTCTAAGAGCAAGAATTGACAAATGGGACCTCATAAAATTACAAAGTTTCTGTAAGGCAAAGGACACCATCAAGAGGACAAATCGGCAACCAACAAATTGGGAAAAGATCTTCACCAATCCTACATCAGATAGAGGGCTAATATCCAATATATATAAAGAACTCAAGAAGTTAGACTCCAGAAAACCAAACAACCCTATTAAAAAATGGGGTACAGAGTTAAACAAAGAATTCTCACCTGAAGAACTTCGGATGGCAGAGAAGCATCTTAAAAAATGCTCAACTTCATTAGTCATTAGGGAAATGCAAATCAAAACAACCCTGAGATTTCATTTTACACCAGTCAGAATGGCTAAGATTAAAAATTCCTGAGACAGCAGGTGTTGGAGAGGGTGTGGAGAAAGAGGAACACTCCTCCACTGCTGGTGGGGTTGCAAATTGGTACAACCACTCTGGAAATCAGTCTGGCGGTTCCTCTGAAAAATGGGCACCTCACTTCCAGAAGATCCTGCTATACCACTCCTGGGCATATACCCAGAGGATTCCCCACCATGTAATAAGGATACATGCTCTACTATGTTCATAGCAGCCCTATTTATAATTGCCAGATGCTGGAAAGAACCTAGGTATCCCTCAACAGAAGAGTGGATGCAAAAAATGTGGTATATCTACACAGTGGAGTACTATTCAGCCATTAGAAACAATGAATTCATTAAATTCTTAGGCAAATGGATGGAGCTAGAGAACATCATACTAATTGAGGTAACCCAGACTCAAAAGGTGAATCATGGTATGCACTCACTAATAAGTGGATATTAACCTAGAAAACTGTAATACCCAAAACATAATCCACACATCTAATGAGGTACAAGAAGAAAGGAGGAGTGGCCCCTGGTTCTGGAAAGAGTCAGAAAAGCAGTATTCGGCAAAACCAGAACAGGGAAGTGTGAAGGGGTGGGTGGGAGGACAGGGGAAGAGAAGGGGGCTTATGGGACTTTCGGGGAGTGGGGGGGCTAGAAAAGGGGAAATCATTTGAAATGTAAATAAATTATATCGGATAAAAAAATTAAAAAAAAAAACTCAGGAGACAGCAGGTGTTTGCAAGAATGTAGAAAAAGAGTAACACTGCTCCACTGCTGGTAGGATTGCAAGATGGCACAACCACTCTGGATATTAGTCTGGTGTTTCCTCAGAAAACTGGGCATAACACTTCAGGAGGACCCTGCTATACCATTCCTGGGCATATACCCAGAGGATTCCCTGGCATGCCATAAGGACACATGCTCCACTATGTTCATAGAAGCCTTATTCGTAATAGCCAGAAACTGGAAAGAAACCAGATGTCCCTCAATGGAAGAATGGATACAGAATTTGTGGAATAATTACACAATGGAATACTACACAGCAATTAAAAACAGTGAATTCATGAAATTTGTAGGCAAATTGTTGGAACTGGAAAATATCATCCTAAGTGAGATAACTCAATCACAAAAGAATTCACATGGAATGCAATCCCTGATAAGTTGACATTAATTAGCCCAGAAGCTCTGAATACTCAAGACACAATTACCATATCAAATGATACCCAAGAAGAATGAAGGAGAGGGGCCTGGTCCTGGAAAGGCTTGATCCAGGGAGTACCAGGATAGTGAAATGGGAGGAGGATGATTGGGGAATGGGTGGAAAGAAAAGAGCTTATGGGACATAATGGGGAGGGGGAACTGGGAAAGGGGAAAACATTTGGAATGTAAACAAAGAATATAGAAAAAAAGACATGTTTTTTAAATTGTTATTTTAAATTATAATTTTAAATCGCAGCAACTCTTGCTGTTGACATAGGGAATAGAACACAAGCACAGCACCCTCTGTCGCTCATAACTTAAACCTTTGTTGTACTTCCTCTGCCATGAATCTAGAAATTGCCAGGGAGGAAGTGACAGTAGGAGAAGGTGCATTTCTCACATGAAGAATGCAACCTCCAAACTTGCCAGTTTCTCCATCAAACACAACATCCTCTACCAGATTTCCATCTCTGTCCAGGGCCTGGCTTGTACCCCAGAAGGACCTGGAAGGACATCGCTGATGGTAATTTCAGGGATGAACTTTTGAGGATGCTCCACTGTTTCACTGAGAAAACAGGCTTTATATATTTCATTAGCTCCATAAGAGAAATTCTGGAACACCAATTTAATGAAACCACTTTTGAGATTTACTTCCAAAACATCTCTGGCACCCAAGTCAAAAGGTCTGTAACCTTCCCATTTAAAAGCAAGTACTGCATTAGGCCCCAGACAAACAAAACCATCCAATCTTGGTGTAAAGTGAACTCCTAGGAAAGGAAACTGTCCGGGACGAGATAAATATTTCCTTTTACAAAGTGGCCCTTTTCTGTCTTTAAGACTAGGTAATCTCCCCAAGAATGGGACAATTTGAGGGTCAGGACTGCAGCCACTCAACTCTGAAATACACTCTGGGTAAAGACTTGCACATGTCACAACATATCGCCACCAAATTTCTTTTCCATTATTATTCTTGACAGCGATTGCATATTCCATCCCAACCTTACTTCTTGAAGGGTTTTCTTTAGCTATTTCAATATCTTTTACCTCAAAATCTTTCAAGATAGAGTCATCTGCTTCTTGGAAATCCTGGGCAAAGGACAAAGCTACATGTTGATAGTTCAATAGCCATTAGACCCCTGCAATATGGTTCCTTCTTTTTTATACCTTCCTGCTGCCTCAAGCCTTGGTCTCCATTGTTCAGACCTTGCTCATACAGGGCCTGAAATCTAGGAATTTCTTCTTGTTCAACAGCTACTATTAGCTTGTCACACTGCATATAGGAAATTCCCTTGAGGTTACAGTACTCATAGATGAGAGTTGTGCCTTCTACACACAATTTAGCTTTCATAGATTCTGGTTTGTAGTAAATCCCACTATGTATGACACCACTGTTGTGTCCAGTCTGGTGAAGAGTTAAATACTTCTCCTTTTCTACTACACCAGTTGAAAGTCCGGGATGTTTCAGGGTGAGCATTCTGACAGAGGCAAGCCCCACAATTCCACCTTCTATGATGACTGTATCAAATGAGCTGGTGCTAGAGCTGCGGCCACCCCCTCACACAGTAGCCTGCGCACACAGGTCTATGGCAGTCTTGCTTGGAGGAAACCCCCAGCAACACTGCATCGGGTGTGTCCGAAGACACCACCTAGGTAACACAGGGTTGGCCTCATGGCCTGAGCCACCTCCCCTTCCTCAACCCCAGCTGAGGCAACCTGAACAGACTCTAAGGGTGAAGTGCACCACTCAATTCACTATATCTTAAATGCAGGAAATGAGAACAATAAACTCAGCAAAGTGGAAGGAAACTTATCAGGTATAATGGAATTGTTTCAATGCAAACAACAGAGATCCCTAAGACACAGTAGCTTCAAGGATGATGTCCCCTTATTAAAAGGACATAGGTGTGTGATAGCATCACTACATAACTCATTTATGAATATGGAGAAATGATCATGGAGCAGAGGAAGACTGTGGGTTCTTCAAGCTCAACATAACAAAGAAAGTGATCTCTCCATGAAGCCTCCAAAAGCAGTGAATCCCTGCCAGCCTCATGACTTTAAAATTCTGAACATCCTTCAGTCTGACTCTAAGGCAGAGACAATAACTGACATATGATGATGTTAATTTTTGTTGGAAAGAATTGTTAAGATTGCATGATATCGGCATTCATCTTGCACCTGACAGTTGCTAATCATGTCACCTTTCAATGAGTCACCTGAATAATATTGAGTGTTCACAGGTAGTGAAAGATAAGGAATCTTATTTAACCTTTATTATTCTTTGATCATTTTATCAGCCTCACAACTAAATCCTATAACTGGTTGTGTTTGTTTACTGGGATAACTTGTCATGCCCCATGGGTTATGCCCTATGCTACAGTTGTTATTTCTGGCTTGTTTATATTCAGTGATGTGATGCATATATTTGTTGTATATCAAACATACAAAATATCGTCTTAAACTATGAATGAAAATTTGGAAAAAGGGCTATGGTCGAGACTTGGGGTCACTTGGTTGAATACTTGCTAATTATACATGAGACCCTGGGTACTATCCCATTATTACAAAAGAAAGCATGATGACTTGAACTTTTAATCCCCTGTTCCCCAATCAACACTTTCCCTCTTCCCTGTCCCAGCATTTCCCCACACTGCTGCATTGAGCCTTTCCAGGACCAGGGGCCTCTCCTTCCTTCTTTCTTCTTGGGAATCATTTGATATCTTAATTATATCTTGAGAATTCAGAGCTTCTGGGCTAATATCCAACAAGGCCATACTCTGCTACCTATGTGTCAGTAGTCATGGGTAACTTCATGTGTACTCTCTGGTTGATGGTTTTTATCCCTGGGAGCTCTGGGAGTACCGGGTGGCTCATACTGTTATACCTTCTATGTCACTGCAAACTCCTTCAGCTCCTTGTATCCTTTCTCTAGCTCCCCCACTGGGGACACTGATCTCATTTCAATGGTTGGCTGAGTGTGTCCCCCTATGTATTTGTCATGTACTAACAGAGCTTCCCAGGTGACAACTATATCCAGCTCCAGTCAGCAAGTACTTGTGGACATCAAAAATAGTATCTTTTTTTTTTTTAACTGTATATGGGATGAATCACTAGGTGCGGTAGTCTCTGGATGGTCCTTCCATCAGACTCTGTTCCAAATTTGTCTTTGTATTTCCTTCTGTGGGAATTTTGGTCCCACTTCTAAGAAGGACCAGAGTATCCATACATTGTTCTTCCTTCTTCTTGAGCATCATTTGATATGTGAATTGTGTCTTGGGTATTCCAAGCAGACTAATAATAATAAGTGGACTAATATCCACTTATCAGTGAGTGCATACCATGTGTATTATTCTGTGATTTGGTTACCTCACTCAGGATGATATTTTCTAATTCCATCCATTTGTCTAAGAATTTCAAGATTTCATTGTTTTTAATAGCTTAGTAGTATTCCATTGTGATCTTTGACAAAGGAGCTAAAACCATCCAGTGAAAAAAATACAGCCTTTTCAACAAATGGTGCTCTTTCAACTTGCAACTAGCATGCAGAAGAATGCAAATTGATCCATTTTTATCCCATTGTAGATAGATCAAGTCCAAGTGGCTCAAGGACCTCCACATAAAACTAGACACACTAAAACTAATAGGAAAAAAACTGGGGAAGAGTCTTGAGCACAAGGGCACAGGGAAAAATTTCCTGAACAGAACACCAATAGCTCATACACTAAGATCAAGAATTGACAAATGGGACGTCATTAAATTGCAAAGTTTCTGAAAGGCAAAGGACACTGCCAATAGAACAAAACAGCAAACAACAAATTGGGAAATGATCTTTACCAACCCTACATCCAACAGAAGGCTAATATCCAATATATACAAAGAATTCAGAAGTTGGACTCCAGAGAACCAAATAAGTCTATTAAAAAATGGGGTACAGAGATAAAAAAAGAATTTTCACCTGAGGAATACCAAATGGCTAAGAAGCACCTAAAGGAATATTTACCATTCTTAGTCATCAGGGAAATGAAAATCAAAGCAATCCTGAGATTTCACCTCACACCAGTCAGAATGGCTAAGATCAAAAACTCAGGAGACAACCGTTGCTAGCGAGGATGTGAAGAAAGAGGGAATCCACTGCTGGTGGGATTGCAAGCTGGTACAACCATTCTGGAAATCAGTTCAGCAGTTCTTCAGAAAACTGGGCATAATACTACTGGGGGGCCTTGTTATACCACTCCTGGCCATATACCCATAGGATTCTCCAACATGTAAAAAGAACACATGCTCCACTATGTTCATTGCAGCCCTAGTTATAATATCTATAAGCTGGAAAGACCCCAGATATCCCTCAACAGAGGAATGGATACAGAAAATGTGGTGTATTTACACAATGGAATATTTGGCTCTTTCAAAATCCTTCTAAGGCAGTGCTACTGACCTGTGGGGAAGTTTTCATCTTTAGGTAAAAGGAATAAGATTTTTATCCATGATCAGGCTATATTGTATCTTTACTCCATCTATGCATCTATCACCTTTCTTTATCTATCAACTTTCTGTCTTATATCTATTTCTTTGTCTGTCTGTCTGTCTGTCTGTCTGTCTGTCTGTCTGTCTCTCTCTCTCTCTCTCTCTCTCTCTCTCTCTCTCTATATATATATATATATATATATATATATATATATATATATATATATATAAAACTCCATACAGAGAGAAAACATATTTAATACACACAAATAATAATACATCTTATATCCCACATGTAAGAAAAGTAACAGTGGCTATGAATCTCTGCACAAAATCTTTATAAGATCAAGAGTCTTAAAATTCCACACACTATGGACTTAGAGCTCCTGTGTCCCTTCATTATGCATGGAACTATTGATAGTTGATGTCACCAGCAGTAATTGAACACAGTGACACAGATACATGCAGACACGAAGACATGCACACACACACACACACCACTAGGTGGTAAGAAAGTTGCGAGGGTGCCTAATATGTTTGAGATTTGGAGAGTACAGGATGGATACAATCAATCAAGACATATTGTATACACGGGCATTTTCAACGGAACCAAAATATTATTTAAAAATAAGAAACAAATGATCCTCATATTGTCAAATAATCTGAACAGATGCCTTTCCAAAGGAGATACAACTGGTCAGTAAATCTCTCTAAGTATGTTATAGCATTTTACATGGAATAACAGTGGGGCATATTGAATTATCGCCACCCCATAACACAGGCAGCAACAATAATGGCATTTGCTGATGAGAATGAAAAACATGTCTTCTCATTCTCTATACATGGCAAAGCAGAATGCTAAAATCTCCTTAGAAAATGATCTTTGGTTTCCTGCAGAATCAACCATGAATTTAGAAGCTATTCTCACACTCCAAGATACTTATAGCTAATTAAAAAATCTTGCAGAAAATAGAAAAATAAAAACAAAAAGCCCAAGTTCTAGCATAGAGAGGAGTTCTCCAGCTCCTGTTCCATGAAGAAAAAACGTTGGCACTTGGTATTTGGCAAAAGGAGGGTGAAACGTTATTTTCTGAAGATGCTCTTGTGAATGACTCACATATGCACATATAGGCAGCAGTAATTGAGCCGAGTTATCATAAGGGAGAGAGAATGGCCTGGAGAGGGGCTCAACAGTTAAGATGACTAATTACTTTTCCCGAGGACTCAGGTTCCATTTCAAGCATGCACATGGACACTAACAAGCGCATGTAACTCAATTTTCAGGAATGATGAATCCTGCTGGCTTCTGTGAACAATGAACAGTACTTGTACCCAGGCTTGCATGCACATACATGCACTCATATATGTAAAACAATAAATACATAAAATAAAAAAAAAACAAAAAAAAATTACAAAATTGTGAAAGGTGCATGATGAGGAAACATTCAGGGAGTTAGAAGAGGAAATAAAATAGAAATTGTTATATTTAAATATGCACTTGTATGAAATTCTAATAAAGAAAACTTATAAATAAAAATATACTACCATACACCACAAAACTTCATGTAGTAACGTTAATCATAGATGTGTTTTAAGTCACATGAATTTGTAACTAAACAAGTGATTGATTAATCAATAAATCAGTAACTATACAAGAAGATCAATAAATAGACCATTTTGAATCCATAGGACAGAAAATTACCTGCTGAAAAAAATGCACTATAAAATCACATAAACTGATTGACCTTAAATGCATATTGCTAAGGTCAAACCACGATGGTAATATGTTGTCTAGTTCTAATTACTTCAAGTTCTTCAAGGTACAAAATTATGCTGCTGGTTCAAGTTTTCACTGAGAAAGGAACATCCAATATGTAAATTTCCTGGGGCAGTGAAGATGTTCCATTTGAGTGACTCCATGGGGCTTTGCATTTTATAAAATCCATACTAGTTTACAGCATGAAAAGTGAACATTATTGCATGCAAATTTTTAAAAAGCATTGAGAATATCAGAGGGTGCCAGGCTGTAACAGAGAGTGGAATACTGATAAAATAATCTAAGTATATTATGGATGCATAAAACAAACACTGGCAATGCTGTCGACTTCAAGAATGCTGACCTAAGGTTCTTGGAAATGAGTGGGTTCTGTAATATTGAGTAGAAAAAATGATGGGGACAGATGGTAAGCATAGGAATATGATTTTTAAATTCGTGAATTGAAAATAGAATCCATGGATGATAGATGAAGAGAGCCATGTCCTCAGAGCTGAGTGAAAAATTACACAGGAATACAGGAAAGTGAATAAACCCATGAAGTCACAACCTATACCTGGAGGTGTCACTACCCATTCCTTTCCAGTTCATAGAAGATGATGTTGTTTCTATATACAGAGTATACATGATTGCTACCAATTCCATTGTCTCCTGTGAGCCAAGAAAACCTGAAATCAGTAACTTGTGCAAATGAGTTCAAGTAGTACACAAAATTTGATTTCTAACATTATCCTTTAATAAAAATAATTGAGATTCTTTGTAGAGTTATAATGATGTGAATCAATGCTTAAAAGTGCTCGTTACCCTTACAAATAAGCCAAGTTCTTTTTATAGCATCCTTATAAGGCATTTTACATTTGTGTATATTACTCCAGATCCAGAAGACCCAACATTGTCTCTTACTTCTCACCTATAAATGGACATACCCCTCCACACACACTCACATACTACATGTATGCATAAACATATATGAGTATGCATATACATACATGAAAATAAAATCTACAAAGAAGGGTCCTTGTAAAAGTGTGTAGTTTTAAGATGAAGCAAAGCATAAAAAAGACCAGAGTCATGGGATTAGTTCGATCTTCTTATATTTGTTGAGGTCTGTCTTGTGACCAATTATATGGTCAATTTTGGAGAAGGTATCATTAGATGCGGAGAAAGGGGTATATTCTTTTCCTTTAGGATGAAATCTTCTGTAAATATCTCTTAAGTCCAATTGGTCCAAAGCTTCAATTAGTTTTACTGTATTCCTGTTTAGTTTGTATTTTCCTGATCAGTCCATTGATGAGAGTGGAGTGTTGAAGTCATCCACAATTATTGTGTTAGGTGCAATGTGTGCTTTGAGCTTAAGTAAAGTTTCTGTAGTATTGCTTGAGTTCCAGGATATTGATTCCCCCAGAATTTCTTTTGTTGCTGATAATAGTTTTAGCTATCCTGTTTTTTTTTTATTCCAGATGTATTTGAGAATTGCTCTTTCTAACTCTATGAAGAACTGAGTTGGGATTTTGATGGGGATCACGTTGAATCTGTAGATTGCTTTTGGCAAGATGTCCATTTTAACTATATTAATCCTGCCAATCCACGAACATGACAGATTTTTCCATTTTCTGAGGTCTTCTTCCATTTCCTTCTTCAGAGACTTGAAGTTTTTTTGGTCCCTTAAGTAGAGTAAAAGGCTGGAAGACAATTATACAAGCAAATGATCTCAGGAGAAGAGCAGGAGTAGCCGTTCTAATATCAGATAAAATTGACTTTCAACCTAAAGTCATCAAAAGAGACATGGAGGACACTTCTTGCTGGTCAAAGGAAAAATCCACCAAGAAGAACTCTCAATTCTGAACATCTACACTCCAGATGCAAGGGTACCCTCATTCGTAAAAGAAACTTAGTATTATAGTCTGCATAGATGGAAAACATGTATTTTTATGTATTTGTTTATTTTTGCTCATCCATTTATTTCTCTGAATATGTTGATACAAAGTTTCTAGCCCTGGCTGACCTCAAGATCCTTGAGAATGGCCCTGAACTCTGTATCTTCCTGTATTCTCATCCAACTTCTGGCTATTAAATACATGTGCCACCCTTGTTTAAGAGGTTCTGGGTATAGAAGCCATGACCTCATCCATGACCATGCTGGACAAGCACTCTCCTAGCTAAGCCAGACTTGTCCCATGCATAGAAATAATCAATTCAAACAAATGTCATCCATAAATCCAAAGCCCTCTATTGGATTATAATAGAGGAAGATGTATCATTACTCTGTTAAGAAACTTAGAACCTGGTTTTCATATGTAATTTTTCATGTCTGTTATCATTCTCAATGATAAAAATAAATTACATGCTCTCCAATATACATTTATCATTCCATTCCATTCATCTCCCAGTGTTGGCTTAGTAGACTATATATTCCTCTGATATCTCAAGTGGATTTATGATGATATTGTCTGATAAATGACTTTTTTTCTTAATGTAGCTCCTACAGACAATCTTTTATTTTCTAGATTTATTTGTGGAAAAAAAAAACAAAATAAATTCCTCTTTGCTTTTTACATCGACCTGATCTTTGGATCCCAGCAATCAATAAGCTGTCACCGAGGAGCACTGCTGTGTTTTTTCTCCCTGTACAGGAGTATGAATCCACTGTGTCATATGAGGGTGATGCTACTTGTTATTAGACAACTGACATTAATGCAGCTCTTGCTCATATCTAGGAGTTGGTAAATCTGTTCCCCTAGAAATGTCAAGGATTTATTAGGAGAAACATCACATTCCATGATATGTCATTTCTCCTCTTCCTAGACCATTTCCTACCCAGGCATTTGAAGAAAGCATTTACCAGGAATGGTTAAATGATACCAATAAAATAGAATTGCTAAAAGTTTTACTTCACTTAATTTGGCAAAATTCATTTTCAAAAAAATTTTTCAATGCCTCATAAAATTGTGTCTGAATAATATTCAGTAAGAAGAGAATTCAGGTATATGTGCTTCATTTTTAAACTCTGAGTCCAAAACTCGAATGCAAGGCTGACATTCAGAGGGAGAAATGAATGAAGCTGACTTTCCCTATATCTTGCATGACTTTTCTGAATATAAGTAAACAACATATTTTTTTTTCAATTTAAGGAACTTGTACTGTGATTCAAGATTATTTTTCATTGTTAGCATATGAATTTCACAAATCTTATTGTGGCTTATATGGCTCATGTTGTTCATTTATTAGAGCCGTCCAATGGCATTCCATTTCCATTTCATTCTGAAAGACCATCATCCTTTGATCTCAGATCTTGCTTTTACCCGATTTGCATCGTCTTCTCTAACACACCTGTCTTCTCTTTATTCTATCCTGTAGGGTCTTTTCTGAAGGCTCTCAGACTGGTCCTTCTTGAGCCCACTTACATCACTCACAGATGTATTCAAATTAGCTCCATGTATTCAAATTAGCTCCTCAATCTCTTTTTTACCTAATGTCTGCATTTTAGTTTATCCCCAATGCACTATAATGCCTGGAATACTCTATCCTACTGAAGCATGTTTCAGTATCTAGGAGCAGAAACCCCCATCCCTTTCTTGTTATTTCTCTTTCAGTCTATATTAGTTCAAATCTACAATGTAGCAATCAAATGGTAGATTCAAAGGAACAACAGATATAAGAAAGTGCAAACGAGTACGCATGTGTGCACACATTATACTAAACAGGAAAAATAGATAAAAGGAAAGAAATGACAAACAAAATAAACCAAGAATGTCCTTGTAAACTACCAGCGTCTTATGCAACAGAAAAGAAAAATGAGAGATGTCATCTTTTGCAGTGTAGAAACATTGGCCTGAAAGATTTAATAGGTTTGCCATAAGTTTCTCCTCATAAAACACAAAGAATGATACTGTGAGATAGTAACTAAAATTGGATCAATCATATATGATTGGAAAGATAGGAAGGAGAGAATCAAAAAGATAGGAAGGAGAATTTCAAGGAAAATGTGTATTCATCTGTGATATGCTAGATCATTCCCTGACTATGCATCTTAGTTTTTATTCTTTTGTAGTGAGAAGAACATAACGAATACAAGGTTTATTTGGTTCATATTTTAAGGTTACAGTCCAGCAATGAAGGAAAGTCAAGAGAGCAAGAGGCTGAAGCACTTATAGAATGCAGTTTCACTCAGGAAAATATCAATGAATGCTATATGCAACACACTTTTTCCTTTTTCTACACTCCAGAATCACCCAAAGAAATGGGGCCACACAAAGTGGGAACTTGTACCCATGTCTTTTACCCCAATCAATATAATTCCCTTCATTTATGTCTATAGGTTAAATTTACCAAGATTTACCTCATATTGTAATTTAAAGTCTTGTCTTTCAGGTGGTTGTCATTCTTGTAACATTGACTATTAGCACAACTATAACAATATAACTAATTTGTTTGGAAGAATTCTAAAACATGAAACTCATAATGACTGTAGTTAAGAACATAGGTGTATATTTCATATACAGTCACTTCTAATAAGATCTTTAGTTATTGAAGTTACTGTTATGGAATTTTAAATTTTTCTATATCTCAAACGTTCATTATTGGTACAAAGAAAAATGATTGCAATATTTTTGTAATTTGTTTTAAGTTTTAGCCAGATCTAACAGTATTCTATTGGTATCTCTAAGTTTTTCAAATGCAAAATATTCCACCTACAAATAGGAATCACTTACCTTCCTGATCTTATCTACTGATGACGCTCTTACTGCATTTTTTATTTTACCTACTGAACTGTCCATTTTCACTAACTCTTCTGATTCTTTTTCAGAATCTGTCTCCTTGCTCAACTCATCTTTGGTGTTTTGGAATTTCTCATCCACATGGCTAACCTGTTTGTGTACATTTTAAACCTTCTTATCTAGGTTCTAGGTAGTGATAGCCTTGCTTCATGACAGACATGAATGAATTCTGTGTCAACACTGAATTTTCTAAAGTAGTACTGAGAAGTATTTTTCTGGCTATCTTGCTATCTAATCCCTTATTTTTCCATTATTCAATCATGAGATTTGTGCAGTATTATGGTGGAATACCCAAGTAATCCGAGCTTTCATCTGATTGTCGTGAAGAGTTTCCAAACATTGTTCTGGGAAATGTTCTTAAGGATGAGCACAAAATAGCTTTGTTTTTATTTTCATTTGCAAAGCTCCATATTTAGCAGTAAACAGTTAGGTTTGTACTTCTGTTTATTTGTTTCTTAGTTGCTTGGGTTTAGATACAAAGCCTATGTAGTATGAGCTAGTCTTAAACTTGGAGAATTGAAATTGTGATCCCCTTGCTGCAGATTCATGCTGCTCTGTCATCACAGCCCTGACAGTGTACTTACTATATTCAAATAGATATTTCAAAGTAGAATATGTCCTAGTACATATATACATACATACATACATATATACCTACCTACCTACATGCATACATGCATGAAAATATGTGTATATCTATGTTGCAAGTGTCTAGTATGCTTGTATGGTAAAATCCTAATACTGTTTTTTTTAAACAGCCTATTTGATCCAATGTGAATTTATATAATATTTCTTTATTATGATACATTAACTGGGGGGGGGGTAACATTTGACGTTCATCTAAGCATCTAAAGATAAAATCAGATACAATAATAAAACCATAGTGGCTTCAAATCAAATCCTCATGAAGACTCTATAAAGGGGATATTTAAATAGACAATAAAGACATTATTTTTGCCTAAATTAATTCACGGAATATTACAAAAAAAGCCTCATGTCAGAAACAGTTTCCAATGTACCAGCTAGGAGGATAATAAAAATATATTGAATATAAGAAGTTCAGTGAAAACGCCATTTCAAAATATAGACATTAAAAGTGATATAAAATGTTTCTTATTACTTAATAAGTATTTTCAATTTCATAATTTAATCTCTCTCACATATTGCAACAAAAGTTAATGTGCTTGTATTATTTTCCATGACAATTATTTTTGTTCATTTTGCCTGTAAAATTCTATAGTAGCTTATCAACACCTACCTTCTTCCTTCAGGAGAATGTACTTCTGTGATTCTTCCATGCAATTATTGTGGTTCATAAAAATTCTGTTATTATGTTGGCTTAGAATAATATGCTTTTTACATAAAAATAACTTATAGTTATTCTCTCCTCTATTGGTAATTATAACCCAAGTCCATTGCAGTAGTAAACTTGAGCTGAGCACTTGATGGAGCACTTCATTTTATTCCAATGATCCTTTTTCTATTATGTCTATTTATTATGTCTTCATAAATATAATACACAGCAACAGTGAAGCATAAAACACCACACTTCTAACTACTGCCCAAATGCTGGGTCATTTCTGAGGAGAAATACTCCAAGGTGTTACTTATTTGGAATACTGGAGAGTATCCCAAAACTCGCTGGTGTTAATTATCATGGAAAAAGTTAGGTACATTAACATATACTATTGAACCAACCAACATTCCTCATGATATATGGCCTGACAAACTGTGATATTTTTTTTCCTAACATTTCTACAAAAAGATTAAAACAACAACAACAACAACAACAAAAAGACAGTGCTAGGGTTAGAAACCAAGAAATCATACCTCCTACCATCAGTTATGACCACTTTAAATGTTGGGAATTAGCTTACAGGTACTTCCTCTTCAGGATTATCATGGAAAATAAAAACTTTATACTTTATGTATTTTTATGATACATCCCATATATGCCATCTTCTGTCCATTCCAAGAATTATTACTTTGTTTTTTCAGGATTAAATATAATAACTTACAGAAATATAAAATAAGTTAATTTATCCATGAAACTGTAATTATCTGGAAAATGGGAGGTAAACACACATATAAATGAACAATACAGTTTTGTAACAAGCATTGTGTTATTATTTTATTATCATGACCTCCAGTAGTAACAATACAAAATTATTAATTATTAATTATCCTTAAATGATAGAAATAAAGCACCCCAACTCAAGATTATTAAACAGTTCTAATATCAGTAGACACAATGCCCATATTTGGCACTAACTGGAAAATATTCTTTGTCTAACCATTGTAACTCAGATATTCAAACCTATTAAGTTTAATTTAAGCTATTCCTTATCTTATTATGAATAAAAGTCGATGATTAAATATTTCAAAATATTTATATTATCTAGGATTTTAGAGGTTGCTGAGTGGTTAAGACCTGCATTTGTTTACCAACACCAACATGGGGAACCTCACAATTGTGTACAAATCCAGCTTCCAGAGCTCTTTTGCTCTTTTGAGCCCTCTGGGTACCTATATTTACACACACACCTGAACACACACACACACACACAACCACACACACACACACACACACACTTAAAAGAAAATATTTCAAAGTCTTCTTTCATTTACCTTTTACTTTTCCTGGTTTAGAAATAGGCATAGGTAGCCTCATATATTTTCTAGCAAGGTCCATAACAGGCTTCTTTTGCTAGGAATTATGGCCTTAGAGAAATACAAACAAGAAAAATGACTCAATATTATTTAATTGTTTGTCATGACTGTACTTGGAGAGTCATAGTCTTTTAACTTCAATTTTCCCCTCTCCCCTAAATGAAGACTTTCTCTGTCCTTAGACTAAAGCCTTTCATTCTGGGACAACTAGATTGTAATAAAAATTCCTTTTCATTTGAAAAAAGTATTAAATAATGTACTTCATATTTAACTTCATAAATTATTGCCAAAATTTTAAACATTTGATATCATTTTCATTAGAAATCCATATAAGATTCTATTTACAACATCTTATATAAGGAATAAATGCTATCATAGATAGAGTGTAAATACATCATAATTTTGAGAAATAAATGTAGCACATTTCAGAGAGATGTCAGGATTATTAAAGAATACATTTACCTATGCAAGTGTGTGATGTATTCATGGTATTATGGTATATGATATCTTGCACATCTTCTACATATCATATTTCAATTTCTTTTTCCCTCTATTTTTTATATTTATGCAAAGAGCAATTGAATGACTTTGCAGATTATAGACAAAGTTTATCGACCACATGTAAGTACGGAAATTTGAGACAAGCAATAGATGGACAGAAATATCAAACTGATCAATCTAGATTAATCTAGATCAATCTAGACAAAATCACACAGACAGGAAATTTTGATATAGTATTTTTAATTTTGGACTTATAGTCAGGGTTCAACTTTCCAGGATGTGATTATGAACATACTTAACTCCTGAGGACCTATTTCTGTCCTGTGGTCTTTCTAAATATGTCTGAATCTTATGAGGTACAGCTAACTGAAAATACAAATTCTATGGAACTTTAGTGGCTTTTAAATTGTCTTGTATTTTCTTTTGGCTTATGGCCAATTACATTTTTGATCCAGCATGCCTGGCATTCTACTTTGAAATGTGATGTTTTGAGAACCACCCACACTTTACCAAGCACTACAGCCTCTGTTTAGCAGCTGAAATCTCTAAAGAAAGCATAGTACTTCAAAGGGTAGTTATGAGAGCAAGAAAAGGAATGGCCAATTAGTGCAAAAAGCAATTATGGCTTTTGAAGTCCTCGGCCTGCACTTTGATTCAGGATAATGTGTCTGTGGCTTCTTGTATTTGACTTATGCATAGGCTGTGGCTTGTCAGTCACATTGACAAAGCATGATCTTCCTTGTCAAGCCCAGGTGTCCCATTATATTTCTCTTAGGTCTGTAAGCCAGATTTATGACTGCTTTCCATGTCTCCTACTTTCTAAGAATTTGAAAATAAATCAAGGTCTGAATTCACCTTGAAGGTCAAGCTTGCATGTGTACTTCACTTTTCCCTGGTCCTATTCTTTGACTCTTTAATCTTGTCCCTAAAGTGCACTTAATTTAATTGACCTGGATTCCAATTTTCTTCTTGTTAAACTTTGTAGTACATTAATCTTGTATGTGGTGTAACCTCTGTATATCTGTTTCTTGGTAGCCTGCAATGTTTAAAACAAGAATCAACAAATGACATGAGACAAAAAAAAATATCAGATAAAGAGTATATCTCATGACCCTCTCAAGTCCTGAATTTATTGTCCACTATTTAATGATTTTAGAGTGCAATCTTTTTTTCTTTTTTTTTTTACTATCATTTAGTTTATTATTGACATCCAGTCTAAGATTGGAAAAATACAAGGGAAGCTATCATATTGACTGGATAATTGACTAAATAATTTGATTTGATTTGGTTTAACATTTTATCATTTTCCAGTATTAAAAATGTCATATATTAGAAACTTACCTAGTAATTCAATAGTTACATACCTTAGGTTCTAATTGGCTGTTTGTTGCTTAAAATCTGAAGTATTAGCCAAAAATCATTTTTAATAAATTTGCAGTATATTGTATCCAAAGGACTGTCTTTATTTTTAATATTTTTATGGGATATCTGTAAAGAAAATTAATAGAATACTTCTATTGGGTAATATGTTTTGAAACTCTCTTTACTATCTAATGCATGATGGCTGCCATCAGTTGTACTACATATTGATACATGTCTATAAATTGTACATATTTTTAGATCCTTGAAGGAGTACTCAAGGTCTTTGGTTAGTCTAACACCCAAGGAAGAAATGCTGGCCATTAATTATGGTGACTAGAACATTGAAATAGATGCCAAATACAAGAAATAATGTTTCTCTTTGATAACTGAGTAACACTTTTACTATCTTTATTTTTCATTGTATGTGAATATGTATGTGTAAAGATGTGTGTGTTTTTAGAGGTTGTGATGGATATATGTACTATATGTGTAGAGGACAGGGGGGGAATGTTGAGTATCCTGGTTTGTTGCTGTTTTGGAATTTTTGTCAGGAAATATTTTCCATGGTGCATGGTAGGACACAAGCTTTATTTTAATTTTTTCTTTTATTCTTATTTCATTAATCACACCCTAACAAGTTCCTCCTCCCTCAACTATTTGCATTACTCCTCCACACCTCTCCACCCCAGATATGAAAGGAGGAGGAGAAGAGAAGGAGGAGGAGGAGGAGAAAAGAAAGAAGAAGAAGAAGAAGAAGAAGAAGAAGAAGAAGAAGAAGAAGAAGAAGAAGAAGAAGAAGAAGAAGAAGAAGAAGAAGAAGAAGAAGAAGAAGAAGAAGAAGAAGAGAAGCCACCTTCCAGGAACATCAAATGAATACACCTAACAAGTTACAATAAAACTAGGCACAAACCTTCATATAAAGGCTGGATGAGGCAGCCCCTTAGGCAGAGAAGGAATTCAAGAGCCAGCAAAATAGTGAGAGACACCACACTACGAATGTTAGTAGATCCACAAGAGTACCCCACTGCACATAACGCTAATGTATATGCAGAGCACATAGTTCAGACACCTGCATGCTCAGTGATTGCTGCTTTAGTATCTGTGATCCTCTATGAGCCCTCTTGATTGGTTCAGTGGGCTGTGTTCTCTTGGTGTCCTAGACCTGTTTGGATCCTTAAATCCTCTCCTATCTCCTGTCACACACTCCTCTTTTTTACAGGTTTCTCCTGGCTCTATCTAGTAGGTTGATATGAGTCTCTGCACCTCCTCCATCAAATTGCTGGATGACTCCTCACTGATGACATCCATCTATGAGTATAGCATACTATTATCAGTATTCATTTCAATGATGTTTTTCCTATAACTCTTAGTTTTATGCTTTGCTTCTGTAACGTCCAGCCTCTGGTTCTTGGTCATCCAGGTCACATCAAGCATGGGCTCCCTCTCCTAGCTTGGAACTCAACTTGGACCAGTAATTGAATGACCCCTACCACCACCATTACTCCAACAAATTTTGGAGACAGGATAGACTGTAGGTTGAAGATTTGGTAGTTGGGTTGTATCCTAATCTAACTGTGGAAACCTTGCTGGTTATTAAAGATTACTAATTGAGGTTCTGTGACTCCTGTTACTTGGAGTCTTTCCTAGGGTGACTTTCAAAGATTTCAGGAATCTTCCATTGCACTAAATCTCCACATTTTCCCCACAAATGTTATGAATTATATTAATTTCCTAGTGTTCCCCTGTCCTAAGCCTGGGACTTCTTTCTCCTATCCCTACAGGCCCACGGTCCACTTGAAAAATCTATTCAATTTCCCATTCCCAGGGAAATTCATGTGTCTCCATTTGATCCTTTCTGGGTTTATGGATTATAGTATGGCTATTCATCATAGCTAATGTCCACGTATAAATGAGTACATACCATGTCTGTCATTCTGGCTCTGGTTTAGCTCACTCATAAAACTTTTCTAGTTTAATCCCTTAAGCACAAAATTTCACAATGCTATTTTATTTAACATCTCAACAGCACTCCATTGCATAAATATACCATAATTTCCTTGTCCATTCTTCGGTTTTAGGACATCTAAGTCACTTCCAGTTTCTGGCTATTATGAATAAAGCAATTATGATAGTTGAGCACAAGTCCCTGTGGTAGAATTGAGTGACTTTTTAGTATATGATCAAGAGTGGTGTAGCTGTGTCTTAAGATAGAATGATTCCAAATTTTCGAGAAAGCACCATGTTTGTTTCCATAGTGGTTATACAACTTCCATTCTCATCAGTAAGGGAGGAATTTTTTCTTTGCTTCACATTCTTTTCATCATGAGTGTTACTTCTCCTTTTTTTCTTAACAATTCTGAAACATGTAAGATGGAATCATAAGGAAGTTTTGATTTTCATTTACTGTTTCTTGGCCATTTAAGATATTTCTGTTAAGAAATCTCCATTTTGATCTGTAGCCCATTTTATAAATGACTTCTTTGATATTTAGGTTTTTTGGTTCTTTGTATATTTGGGATATTTATCAGTCTATATCTTATTCCATTGATACAGGGGTTCTTGTGAAGCTAGAGCTAGACTAGCAGCTAGCAACATTCTAGGAAACTCCTCTCTCTGTATATTCATGGCTTTGAGGTGATAGAAGTGCATAATTATATATGAATGTTTACAGAAGGGGGCTACTGATAAATTGTTAGGATGTTTTTCATTCTCTTAGAAAAGAGTTAATGTGTGCATCTGATATGTCATGGAAATTAATTCCATTTTAGTAAAGTTCAGAATTTAAAAATCTTATTACCTGTCAACACAATATGAGTAGTGAACAATAATAGGATTTTTTCCTTGAACAGAATATTATACAGAGAAATGTCAGTTTTTATTAGGAGCATAGGAATATTTTAAATGACAGCTTGAAGACAAATTTGTGTTTTGACCCATAATTTCCCAAAAAGTTAACTATTTCTTTCTATGAATGTGCAGCATCAAGTGCTATAAAATAGTAATGGTTCATTCTCATAATGTCAATTTTCGTGGGGCTAATACCAAAGAATTGTAATGTGAAGACCACTGTACCCTATAGTATATTTAAATGTAACCAGGGCTGAATAAAAAATCCTATTTCAAGTAACAAAACACAGCAACCTACTTCAAATAATTGATCAAAATTGTTCTGCCCCAGCATCCAAAGTTCAAGCAATATAAGAAGTATATGTAGAGAAAATTTTATATTAATATTTGTTTA
Organism: Apodemus sylvaticus; assembly: GCF_947179515.1. Classification (NCBI taxonomy): domain Eukaryota; kingdom Metazoa; phylum Chordata; class Mammalia; order Rodentia; family Muridae; genus Apodemus; species Apodemus sylvaticus. The sequence continues at coordinate 109,761,672 of NC_067473.1, forward strand.
AGTCTTTTTAATACCTGCAAAAGTGAGCTAAATCTATACAATTCAGATAAAATGATAACAGGAAATTCTGTGTTAAAAATTGAATACTGAGTTATAATAAAATCAATGCAATGATTAATACCAAAGGAAAAATTTAATGTTTTTTGCATGGTTATGTATAAATATTTTCTCCACCATTTCTAGGACACAGAAAAAATATTTTCAAAGAAAACTTTTAAAGCTAAGTATGGTAGTAAATATATGAAAACATAGAACTTGTGAGGGAAAATAAAGTCAAGAGATCAAGGCTAACTTCACATTCTTAGGACCTTGTCTCAAAAAATACAGAAGAAAAGTAGAGGAGGAAGAAGAAGAGGAGGAGCAGACTATCATAACTTGCTGAACTATACATATAATTTAAAATATAATTAGAATTTTAAAAATACCTACAATAACATCTGAATTGTACAGATATAAATTTTGCCAAAATTTATAGTATAATGTTGCTTCCATTCTAGAAAGTGCAACTATTGTAATAAGAAAAGCACCTAAGGATGATCATGTACCACCACTATGGAAATCAATCTGAAGATTCCTCAGAAAATTGGAAATAGATCTACCTAAAAATCCAGCTATACCACCTTTGGGAATATACCCAAAAGGTACCTCACCATGCCACAGGGGCACATGTTCCACAGTGTTCACAGCAGCCTTTTTGTGATAGCCAGAAGCTGGAAACAACCCAGATGTGCCACAGCAGAAGAATGATTACAGAAAATGTGGCTCATTTATACAATAGAATACTAGTCATCTATTAAGAATGAAGACATCCTGAGTTTTGCAGGCAAATGGATGGAACTAGAAAATGAATTCATCCTGAATGAAGTAACTCAGACCTAAAAGGACATGTATGGTATGTACTCACTAATAATTGAATATTAGCCAAAATAGTACAGAATACTCAGGATATAGTCCACAGAACTCATAAAAGTTAACAAGCCAAAGAGCTCAATTGAGGACACAGCAGTTTCACTTGGGAGGGAGCAGAAAGCAATCTCAGAAGGGGGGAGGGAGAGAAGGAACTGGGTTGGAAAGGGAACAGGAAGAGGAAGAGGGGAACATGATCAGGTATTGCATTGGAGAAAAGAACTGAAGCCCTGAGGACCAGCAGAAAGAATGGAAACAGGCAACCTTGGGAAGTAGGAAGTGGGGGGAAACTCTCCAGAATGTACCAGAGACATGGGAGATGAGAGACTCTCAGGACTGAAAGGTAGGAACCTTACATGAAATGTCCTACAGTGGAAAGGGGGAACTTCTAGAGCCAACTTCCAGCAGAAAGACAGGGCATCAAATCGGGGATAGCATTGACATCCAATACTCAAAATCTCTGATCCAGAATTGTTCCTGTCTGAAGGAACTACAGGAACAAAAATGGAGAAGATGCTGAGGAAAGGAAGGTCCAGTTGTAGTCTCAAATTGGGATCCAGCTCAAGGGGATGCACCAAGGACTGACACTATTCCTGAGACTATGAAGTGCTCACAAAAAAGGGGCCTATCATGGCTGCCCTCCAAGAGACCTTACAAGCAGCTGAAAGAGTCAAATGCAGATATTTATACCCAAACTACAGACAGAAGGTGCTGACCCCTGTGCATGAATTAGGGGAAAGCTGAAAGAAGCTGAGGAGATGAACTACCCTCTAGACAACTCAGTCTCAATTAACCTAGACCCCGGATATCTCTCAGACACTGGATGGCCAACCAGGCAGCTTACTCCAGCTGATGTGAGGCCCACAAAGCATATGCAGCAGAGGACTGCCAGGTCAGGGTTCAGTCAGAGAAAACGTCCCTAATCTTCAAGGAAGTGAAGGGCTCAAGGGAGAGGGCAGGTTCAGTGGGGTGGGAGTGGGATGGGTGGGGGGAGAGGGAGTCAAGACATCCCCGTGAAAATGGGGGGAGGAGGTATGGGATGTGGAACAGTCAGAGGGTGGATTGAGAGGTGTTTAAAATCTGGAGTGTAAAAACAATATTAGATAAAATTAAAAAATATAAAAAGAAGATTATGTACCATGATTAAGTCAGTTTCATACCAGAGATTCATATAGAAAAAATAAATAAATAAAAGTGATTTTAAAAATATGGCTCTATTCCCAAAGTTTATCCATAAACTTTATCCAATTTCTATTAAAATTTTAATTATTCACATTAATAGGAAAAGAATATTAAAATTCATATAGAAGCAAAAAAGACCCTAACAATTCAAAACAATCTAAAGTGAAAATTAATGTAAGTACTATAGTACTTAATCTCAAATTAGGGTACAGAACCAACGTAATAAAAGAAGCTTAAGACCACACTACAATCAACATGAAGGTCAACATTAAAATGAAGCAAACAAAATAAATCCATGCATAAAATTAAATGCATTAAAGATAGCCCCCAAGGCACCAAAATGTGTCATTGCCTCATTAAGAAAAAAAAATTAAAGTATTTATATTTGCAATAGCTTGAAAAGGAGTGAGGATAAACTTGACTTCTCCATTTATCTCTCTGTGTCTTACAACCACCTGTGTTTATGGCTTCTTGACTATCTGTAATCTGTTATATAGGTCTTAATGTGTGCCTCCCTTAATGCTGTCTTTCAAATCTGTTGTTAGCAAAGGTCTATATTTATCAGAGAGCACAAAAGGCATCACACAAGGAAAGTGTTAGGATCCCTGAATACTACCGAAAACCTTTAACCAAAGTTTACAAGAAATGAAACTTTACACATCCCAGGTGACCATGATAACAATCAAACAAATGCTTTCAAGGATCATCAATAGGTTGCTGTAACCTTTTACAGTGGATATTTGTTTCATGAGGTCAGTTTCACATTGCTTTCCTTAAATTTGTATTATAATAAACATACCAACACTTTATATTGATCTCTGGATCAGCAGCATGAAAAAATATTTATCTTAAGATTTAAACTATGAATTAGCTTAAGTTACAAAAGCCGATTACATAGGGGATCTAAGGCAAACAGGGTCGGTTGTGGTCATTTGAAGGCAGATTGAACAAATGGACTAAATCCATAATAGGATGTCAATTTGAAGTCTTAAGTGATTTAAGTCACTTAAGTCAAGGTTTATTAGTTTGGCTGAGAGGTCCAGCAAAAGGTTCAATCTCTTAGAATATAAGAGATATTTTCATAATAATGCATTGCCAAAGCTCCACATAACTCTAGTTAGCCAGCTTTTGACAAATGTGACAAAACTTACACTAGAAAAAAAAATAGCCTTCTCAACAAATGATACATAGAAACTGAAAATCTACTTGTAAGAAAAAATAAAGTGAGACCATATCTCTCCTTCTGCAGCAAATTAGATTCAGAAATGAATCCAAAGTACTGAAAATAAGACTCAAACTTTCAAACCAGGGGAGGAAAATACATGCAAAAACCCTTTAGGATATAGACATAGGTAAGGACTGCGACCTTATGACAAAGACTTCAATAACCAAAATAGGCTTAAGAATTGTCAAACAGAAAAACTTCTCCATGATGAGTGAAATGATCAACTGAATAAAGACAAGCCATAAAGTAGTCAAGATATGGTATGCCACATAGGAGATTAATACATAGCATTAAGGAGAACACTAATAATAAATACCAAAGCCAATAATGGGTTGATGAACTAGGTAGACAATTCTCAAATGACCAAATAATATTTGAAAACAAAATATACAGTATTGTTCTAGATAGTTTTATGTCAAGTTGATATATACCATCTGAAAGAAGGGAACCTCAATTGACAAAATATCTCGATTTGATCAGGCTGTAGGACATTTTCTTAATTAGTAATCAAACAAGGACACCAAGCCCATGTGGGTAGTGTCTAGGTTTCTCCATCTCTAGGCTAGTGGCTAGGTTTCTATAGGAAAGTAGGCTGAACAAACCATGGGAAGCAAGCCAGTAAGTAGCACCCCTTTGTCGCTTCTGCATCTTAACAGAGTTTCAGGAAAGTGAAAGGAAGATTGCGGGGTGGGGGAGGCAAATACCACGTTTCCTTTCCAGTCATGGATCTGGGTTTAAGAGTATGTATGTGGAAGGACAGCAGGTCCCAAAGGGGATAGGAACTCCGCATGAAGACCAACAGAATCAACTAACCTGGACTCTTAGTCTCTCAGAGAGGGAACCATCAACCAAAGAACATAGACGGGCTGCATCTAGACCTCCTCACTCATGTAGAAGATATGCAGGTTGGCCACCAGTACCCTAACAACTAGTACATAGGCTATTCCAAAGATATTTTTCCCTGTGTGTTGGATATGCTATTCTAGCTGGGCTGCCTTGTCTGGGCTCAGTGGGAGAGGAAGCACCTAACCTTGCAGAAACTTGAAATGCCATGGCTGGTGTTGGGGACATATCCAGAGTGTAATCTACACCTGCTCAGAGGAGAAGTGGATGGGAGAGAGGACGGACTGGGGAAGGAATGATGCAGAGGAGAGCAGTGAGCTGAATGTAAAGTGGATAAGTAAAATTTAAAAATTAAATTAAATAAAAGAGTATGTATGTGTGTTGTACTATGTGTTGTATTGCATTTATATATGTGTGACCTGTATTGTATCTATGCATGTATGTAGTGCTGCATGCATATGAGTCTGCATCTTAAAAGAATATGTACTGTGATGGAAGAGGAGACAACGTGTGTGACATGGAACTAAAAAGGGGAATAGTTTGGCAGCAGTAAAAGACTAACAGAAGAGTATGGCAAATGTACGGGAGGGAGAAGAAACTGAACAAAGGAATTACAAAGGATATTCAAAGCTGAAGCCTGTTATTTCACATGCTAAATTAAAAAGAAATTTAAATTTGTACATTTTTTAAAGATTTTTTATGTGTATTGTGTTCCACACATTTGTTGGCAGTGTGACCAGCTATGTATCAGTGGCTGCTCTGTTTGCATTAGTTTCGTTACACATTTGAGTCCCAGTGCATGCCTTCAGCCTTCTACACAGCCTGCTAGCATTTCAGAATCTGTTTTCTTGAAACATTAACCTTCAGAGGCTAGAAGTGCCCATATTCTAGACAATATGCAATATATTTCCCAAAATATTAGAGCATAGATGTTCAGATATATTCTTTTATATAATGATATTCAATTTCTCAACACAGCCAAATATATATTTGCAAGACACATAGTGCTTGGATTATTATTATTATTATTAATTATTAGCCTTATTTACTATTTGTTTATACAGTAGTATATACAAATAGTTTTCCAAGCAACACAAACTGCATGTTCCTCTGAAGAAATCTAAGGATGGGTTACAAGTCTGTCCTTAGTAAATGCTGCTATCTGTCTTTCTGCTATGGTTATCCAATTTTTTAGCAAAGCAAACAGAGATTATGATATTTGTTAGAGCATTAAATACTATTAAAATATGGGGTTGTCTTAGCATTTCACCTGTGCAACTTTATGTTTGTAGAATGAAAGAATGCATGTAAAATATCCATGCACTTTCATAGGAATTAGATAGGATACAGACATGAGTATGGTAAACAGAACTTTAGAGGAAATCTATGCAAACTAGGAAGGAAGAAATGATTAGAGTGATGTACAATGATATACAGCTACTAAGTCGAGGACCTGTGTGATGGGAAGATGACTGGGGTGACTGTGTTTGAAAGGCAAGCTTAACAAACTGAACCCTGGAACCAGTTCAAAAAATCAGATGTAGTAATACCTACCTTTAATCCAACACTTCTGTGATAGGGAGGCAAATACAGCCCTAAACAAGAAAGATCCTATCTCAACAAGGTGGGAGGAGGAATCTGACAGACACCAGAAAATTGTCTGTCCTCCTGTTCCCAGAGTCCACCCATGTTCTCTCCCTCCCCCCCCCCCTCTCTCTCTGCTCCTCTCCCTTCTCCCCTCCCTCTCTTCCCTCCCCCTCCCCTCCTCCCTCCCTCTCCTCTCCCCTCCCCTTCTTCCCTGCCTCTGCCTGTCCTCTCCCTTCCCTCCCCTCTCGCCCTCCCTTTCCCTTCCCTACATCCCTCCCTCTTCCTTGTGTGTTCATTATCCATGAATCAGGATCTTCAGTACACCTCTGTGACATACTGAATGGTATCCTCACATCCTTGATACCATGGATAATGACATGCCTTTGCCCAAATATTTCAAAACCTTTTTTGTATGAGTTTACACAGATCTGATGTTATCTTGAGAGCCCTGTGTTAAAGAGAAATGGTGATTTGTAAAATTTTATCTATTCAGTAACCATAGGCATGAAGAATTATTGAGTGATTTATTGAATTAATGACTTTATTGAGAATGCAAGTAGTGAAAGATTAGGTTTAAATTATAGAAGATTTTCATGAAGGCAAGAGGCAGACCTATCCACCCATATTCTTCGTTTCTTCTATTTTTCACTCTTATGGTGAAACTAGAGGGAGAAAGGATATGTTTTTTAAAGTTCTGATAAACCAAGTACCTAAGGCTAAGTACCATAATTCAGGAACTCAATGCCTCATAACTATACCAACTGAATCCTGGGACAGAAAGTATAACAATTACTGAAAACTGGCCCAATTGTCATACTCACAGAACATGTCTGGTGCAAAATCTCCCATCAAATTCCTGAATGCACACCACATATTCTAAGTGATGGGGACAAAACCTGAAGGCATAGAAGGCCTGTCACATGTCCTCTACTTGTATTAACACAAACAGGTGAAAATTTATGAGCCCATGCTTTGAACATTGTTTTCATGTTGTCAAAACAAAACCGACTAGGTGATAAATTAGTGAACACTGATAGAGTGTCCCAGGAAGTACAGAGCAGAAAAATCACTGATTCATGCCAAAGAAACCCAGCCCCAGAACCCTTAGAGGTTATTCTCCGTGCTGCAGTGGATAGCTCCCGACTCCCTGGCAGAACCTGATATCAAAGGGGACAGCAGTTAGATGGATTCAGAAAAAGACTGACTCAGAAAAGAACCAAAAATCTGAAATGATTCCAAGCCTAGACTATTACTCACTCTGCAGTGCACTGAGACCAATAATTAATAATTACTTTGCACAGCTCCACAGAGCTAGGAGAGAAGATAGCGAAGGTAATCATCTAGTCCTACGATATACCCATATCACATTTTAGGTATTAGGGAAGTTCTTGCTGTACAAGACTGAGGACCAGAGGTTAATCTCTACAGGCCACATAAAAAGCAGTGTATGGTAGTATGCATCTATGGCCCAACACTGAGAGTCAGAGAAAAGCAGATCCCTAGGGTTTTCTAGCCAGCTAACCAATCAAATATGCAAGTACTACACCAGAAAAGACTGACTTAGAAATAAGGAATAAAGCTCCCAAGAGGCTGAGATACAATGCCAAACACTGGCACTTGATAACTGATCTCTTTCCCTCCCTCTCTTCCTCCCTCCCTCTCTCTCTCTCTCTCTCTCTCTCTCTCTCTCTCTCTCTCTCTCTCTGTCTCACTATATCTCTTTTTCTTTCCTTTTTTCTCTCAAATGTTTGCCATATATGAACATGTACATATATATACACAAAACTTTTTTTTTATTTTTTATTAATTATTTTATTTCTTTACATCCCAAATGATATCCTACTTTCCAGTTGCCCCTCCACCACCACCCCATTCCATATCTGTTCCCTCCTCCCCTTTGCCTGTATGAAGGTGTTCCCCCACCAACCCACACTCTCCTGCCCCACCACTCTAGCATCCCCCTATCCTGAAGCATCAAACATCCCTGGGTTCAAGATCCTCCCCTCCCATTGTTGTCAGGCAATGCCATCCTCTTCTATGTATATATCTGAAGCCATGGATCCCTCCAGATATACTCCTTGGTTGGTGGTCTAGACTCTAGGAGACCTGGGTAGTCAGCCCAACCTGTTTTGTTCTTCTGGCAGGGTTGCAATTCCACTTGGCTCCCTCAGCTCTTCCACAAGCTCCCCCACCAGGGTCCCTGAGCTCAGTCTGATGATTGGCTCCAAGAATCCACATCTGCATTGGTCAGTTGCTGGTCAGACCTCCCAAGGAACTACCACACTAGGTTCCTGTCATGTAAGTGCCTCTTAACATCAACAATAGTGTTATGTTTTAAATGTATGAGTAGTTGGATTAGTTATACTCTTTCAAATATGTAGACAAAATGACTTCAACACAGAAAACCACATTTAAAAATCACAATTTTCTTTAATTCACTGGTGTAATTACAACATAAATACCTCAAGAGTTTTTTTTTTTAATAAACTCTTCTGCTAAGAGCCATATTGATCAAATGCACAAATAATTTTAGTCTGAAAGCAAGAAAGGGGAAATCCTTAGGAACTCAATCAACCTAAGCCCAAATTGCATAAAGGTAAAAAAAAAATGATACACAGAAAGATTATGTAGTTTTCCAAAAGCATTTGAATAATGAAAGTGTCAGACAGATAAGTTGTTTGGAATCCTAAAAAGAATGGCATAAAACTATAAACAGATCTTACTTATGCTTTGCTGTTTAGGACTAAAGAATTCCTTTTTCAAGATCAAAAGTGAGATCTGAGTGCTTATAATCTTTGTGGACCCACATTTCATTAAATAATTAATAAAGAATGGTTTTTGTCCATAAGAATTTATAGTGGTGCATAAGTAGCCACAAAAAATTCCTAAATAGTATCAAATGACATATTTGATACTAAAGTGTGTGGGAAGCATTAACTCTAAAATGGTTGTGTAATAACTGGAAAAAAAGAGTTGGCAAGAGTGTGCCTAGTTAAGGAACAGCAAAGTATTTACTAAAGGGCATTGAAGTTCTAAGGGTCTTTAACAAGACATTGTGCAACAGATGGAAACTAAGCATGAAATTTTGACAGTTGTAATATTAATTTGAATTGAGAATAAAAACATTCATGAAGATTATTTGTCATAACAAATCATCTGAATTTCTGGTTATTATAAAGGAAAACAGGAACAGAAGGGATGAGTCAGCAGTTAAGTGTGTTGACTGCTCTCACCACAGACCTGAATTCAGTTCTCATCACCTAGATCTGTCTCATCATGGTCTCATAAATATCCAGCTCCAGACAATCTGATGCCCTGTACAGTCCTCTTAGAATATTTTCACTCATGTGGTGTATATACCCTCACAAAGGCAAATAAATATACATATGTAGAAATAAGTAGATCTTTCAAAGCAAAAGAACTTCAAAGCATTTTATAATTTCAAGGGTGTTCTTTAATATGGTACAGAATGACTTGAATGGAAAAAGTGTGACATTTTTTCAAATAAATCATAAAAAAGTAATCAGAAACTGTGTGATAGGAAGAAAATAGAAAAGTAGAAAAGTCATTTCAGCAGGTTTTATATTTTTCTCTTAAGAGTATGTGTTTGTGATGTATGAGCCTGTGTGCATGCAAATGTTTGTGAGGCCATGTGTGACATGGAGATTTCCTGATCACGCTCCACCTTATCCATTCAAGCAAAGTTTCTCTATGAACCCAGAACTTGCGGTCCTATACCTGCATAGCTTATCTCAACAAGCATTGACTATTTCATAAGTGCTGTAATAGCAGGCAAGCTTCCACATCCACCCAGCATTGTGTAGGCTCTGGGGATTTTTATTCCAGTCTTCATGTTTGTGAAAAGAACTTGAACCACTAAGACGTCTCAGAGGATATATTTACATTGTTTTTTGATGAATTGAATATATTAAATATTGGGGACTGAAAATCAAGGCATTTACTGACTGGATAGGAAGCCATGCCACTTTGAATGGTAGGGAGAGGGGAGTCCCATTTCCATTTGTTCTGCCTTGATTTGGATATATGTGGGGAGTGACAGCCTCCATCAAAATGTGTAAGTCTGGAAAGATGATTCAGTGAGTAAAGATGGCTGATATGGCTGATGCCAAGATGGAAAACATGGTTTGTTCCTCAAGACCCCCATGGTAGAAGCCCAGAACCAATCTATGCAATTGTTTCTCTGATCCCCTCATTCCCACACCTGGTGTGCTACCTCTTCCCTCAGCAAAACTAATGCACAGTGCATTTATATAACTATACAGAAATATATGCCTATATGCTCAGATGTATTTATATAGACATTATAATATATATACATATATATGCACACCTGCATATATACACATATATTCATGCATACATACATACTCTAGCCTGGAAAGTAAACTGGGATAATTTTCTTAAAACTTGCATAGCATGTTCTATATACACAATGCTATGCATAATTGAGAACAAATTCATTCTATATATCACAGACCAATTCTTAGAAGTCTGCTATTGGCAACCAGAACCAGAAAAGCTGTTTCTATATGTGGTATTTATATAGACATTATAATATATATATATGTATATATATATATATATATATATATATATATATATATATATATACACACATGCATATATACACATATATTCATGCATACATACATACTCTAGCCTGGAAAGTAAACTGGGATAATTTTCTTAAAACTTGCATAGCATGTTCTATATACACAATGCTATGCAAAATTGAGAACAAATTCATTCTATATATCACAGACCAATTCTTAGAAATCTGCTATTGGCAACTAGAACCAGAAAAGCTGTTTCTATGTGTGGTTTAAGGGTAATCGGGTTCATTTATATGTAACAGAGAAATAGACACGGCCTATGTTTCAAAGCTAATTTGGGAAGGAGTTGCTCACTTAAAATACATTTGTTAGGTAATAGTCACCCTTCATTCTTTTGAAATTTTATATAATTAGTTGTGATTGTGGCTGGGAACTAAACATGTAAGAAAAGTAAGTTCCCCTGGGTGTTTTTGAAGAGGCTTTTGTGTTGGATTAATTAGATCTAAGAGGCTAATACAAATCCAAATATATTTCATTAAAAGAACAGGATTCTAAAAGAAAACACATAGCCAAATAATTTTCAGCTTCTCATTGCTAGCAGCATTCTGATGATATATTCAATTCTTAATCTTTATGTGTCTTTTGTCTAATTTAATGTATTCTGTTTAGGTTTCTGGCATGAATCTTAAAACTTCATAAATTGCTTCCTTTTCATCAGTCAACCAGTTTTGGGATTTGCTTAGCATATTTATTTCAGAATTTTTCCCTAACAAACTGAAGAAACACTTGATTAAAAGCCTTCAATATGAGAGTTAAGGGATCACCTGAACCCATTAGCCTTCTATAGAAGACCTCTCTCCTAACATGATAAATTGGACCAGCTTAAAAACAGAAAAGAACTTTTGATTCTAAATTCCAAAGCAGAAATTAGAGACCAGTGATTGGAGTTTATCTAAATGAATAGAATTTTGTTAGTTGGCAGAATTTTCACAGTACTTTCTTAGTCAGGCTATGTGTTATACTCTTTATTTCACTAGTTTTCCTACTGCAAAACTAATTACAGGTAGTAAAAAGAATTGGAAAACACAAAAGGGTACACACACATAATACATAAAAAAATCACACTTGGTTATCATATATATTATATAATATAATGTAATATATGTATATATTATATGTGTGTAATGACCAAGAATGAATGTATACATTACACATAGTGAATTTTTTCCCTGTATTCCACAAAGTATTCCCACAAGCAGGAATCATGGCTTCATGAAATAATACAAAGCAATTGAACATCCATAGGCAAAAACAAAGCAAAGTCGAATTTCCTCATTTTAAACTTCACCATGTAAGTTAGAAAATAAAAGAAATTCTTTGAAATAGGCCAAGAGAACTTTCCATAATCCATGAAAGAAAGATCCAGATGAAAAAGTACTTTCTTGAAATAGAATGTTTTGTCTGTGAAAAGTTTATACAGAGAAATTGGAAGAAAATATGTGTAAGTCACATGTCTCACAAAGAATCTGAGACTAGAATATATCAAAAGCTCCTAAAAGCAAAAAATAGAAAAGCAGGAAATGGGAAAAAGATGTGTATTGTCTTTTTATTGAAGAAAAGATACGGTTGCTAGGTGACCATATGCAAATAAGTTGAGCCAGAGAGCCAATACAACAATGCAATGTAGAGGGCACAAGCGATCAGTCCAAACCTGTGAATATATCTAGAATATAAGAAAAAAAAAAACCAGTACATGTGATACCCAACACTGGCAGGAATGTCGGGAAACTACATCCTTTTGCTATTATTGGCAACAACATAAAGTTCAGTAGCTACTGAAAACTTTTCACAAGTCTTTGTAAATTCAAATGCACAATCTAGCAATTTCTTCTTTTGGAAATCACCCAAGAGAAATGCTTTGCTTGGAACCAAAACTTGTACCTTATTGTGTATTGTCTTGGAGTTTTTTTTTTTTTTTTTTTTTTTTTTTTTTTTTTTTTTTTTTTGTTTTTTTGTCAGTTGCTTACTGGCTAAATAAACTAAATCTGTGTGTCTTGGTGGACATTAATAAGTAAAAGCAAAACGGTTGATAAGTGTAACAATTGAGTGGATCTCACAGGCAGTAATTACAGTGAAAGGTCAATTTACTGAATGTTTTAAGGCAAGGCTGCATAGAGGGCTCAAGGGTTGTAGGGACTTGTGCTTGAAGAGAACCCAAGCTCAGTTTATAGCACCTAGGTCACATACCTCACAACTTTCTATAACTCTAGTAGTCTTAGTCAGGGTTTCTATTTCTGCATAAACATCATGACCAAGAAGCAAGTTGGGGAGGAAAATGTTTATTCCACTTCCATTTCTACATTGCTGTTCATCACTAAAATCAGGACTGGAACTCAAGCAGGTCAGGATGCAGGAGCTGATGCAGAGTCCATGGAGGGATGTTTCTTACTAGCTTGCTCAGCTTGCTGTTTTACAAAATCCAGGACTAACAACCCAGGGATGGCACCACCCACAGTGGGCCCTCCTCCCTTGATCACTGATTGAGAAAATGCCTTTCAGCTGGATCTCATGGAGGCATCTCCTCAGCTGAATCTCTTTTCTCTTTGATAACTCTAGCTTGTGTCAAGTTAACACACAAAAAACTAGCCAGTACACTAGTTCCATGGGATTGGATGACGTCTTCTGGCCCCTGACAGCAACTGCATTCAGGTGCACATACTCTTTTAACGCCATGCATGTACGCATTAAAAAATATGAGGAAACTGTATTGTGATTTTACTTTATCTTGTCATATTTAATTTTCCATGTTTTATCCCTTAGTGACCTGTTCTTTTCTAACGAGATCCAGAAAAGGAGTGAGACTGGGGAAGAGGGGAGATGTAGAGGAACTTGGAGGAATCGAAGAAAAAGAAATTCTAATCAGGATAAATAGTATAAGAAAAGAATCTATTTTTTTTATTCGATATAATTTATTTACATTTCAAATGATTTCCCCTTTTCTAGCCCCCCCCCCACTCCCCGAAAGTCCCGTAAGCCCCCTTCTCTTCCCCTGTCCTCCCTCCCATCCCTTCCCAGTTCCCCGTTCTGGTTTTGCCAAATACTGTTTCACTGAGTCTTTCCAGAACCAGGGACCACTCCTGCTTTCTTCTTGTATCTCATTTGATGTGTGGATTATGTTTTGGGTATTCCAGGTTTCTAGGTTAATAACCACTTATTAGTGAGTGCATACCATGATTCACCTTTTGAGTCTGGGTTACCTCACTTAGTATGATGTTCTCTAGCTCCATCCATTTGCCTAAGAATTTCATGAATTCATTGTTTCTAATGGCTGAATAGTACTCCATTGTGTAGATATACCACATTTTTTGTATCCACTCTTCTGTTGAGGGATACCTGGGTTCTTTCCAGCATCTGGCAATTATAAATAGGGCTGCTATGAACATAGTAGAGCATGTATCCTTATTACATGGTGGGGAATCCTCTGGGTATATGCCCAGGAGTTGTATAGCAGGATCTTCTGGAAGTGAGGTGCCCAGTTTTCGGAGGAACCGCCAGACTGCTTTCCAGAGTGGTTGTACCAATTTGCAACCCCACCAGCAGTGGAGGAGTGTTCCTCTTTCTCCGCACCCTCTCCAACACCTGCTGTCTCCTGAATTTTTAATCTTAGCCATTCTGACTGGTGTAAGATGAAATCTTAGGGTTGTTTTGATTTGCATTTCCCTAATGACTAATGAAGTTGAGCATTTTTTAACAAAGAAAGAGAACTTCAGACCAATTTCCCTTATGAACATCGATGCAAAAATACTCAATAAAATTCTTGCCAACCGAATCCAAGAACACATCAAAACGATCATCCACCATGATCAAGTAGGCTTTATCCCGGGAATGCAGGGTTGGTTCAATATACGGAAATCCATCAATACAATCCACTACATAAACAAACTCAACGAACAAAACCACATGGTCATTTCATTGGATGCTGAAAAAGCATTTGACAAAATTCAGCATCCCTTCATGCTTAAAGTCTTGGAGAGAACAGGAATTCAAGCCCCATACCTAAACATAGTAAAAGCAATATACAGCAAACCGGTAGCCAGCATCAAACTAAATGGAGAGAAACTTGAAGCAATCCCACTGAAATCAGGGACCAGACAAGGCTGCCCCCTTTCTCCTTATCTTTTCAATATTGTACTTGAGGTACTAGCTCGGGCAATTCGACAACATAAGGAGGTCAAAGGGATACAAATTGGAAAGGAGGAAGTCAAACTATCATTATTTGCAGACGACATGATCGTCTACCTAAGTGACCCAAAGAACTCCACTAGAGAGCTCCTACAGCTGATAAACAACTTCAGCAAAGTGGCAGGTTACAAAATCAACTCAAGCAAATCAGTGGCCTTCCTATACTCAAAGGATAAGCAGGCTGAGAAAGAAATTAGGGAAATGACCCCCTTCACAATAGCCACAAACAGTATAAAGTATCTTGGGGTGACTCTTACCAAACATGCGAAAGATCTGTATGACAAGAACTTCAAGACTCTGAAGAAGGAAATGGAAGAAGACCTCAAAAAATGGGAAAACCTCCCATGCTCATGGATCGGTAGAATCAATATAGTTAAAATGGCCATTTTGCCTAAAGCACTATACAGATTCAATGCAATACCCATCAAAATCCCAACTCAATTCTTCACAGAGTTAGAAAGAGCAATTATCAAATTCATCTGGAACAACAAAAAACCCAGGATAGCTAAAACTATTCTCAGCAACAAATGAAAATCTGGGGGAATCAGTATCCCTGACCTCAAGCAATACTACAGAGCAATAGTGTTAAAAACTGCATGGTATTGGTACAATGACAGGCAGGAGGATCAATGGAACAGGATTGAAGATCCAGAAATGAACCCACACACCTATGGCCACTTGATCCTCGACAAAGAGGCTGAAAACATCCAATGGAAAAAAGATAGCCTTTTCAACAAATGGTGCTGGTTCAACTGGAGGTCAGCATGCAGAAGAATGCGAATTGATCCATCCTTGTCTCCTTGTACTAAGCTCAAATCCAAATGGATCAAGGACCTCCACATAAAGCCAGACACTCTGAAGCTAATAGAAAAGAAACTGGGGAAGACCCTTGAGGACATCGGTACAGGGAGAAAGTTTCTGAACAGAACACCAATAGCGTATGCTCTAAGAGCAAGAATTGACAAATGGGACCTCATAAGGTTACAGAGTTTCTGTAAGGCAAAGGACACCATCAAGAGGACAGATCGGCAACCAACAAATTGGGAAAAGATCTTCACCAATCCTACATCAGATAGAGGGCTAATATCCAATATATATAAAGAACTCAAGAAGTTAGACTCCAGAAAACCGAACAACCCTATTAAAAAATGTGGTACAGAGTTAAACAAAGAATTCTCACCTGAAGAACTTCGGATGGCGGAGAAGCATCTTAAAAGAATCTATTTTTAATAAAAGGAAAATTATAACTTCTAGAGGGTTAAAAATACACTCCACTGACCTACTTCTGGCAACTTTGTATTCTTCATTTTTTTAATGACCCCCGGTGTTGAATTGGTGCTGCCTATAAACACTTGCACATATGACCTTTCATTGAAATGTGGCCTCCCAGCTCAGACCGTAGAGAAAATTGATTCTCCTTCCCCGAGCAGCTATTAATTGCCAGCTCCTTACATTGTGCCCACATCACCCATTTATACTATTTTATTTATCTGGTTTGAGATTGAACAGACCTTGTGTGTGCTATCACAACTGATATAAGCCATGCAAAGCTTCCCTACTGTGTCCAGAAAACAGTATTGTTGGTTCTTACATTTTTCGTGGCCTCTGGCTCTTACCCTCTTTCACAATGATCCTTGGTCATAGGTAGCAGGAGATGTAGTGTATATGCCTCATAGGGCTGAATATTTTGCACTTTCATGCAGTGCACCTTGGTCATGTGTGAGCCCATCTTCATAAAACAATCTACTGCTAATAGATCACATCTGATGAGGGTTGAGAGAATGAACTGACGTAATAATAAATTAAAAGGAGGTTGTTTAAAAATATGTTCATTTAGCAACATAATACTAACTGGTTCTACCATTGGGCTTCTGATCTATTTGGCAGTTTTGTTTTTTTTTTTTGTTTGTTTGTTTGTTTTGTTTTGTTTTGTTTTTGTCCAGATTGTGGTGCCTTATAGGTTGCATATTTTGAAGTGGAAATTAAATCCAATCAGAGAGTATGTGGCTGCAACTATTTTGTTCAAGTCACTATTGCACCAGAGGGCATGCCTTTCTAGATTAGTCATTATTGCAGCTGGAAGACTTGATAATTCTTTCTCTTCTCTTAGTAGATGTAGCATCAGCACAGTGCTTTGAAGCACCATAAAAACAGATAGGGATGAAGCTTTCAGGTCAGTAACAGACTGATTCAATCACGATCTATGACACAAGCATTCGTCTTCTTTAGCAAGAAGGCCTTAATATCTAGATATAGATGACAAGCAAGAGGCAACATATCCCACTGTGCTACTCATAGGCAGGGACTGGAAGCACTTAAACTGGAGGGCACTTATGGAAGCAGATTCACATTTTAGGATCTCAAGTATGAAGTGAGATAAGGAAAAAGTTCCATATTAATCATGGAAGCACTGATTCTAAAAGAGAGAACAGCTTTCCAAGGACATTAACAATTATGTTTAGATGATCATAATAACTGAAATATACCCAAACAAGAATGTGCACTGCATTAAAGCATCAGAAGAGAAAAATGTTATATCTAAAAATGCAAGGAATGTAATTCATTAAGTTTACTCTTTGCAGGATATTGATAATTTAAAAGCATTCTTAGCAATGAAGCTAAAAAGCATAAAAGTGGAAAATTTAGTAACAGTATGTATCTGCCATTAGGCAACATTAGAAAGTTCTGTATGCTTAGGGAAATACTGAGAGATTTTCTTGCATTCTGAACAAGCAATATTGATATAAGACAAGGATATACATATTGCAAAATGAGAAGTAAATTATAAAATTAATACAAATTCAAAAGAGATTCTATGCATTTGTAGTATATTAAAATTTGACTTTAAGCACACTGGGAAGTCCTGTCTAAATGGTAAAGGAGTCTTAAACATATGTCCTTCATGGCTTGATGACTTTGCCTGCTTTGTTGCTTTTCTTCTACTTTTTTTTTTGGAATTATTAGTACATTTTGATTTGCATGTACATATATATATATATATATATATATATATATATATATATATATATATATATATATATATATAAACATTCGTGTGAGTGCAGATGCCTGAATAGACAAGAATAGGTATGGATACCTGCAGCTTTGTTTATCGGCTGTTGTGATCCACCCAGTTTTTGTGTAACAGTATCATGTAACAGTTTCCCCTGAAGTTGAACCAATCCATCTTGTAGACCAAATCCCATAAATAACTCAAAATAGCTTCAGGAAGGCCCTGAAACTGACTGGATTCACTAGTCAGATTAAGCAAGAAAGGTTGAAAATCCTTCTCAGATCAAGCAAAGGCAAGCTGCAAAGAAGATTCTCAGACAAGCAAAACTGAAATGCTGAAAAGCTTTGAGGAAATAAAAGGTCCCCGATCCCAGAGGAGCTGACTGCAACAGGTGGAGAGCAACTGAAGCACTTCAAAGAGATGCTCTCCAGCCTGTGGAGCTGCCTGCAGATTGTTCCAGCTTCTCAGTCTCTGTGAGCTGGCACCCATGCTGGATTAGCTTTGAGGATGCAACTGTCTTTGAGTCATTTCTATTCCTGTGTGTGGACCACTTGTTCATATTTCTGTAAATTATCCCACTAAAACTCATTGGCTCACCAAGTTGTACTTCAGTAGTAACTGTACTTCCGTGTGTGTCCTAGGCTTTGGTATTTGTAAGTTTGTAGTAAAACATCAAAGTGGGTGCTAGGAACTGAACCCAGTTTGGGGGTATATGTGAAAGTAACACTCCAGCTCTTTATTAACCATATAAATGCAACTTCGTCTGATAGAAAAGAAAGACTACTTAGCTCCAATAAATCTAATAGTTAATGATTTTAAGTCAATTAATATTTATCTGACATGGTGCTGAATGTGTCATATGAATTTATCATTTACTCATCAAAACGACAATTAAGTAAAGTATTTATAATTTCCCTGATTTTTTTTTTGAGGCCTATGAATCCTGAATAATTTGCTCCTGGCTTAACATCTGACAAACAGCCATCAGAAAGAAGTCTAACTCTGAGAAATTTACCCTGATCTCTTCAACAAAATGCAGCCTTATTTAGGGCCTTTCCACTAAAAATTTGCCCAGATTTTAAAATATTTCTATCAATAGCCACATACACTGTTGTGTAGAACACAAGGCAAGTAAGGCATCCCCCCCAAAAGAATGCGCCTACAGTTGTCAGAGCAGTGGAGTAGAGCAGGTGCTGAAGATTCTGCATTTTAACGAAATGGGAGGATCACTTTAGAATTCTTTTCCCAAGAAAATAAAAGGAAAGTTCTTTCCTAGTAAAATTGAAGGGTGTGTGCCAAAAATAATTAAAATAGAATAAAATTACAGACACAAGAGTTCCTTATTTCTTTAACCATGTTTAACAAAACTTACTCTATCTTTGTTAATTTTGACAAAACTGGCTAGAAGGTGGCTGTCTTCATAAAATTGTAATAGCCAGTAGATTTCTGTAATCACAAACGACATCCCACACCCAGCACTTGTCTCAGCTGCTTCCCATACCCCACTGCTGCTCAAAGTCATTTAGTGATTAAAACCAGATGTTTTTCCCACTTGTAAAATCATATTAAAGAAGGGATAATGTACAACATTAATCATGTTATTTGACTTGATAAACCACAAGAGGTTCTTCTAAGTAATCAAACGCACTAAATAATCTGAAAACATAAATGCCATTAAAAGAAAAGTAAGTGAAATTATCACGTGGGTCAATAGTTCAATTAAAAGTGGATATGCCTCATCAACACCTGTAATTTATGGGATGAAGCTATTTGGTAATGTCTTCTATGAAAGAATTGGAGGAAATATCTAGGTAACAGAATCAAAACAAAAGGTTTGGGAATGGAGTTTATATTTTCAAATGTTTTTAGCTTGACCTGTAACCTACTCTTTCAAAAAAAAAAAATAGACCTCAGGAGATCAATTCTTCAGTGACAAATCAATGATTAGCAAGTGTTCCTTGAAATATGTTTTGTGTAGCAAGTCCACATATAATAGCTATTCTTCAATTTAAAGAAAGCATATATAGTTATACAGATAAAGGAACAATACCCAAGTCACAGTAGAAATTCATAGAAACATTGGTATTTGAGCTTAAAAATGAGCCAATCTAATACATGATTCAGGAATATAAGATGCTTTTTTTTCTGAGTCGTAGAGGTGGGATCTTGTTATATATAACTGAGAAATAAATAGTAATGTTTACTTTTATCAAGGACCATATAAAATTATAGTATTAGCCAATATTCTTTAAGTAAAAGGTAACAAACAAATTATTTCAAATATAATTTGATATTTGAGAGATAAACCTGGAAATGCTCACAGGGTAAGAGATAGGTCCCAGAATATGGATGCCTGTGGAAGAGACTTGGTAAATTTCTAGAATTATAAATAAACATCTACTTGCTTCTGCCCAGGCTCCAAAGAGAGATTGCGACCCAAGTAACAGTAAAGCTTGAATTTCTGTGAAAATGAAAGGCTACTGGCAATAGGCAAAACAGCATATTTGAGTTGGCTTTTCCAGGTTTGGTAATGAATGAAACATGGGCCAGGAGCATGCCAGCAAAGAATGAGAGGTGAAGAAAAATTTGTTATCAGAAAGAAGTTTCTAGGGAAGGAAGAAAGACTTTTGTATATAATTCTACAATGTAGCATTGAAATCTTGTAATTAGATGAACAAGAAAAGAATAGAAAGTCAGAAAAGAAAATGATGAGTGACACTGAGTTTATCGTTTTGATCTCTTTGTTAGAACGTAAGAGCATCACTAACAATGATAATATACTCATAGGAAAGTACATAAGGAAAGTTGGATACGCAGATTTTAAGAGGATGTGTAAATCATGATTCTTAGGGATTATTTGTCTGTTACTATATGAGATCATCTGAGACATAGGGCAGAAGAATGGGAAAGGCTGTGGCATTCAAATAAATGGCACATACACAAAAAACATAAATTCTAGTCCTTGGATGCTTCTGTGTGCTGTTTTCTAAGAATTCACATTCCATACAGAATGAAGCTGCATACACAGGACATATATAAAACTTAATCAGAAGGCTGTGACTTACAGAGTTCACAAGGTTTACCTCTTTCAAGATAATATAAGTACTAAAAGTTACTGAGCAGAATACTAGTAACTAAACAAGGTGAGAACCTTTGGAAGCTGACACCTGTGTTAATATACCTTCAAAGTTCCTTTTCTTAATTTCAATTCCAGCATCCCAGTAAAAAGCTGTGCATGCTTAGGGACTTTTCTGTCCATTACTTTTATATTTAACATGTGCTTGGTGTCTTAAATCTGAACACCCCCAAACCTGTGCATATTCTTTCTTTTTAAATCATGAACATGAACTGAACATTCTCTGGAATGTACTACTACACTCAGGAGTAGGGCTAGCTTATCTGAATATGTGCTGGCTTCCTAAGTGCAGTTCTTATATTCCTTTGTTCACACTTTTGTATAGTCACTTTTGTAACTATACTTTAGAACTGACTTCTTGTACCATTTACCTGCTGATGATATTTGTCACCATTCTCCGGGTATTTTGTTTGAGTTAGGTATCCATCATCATGTGAATCCATGGCTTCATTTACAAGATAAGATCCCTTCAATCAGAGCTGCCTGGAATTTGTGCAGAGAGATCCAGGGAGGCAACTTTCAAGAGACATCATCTGTGCTATAGCAGGATTTTAATAGTGCAGTTGACTTTGAGTCACCCATTGTACTGTAGTTAATGCACATTATTAATGTGGTTATGTTCCCTTAGCCATATTTATTACATTTAGTTGCCTGAAATTCTAAGCTAGACTTAGGATCATGTCCTCAGTCCATTGTCAGTTCTTTTCTGGGTGTATATACAATTTACTGTTCATGCCTTCAGAGGAATTTCATAATATATCTTCAAAGAAGCTGATATGGAAACCCTAAAAAGGCACTTCTGTTAAGTATTTTCAATTGCCATCCTTTGAAAAGCAATACTTGCTTGTTGAAGAAGTTGAATCATCAAAACCTGTCATTGTCAAAATACATATTTTTTTCATGGTTTTTAAAATATCATGGTTTTTAAAATGTTTCATTCATTTTTGTCAAGAACTGTTACCTCTCAAGTCAAAACCTAACAAGATAGGTTTTAGAAACTGATTGTGCACTTTTTATTGCTTGTTAATATCAGACAACTGGATAATAGTTACCATGCAGTAGTAACTTGTGATGACACAAATTACTAACAGACAGGAAAAGAAAGTCACCTGTGGTGAGCCTGAAAAGTTAACTCTTAGACAACCTTTTCATTGCTTTGCTCATGTGGATGAGAAAGGTATATGTCAGAGCAAGAAGTCTCCTATATGAATATTATGATACATTCCAGAGATATGCAAAAGAGACATTAGTAAAAAGAAGCCAGCAAAACTGATGTGGAGTATTCCTCTCAAAATTAACTGTATGTGTTGGTTTTTTTGTTTTGTTTTGTTTTGTTGTTGTCTTGATTTATTTTATTTTGGTTTTTCATTTGTGTATGTATTTGTACATGTGTGCCTCTATGTGTGTGTGTGTGTGTGTGTGTGTGTGTGTGTATTGTCTTTTAGACAAAGGATTATTAGTATAGACTAGCCTGAAATTTGCTATCTAGTTGAGGCTGGCCTTGAAATCCTCATCTTCCTAATTCTATCTACCTACTGAATGCTGGCTTACATATATGCTCTCTGCAAGTATTCACATTGCATTTTCTTTTTATTTCAGGGTGCTTTTTTTAAAAATATTTTTATTTTCTATATTCTTTATTTACATTCCAAATGATTTCCCCTTTCCCGGATCCCCCCCTCCCCATATGTCCCATAAACCTTCTCTCCATCCATTCTACGATCACCTCCCTCCTTTTTCTATGTCCTTACATTCCCCTCCAACGCTAGATCAATCCTTTCCAGGATCAGGACCCTCTCCATACTTCTTCATGGGAGTCATTTGTTATGCGATTTGTGCCTTGGGTATTCAGGGCTTCTGGGCTAATTAATATCCACTTATCAGAGATTGCATTCCATGTGTATTCTTTTGTGATTGGGTTACCTCACTTAGGATGATATTTTCCAGATCAAACCATTTGCCTAAAAATTTTGTGAATTCATTGTTTCTAATTGCTGAGTAGTATTCCATTGTGTAAATATATCACATTTTCTGTATATACTTGTGTGGCTATCTTCTTTTGGGTTGATGAAAGAAGCTTAATATCCTGCTTTTTCCACGGTATAATTTCCCATGTTGTAATGGTGTTTTCTCCCTATTATCCTTTGCAGGGCTTTGTTTGTGGAAAGATATTGTGTAAATTTGGTTTTGTCATAGAATATCTTGGTTTCTCCATCTATAGTAATTGAGAGTTTCACTGGGTATAGTAGTCTTGGCTGGCATTTGTGTTCTCTTAGAGTCTGCATGAGCTCCGCCCAGGATCTTCTAGCTTTCATGGTCTCTAGTGAGAAGTCTGGTGTAATTCTGATAGGTCTTCCTTTTTTATGTTACTTGCCCTTTTTCTCTTACTGCCCTAAGTATTCTCTCTTTGTTTAGTACATTTGGGGTTTTGATTATTATATGATGGGAAGTAGTTCTGTTCTGGTCCAATCTGTTTGGAGTTCTGTAGGCTTCTTGTATATTCATGGGCATCTCTCTCTTTAGGTTAGGGAAGTTTTCTTCCATAATTTTGTTGAAGATAGTTGCTGGCCCTTTAAGTTGTAAATCTTCACTCTCATCAATGCCTATAATCCTTAGATTTGGCTTTCTCATTTTTTCCTGGATTTCCTGGATGTCTTGGGTTACAAGCTTTTTGCTTTGCATTTTCTTTGACTGTTGGGTCCATGGTTTCTATGGTATCTTCAGCACCTAAAATTCTTTCTTCTATCCCTTGTATTCTGTTGTTGATATTTGCATCTATGGTCCCTGATTTCTTCCCAAGGTTTTCTATCTCCAAAGTTGTCTCCCTTTGTGTTTTCTTAGTTGTTTCTACTTCTGTTTTCAGATCCTGGAAGTTTTTTGCTCAGTTCTGTCATTTGCTTGTTTGTGTTTTCCTCGTTTGTGTTTTCCTCTAATTCTTTAAGAGATTTTTGTCTTTACTCTTTCATGACTTCTGCCTGTTGATCAAACTTCTCCTGTATTTTTTTAAGTGATTTTTGCATTTCCTCCTTATTGGCTACTAACTTCTGACCCATATTCTCCTGAATTTCTTTAAGTGATTTTTGTGTTTCCCTTGTAAGGGCTTCTAGCTTTTGATCATTTTTCTCCTGAATTTCTTTAAGAGATTTATTTATGTCCTTCATGTGTTCCTCTATCAGCATCCTTGCCGGTGCTTTTAAGTCCAACTCTTGTTTTTCTGGTGTGTTGGGTTATCCAGGATTTGCAATTGTTAGAGAATTGGGTTCAGATGCTGCCGTAATGCCTTGGTTTCTGTTAGTAACATTCCTATGCTTGCCTTTAGCCATCTAGTTCTCACTGGTGTTAGATGGTCTTATTGTCACTGGCTGGTACCTCAACCTGTTGTGGACCTTTAGGGCTTTTTCCGTGACACTGGATGACTGGGTTTCCTCTGGCACAGATTACTGATATGGTGCCTTCCTCTTTTGTGCCTTTGGAGTCCTGCTCAATCTTGCCTCAAGAAATGTTTTACTTGGGTTGTCAAGGCAAACCATGTGTTCTCAGACTGCTCTGTTATGGAGCAAAGATGGTGTTTGTGTGTGAGTGTCACTCCCTCTGTTGATTCTCAAGTAGGATACAGGCTTGCAGATAAACCGCCTATGTTCTCAGGTCCTGAGAGCAGGCAGACCCCTGGAGATTTGCACCCCCAGACATCTTAAGCTCAGGATAATGCAGTTTCTAGTGTTGTTTTTCTGTCCTGGCAGGCCACGAAGATGGCCACAGGGAATTGCTCCCTCTGCTGTTCTCAGTGCAAGATACAGGCCCCAAGACCTACCAGCTGGGAGATGAACAACTGAAA
Source organism: Apodemus sylvaticus (assembly GCF_947179515.1). NCBI lineage: Eukaryota > Metazoa > Chordata > Mammalia > Rodentia > Muridae > Apodemus > Apodemus sylvaticus. Next base: position 109,786,215 of record NC_067473.1, read on the forward strand.
GGATAGAAAATACAGCCTAACTCTAATGACCCCAAGAAATCAGAAGTTTAAAATGCTATCTCACTTTGTTAGTACCTAGGTAAAAGGTCACATTCCAGAGCCTGACCTTTTAGACAGGCCTTGAATAGGTGATCTTGGCCCCATAAGGTAACTGGAAATGGGCTAAGCTTATCTTGCTTCTGTAAACTTACGCCATTACCCCTATGCAGAAGTTCATGCAGCTGTAGACATTATAGGAAACTAATTGGTCCACTGAATGCAGACTCCGATAATTTAAACTGATTGGCGTAAAAACTATGGAGTGGTACAAATCAATTGGCTCGCATTTCGTGGGCTCTCTATGCTAAGAAATGATTGGTTTGTAATTCGCAGGCTTTGTTGTAAGCTTATAAAAGCTGTCATGATTGGCTCGCATTTCAAGGCTCTCCATGCTAAGAAATGATTGGTTTGTGATCCGTGGGCTCTGCTCTGCCATAAACTTATAAAAGCTGTTGCAATTCAGCACTCGTGGTCCTCAGTCCTCTACCCCTGCGTGGTGTATGGCTCTGGAACCCAGAATTCTGTAATAAAGAAATCCACAAGCTATTGCATCAAGACCGTTTCTCATGAGTGATTTCGTTGTCGCCTTCTGGGGTGTGGGGTGCTGGGGCACCCTCGGTTTGGGGGGGGGGGGCTTACAGAGCCACCTGTGTGCTCAGGTCCTGGGCGCAGGCAGACCTCTGGAAGTTTGCACCAACAGGGATCTAAAGCTCGTGTGCTAGAGTACCTAGTGATGCTCTTCTGCCCCAGCAGGTTGCGAATATGGCCGCAGGGATTCTCTCCCTCTACTGGTCTCCAGGCAGGACACAGGCCCCACACCCAGTGGACTAGCAGACAAACCACCTATGTGCTCAGTTCTTGCGTGCAGGCAGACCCCTGGCGGTTTGCACCCCCAGAGATCTAAACCTCGGGGTGATACTCTCCCTCTGCTGGTCTCCAGGCAGGAAACAGGTCCCACACCCAGTGGACTAGCAGACAAACCACCTATGTGCTCAGTTCTTGCGTGCAGGCAGACCCCTGGCGGTTTGCACCCCCAGAGATCTAAACCTCGGGGTGATACAGTACCTAGTGATGCTCTTCTGCTCTGGCAGGCAGCAAATATAGCCGTGGGGATCAATATTGACCTTTTAACCTGAATTTAGCTGGGGACTTGTTTTCTCTTGTTTAATTTAATGCTCTCTGGTTTAGTTCAAAACAAGTTATTTTCCACACAGTCTTCATGTAAGAATTCTTATCTGATTATGACACTATTTCTGCAATTCCATGCTCATCTTCTTTCATCCTAGCATAGGAGAGATGCCATTTATTCTAGCACTGTCTTTTCAAACATTGATTTATCTGTCTATTTATTTAAATAAAAATATAATTATAGACTTCAAGGCTAACTGGGTCATATAGCTAAGATACTGCTCAATCTACAGTTCAAAATAAAAAAGGTGAACTTTTAGCCACACACTCCCATTCCCATCCTGTTTGACCTGAGTTGATTTTATTCTCGGACGAATGCACAGGTTTCTGGAAATTTTGGTTTTCAGGTTTCTTAATGAAGTGTGTTTAACTAAAAATCTATGCATGGGCTTAAGTATTAGTATTTAATATCTTGTTTTATTCTTCATATTGTCTCATAACTTGATTAGCTCCATTTGAAATGAAGGACTTTGCTACCCAAGTCCATTATCAATGACGTAAACTTTAATGATACTATTGATGACTTCTTGTCCCCACTCCTTTGGTTGTCATGCATTCAATTCTGTCTTCCAATCCTTATCAAATTCTTTACACATGAAAACTAATTTATAGTTTCTTAACTTTCAAATTAATTATATTTAAATATTATATAGGATACTATTTTTCTACAAATATGAAAATATTTACCTCTACAAGTTTATGCTGCCCTAACAAAATATCAGAGACTATTTGATTAAAATAGCAAATGTGTTTTCTTACTATTCTGAAAACTAGAATTTCCCCTGTAAAGATGTCTTCATTGCTACACTTTGGTAAGAAATTTCTGGATGGCTATAGATAATTGTCCAGAGTACTCCAAAGAGAGAGTACTTTATTGTCTCACATTAAAGATGTCTGATACTATCCTTAAGTTTCCCTACTCATGATATATAAAAACAAGCACTTCAAATCCCCATTATGTTTAAAATATGGTAAGGACACATTTATTCCTTAATAATATTTATAACATGTTAAAATAATGTAGGCTCTCTGGCCAGTAGGATAGCTCAGCACTTCAAGGCCTGAATATCTGAGTTTGATACCCAAGTACTACATGATGAAATAGAGATTTGAGTCCTGCAAATTGTCTTCTGACTTCCACATGTTGGTTGTGACATGTGTGTGCTCACATATATGAAATACATAAAATAAAACAGTAATAAATTATTTTTAAAAATCAAAGCTCTTGGTAATTAATTCTAAAGGTCCTGCACATCTATATAAAAGATAGGTATTTTTATATACTGTATATACTGTATATAAGATCTGTATATAGGTATTTAACTTGTTTTTGACATTTTCATAAATATTATTCTTTGATTTTCTTCTTAACAGATTTGTTTTCTATTCATGAGTAATTCTTTATTTGAGAAAACATTCTAGTGTTCTTCCACATGACAACAATCAAATTCATTTAGGGTAAAAATTTTTCTTTTCTTTTTTTTTTACATATATATATATATATATATATATATATATATATATTCTATATTCTTTGTTTACAATCCAAAAACTTTCCCCTTCCCCAGTTCCCCCCTCCCGATATGTCCCATAAGTCCTCTTCTCTCCATCCATTCTTCTATCTTTCCCCCTTCCTTTTCTCTGTCCTGGCACTCCCCTACAATGCTGGATCAAGCCTTTCCAGGATTAGGGCCCTCTTCTTCCTTCTTCATGGGAATCATTTAATATGCTAATTGTATCTTCAATACTCAGAGCTTCAGGGCTAATCAATATTCACTTATCAGTGATTGCATTCCATGTGTATTCTTTTTTTATTTTAATATTTTTATTTTCTATATTCTTTGTTTACATTCCAAATGATTTCCCCTTTACCAGATCCCCCCTCCTCATATTTCTCATAAACCTTCTTCTCTCCACCCATTCTCCAATCACCTCCCTCCTTTTTCTCTGTCCTTATGTTCCCCTCCAATGCTAGATCAATCCTTTCCAGGATCAGGAACCTCTCCATACTTCATGGGAGTCATTTGTTATGCAAATTGTGCCTTCAGTAATCAGAGCTTCTGGGATAATTAATATCCACATATCAGAGATTGCATTCCATGTGTATTCTTTTGTCATTGGGCTACCTCACATAGGATGATATTTTCAAGATCAAACCTTTTGCCTAAAAAATTTGTAAATTCATTGTTTCTAATTGCTGAGTAGTATTCCATTGTGTAAATATACCACATTTTCTGTATCCATTCCTCCTTTGAGGGACATCTGGGTTCTTTCCATCTTCGGGCTCTTATAAATAAGGCTGCTATGAACATAATGGAGAATGTGTCTATATTGCATGCTGGGGAATCCTTTGGGTATATGACCAGGAGAGGTATAGCAGGGTCCTCCAGAAGTGTCATGCCCAGTTTTCTGAGGAACCGCCAGACTGATTTCCAAAGTGGTTTTACCATCTTAGAACCCCACCAAGAGTGGAGGAATGTTCCTCTTTCTCCACATCCTTGCCAACACCTGCTGTCTCCTGAGATTTTGACCTTAGTCATTCTGACTGGTATAGGGTGAAATCTCATGGTTCTTTTAATTTGCATTTCCCTAATGATTAATGATGTTGAGCATTTCTTAAGGTATCTCTCGGCCATCCGAATTTCTTCAGATGAAAATTCTTTGTTTAGATCTGTATCCCATTTTAATAGGGTTATTTGGTTACCTGGGGTCTAACTTCTTGAGTTCTTCGTATATATTGGATATTAGCCCTCTATCAGATGTGGGGTTGGTGAATATCCTTTCCCAATTTGTTGGTTTCTGTTTTGTCCTTTTAGCGGTGTCCTTTGCCTTACAGAAAGAAACTTTGTAATTTTATGAGGTCTCATTTGTCAATTCTTGATCTTAGAGCATAAGCTATTGGTGTTCTGTTCAGGAACTTTTCCCCTGTGCCCATGTCCTCAAGGGTTTTCACCAGTTTCTTTTCTATTAGTTTCAGTGTGTCTGGTTTAACGTGGAGGTCCTTGATCCACTTGGAGTGGAGTTTAGTACATGGAGATAAGAATGGATCAATTTGCATTCTTCTGCATACTGACCTCCAATTGAACCAGCACCATTTGTTGAAAAGGCTATATTTTTTCCACTGGATGTTTTTGGCTCCTTTGTTAAAGATCATGTGACCATAGGTGTGTGGATTCATTTCTGGATCTTCAGTTCTATTCCATTGGTCCACTTGTCTGTCACTGTGCCAATACCATGCAGTTTTTAACACTATTGCTCTGTAGTATTGCTTGAAGTCAGGGATACTGATTCCCCCAGAATTTCTTTTGTTGTTGAGACTAGGCTTTTGAAGTAGGATCTAATGATTTTTTTAATTTCCTCAGTTTCTGTTGTTATATCTCCCTTTTCATTTCTAAGTTTGTTAATCTGGATACTGCCTCTGTCTCTTTGGTTAATCTGGCTAAGGGTTTATCTATCTTGTTGATTTTCTCAAAGAACCAGCTCCTGGTTTTGTTGATTCTTTGTATGGTTCTCTTTGTTTCTACTTGATTGATTTCAGCCCTGAGTTTGATGATTTCCTGCCTTCTACTCCTCCTGGGTGAAATAGCTTCTTTTTGTTCCAGGGCTTTCAGGTGTGTTGTTAAGCTGTTAGTGTATGCTCTCTCCATTTTCTTTTTAGAGGCACTCAGGGCTATGAGTTTTCCTCTTAGCACTGCTTTCATTGTGTCCCATAGATTTGGGTATGTTGTGTCTTCATTTTCATTAAATTCTAAAAAGTCTTTAATTTCTTTCTTTATTTCTGCTTTGACCAAGGTATCATTGAGTAGAGTATTGTTCAGTTTCCACGTGTATGTGGGTTTTCTGTTGTTTTTGTTGCTATTGAAGACCACTCTTACTCCATAGTGATCTGATAGGAGGCATGGGATTATTTCAATCTTCTAATATTTGTTGAGGTCTGTCTTGTGACCAATTATATGATCGATTTTGGAGAAGGTACCATGAGGTGCCGAGCAAAAGGTATATTCTTTTGCTTTAGGATAAAATGTTCTCTCTCTCTCTATATATATATATATCTGTTAAATCTAATTGGTCCAAAGCTTCAATTCATTTCACTGTGTCCCTGTTCACTTTCTGTTTTCCTGATCGGTCCATTGAGGAAAGTGCAGTGTTGAAGTCACCCACAATTATTGTGTTAGGTGCAATGTTTGCTTTGAGCTTTAGTAAAGTTTCTTTTATGAATGAGGGTACCCTTGCATTTGGAGCATACATGTTCAGTATTGAGAGTTCTTCTTGTTATATTTTCCTTTGACCATCAAGAAGTATCCCTCAGAGTCTCTTTTGATGACTTTGGGTTGACAGTCAATTTTATCTGATATTAGAATGGCTACTCCAGCTTGTTTCCTGAGACCATTTGCTTGTAAAATTGTCTTCTAACCTTTTACTCTAAGGTAGTGTTTGCCTTTGACACTGAGGTGTGTTTCCTGTATGCAGCAAAATGTAGGGTCCTGTTTATGTATCCAGTTGGTTAGCCTATGTCTTTTTATTGGGGCATTGAGCCCATTGATGTTAAGAGATATTAAGGAATAGTGATTATTACTTCCTGTCATTTTTGATATTATTTTTTAAATTTGATTGGTTATCTTCTTTTGGGTTTGATGAAAGAAGGTTACTATCTTGCTTTTTCCAGGGTGAAGTTTCCCTCCTTGTATTGGTGTTGTCCTCCTATTATCCTTTGTAGGGCTGGGTTTGTGGATAGATATTGGATAAACTTGGTTTTGTCATGGAATATCTTAGTTTCTACATCTATGGCGATTGACAGTTTTGCTGAGTATAATAGTTTTGGCTGGCATTTGTTTTCTCTTAGAGTCTGCATGAGATCTGCCCAGGATCTTCTAGCTTTCATAGTCTCCAGTGAGAAGTCTGGTGTGATTCTGATAGGTCTTCCTTTATATGTTACTTGGCCTTTTTCTCCTATTGCCTTTAATATTTTTCTTTGTTTAGTACATTTGGGGTTTTGATGATTATGTGATTGGAAGTATTTCTGTTCTGGTCCAGTCTGTTTGGAGATCTGTAGGCTTCTTGTATATTCATGGGCATCTCTCTCTTTAGGTTAGGGAAGTTTTCTTCTATAATTTTATTGAAGATAATTGCTGCCCCTTTAAATTGTAAATCTTCACTCTCATCTATGCCTATAATCCTTAGGTTTGGTCTTCTCATTTTGTCCTGGATTTCCTGGATGTTTTGGGTTACAATCTTTTTGCATTTTGCATTTTCTTTAACTGTTAAGTCCATGGTTTCTATGGTATCTTCAGCATCTGAGATTCTTTCTTCTATCTCTTGTATTCTGTTGTTGATATTTGTATCTATGTCCCCTGATTTCTTCCCAAGGTTTTCTATCTCCAAAGTTGTCTCCCTTTGAGTTTTCTTAGTTGTTTCTACTTCTGATTTTAGATCCTGGATGGTTTTGCTTAGCTCCTTCACTTGCTTGTTTGTGTTTTCCTGAAATTCTTTAAGAGATTTTTGTGTTTCCTCTTTCATGACCTCAGCCTGGTGACCAAAGTTCTCCTGTATTTCTTTAAGTGATTTTTGCTCCTTATTTTCCTCCTTATTGGCTTTTATATTCTCCTGAATTTCTTTCAATGATTTTTGTGTTTCCCTTGTAAGGGCTTCTAACTTTTGATCCATTTTCTCCTGAATTTCTTTAAGTATGTCCTTCATGTGTTCCTGTACCAGCATCATGACCAGTCATTTTAAATCCAAATCTTGTTTTTCTGGTGTGATGGGATATCCAGGACATGCTGTTAAAGGAGAGTTGGGTTCAGATGCTGCCATATTGCCTTGATTTCTGTTAGTGACTTTCCTGCATTTGCCTTTTGCCATCTAGTTCTCACTGGTATTAATTGGTCCTGTTGTCAATGCTGGACTCACCAGTGCAAGCTGCCTCTTCCCAGCTGGCTTCTGGTGCACAGCTGACCTCCTGTACTGCATGGAGACAGGTTGCTGTGGCCCAGGCTGTTCAGATCCCAAAGCAGACACCTGAAGGCTCCCGTCCGGGGTCTGCTGCACTCACCAGAGCACACTGACTCCTCCCAGCCGGCCTCCTGGGTGCCCCTCTTGCCTCTTGCATGGCCTGGAGATGTGGGGTTGTAGCCCAGGTTGTTCTGGATTCTGAAGCGGAGATCTGAAGGCTCCTGCCAGAGGCCTCAGGACTAGAACCTAAGCTTTGTGGGGCTGGTCCCACTGGAGCATACTGTGTCCTCCCAGCCTGCCTCCGGGTGCACAATGGGCCTCTTGCACTTCCTGGAGACCAAGTGCTGTGGCCCAGGCTGTTCAGATCCTGAAGCAGACACATGAAGGCTCCTGCCTGGGTCCTGCTCTCCATCTGTATTCTTTTGTGATTGTGTTACCTTGCTTAGGATGATATTTTCCAGTTCCATCCATTTGCCTAAAAAAATTCATGAATTCATTGTTTTTAATTGCTGAATAGTACTCCATTGTGTATATATACCACATTTTCTGTATCCATTCCTCCATTGAGGGATATCTGGGTTCTTTCCAGCTTCTGTCTATTATAAATAAGTCTTCTATGAACATAGTGGAGCATGTGTCCTTATTGCATGCTGGGGAATCCTCTGGGATTCTTGGGAATCGCCAGACTGATTTCCATAGTGGTTGTACCATCTTAGGGTAAACATTTTTTACAAACACAGTCCCTCTCTAAAGATTTCTATTTCTTCACTGGCCTCTGGCATTTACTCTTGCAAAATAAGATTAATCTAATATATGCAAAATTCCTAATATGTGCAAAATTCATAATTAACAAAGCATAATGTACTTTGTTTATTTAGTATCCCAATTATTCTTCCAAAACAATCATTAATAATACCAACAATAATACTCAACTGTGCTCATTAAGGATATACTTTGAGCATTTTTTTCTGACACATGAATACTTGTCCCGACATGTACAAGTGTTTCTTTATCTCTGAAAGTATTTCCTACCATCTCTTCTTGGTTGGTGCTCTCTGTTCCTTTAGAAGATATCTGTTGCCGGGCCGTGGTGTTTGGTGCATGTCTTTAATCCTGCCACTTGAGAGGCAGAGGCAGGCATATTTCTGAGTTTGAGGCCAGCCTGGTTTACAGAGTAAGTTCCAGGACAGCCAGGGCTTCACAGAGAAACCACATCTTGAAAAACAAATCAAAACAAGACAAAACAAAAAATTAGAAGTTCTTAGCAGATACTTATTACTTATGTATTCACAGGAAATCAGGAAATCCTAGGCCTGCTCATGACTCAGTGAATGAACTCAAGTTGGCAGTGGCTACATGTAGGTAACTCTGAGTAGTGTGGTACTTTATTTTTAACTACTGACACACTTGATACTTTTGCATGTAGGGAATAAGAGGACTGAAGAGATCCAGTGAGTGTTGAGTTTTGCTTGCCTTTCTGAGCTTGTTTTTCTTGATGAAACTCCTTTGTTTTTATATTTTATGGAGTCTTCAGTTTGTTCTCCAGTTATGATTTTTTTCTGCTGTTTTAGTGTTCTTCACAGTACTTCTATTGGGTTGTACATCTTTAGAAATGTCTCATATCTTACAAGTCTTCTTTTCTTACCTCATTCAGAGATATTTCATGGTAGGATTTTTGTTTATTCATATTTTCTCTGTCTCCTTTTCGCCCTTGTTCCTTCTGACTTATCAAGGTTAATTTACTGATGTTTATATACTATTAAGTATGCTGCATCTTTCTTGCTGCAAATTGTTTTTGTTTCTGAATTTCATTAAATATTTTCTTATTTTTCATCCTGCCTCCTGGCTTTGAAAATAAAAGGCCATTGCTCTTACATCTTCCCTCAAATGACAGCTGCATTTGCCTGTACATAGAAGCTGCTTTGTGTGCTACTGAGTATGGAGACACTACCTTAGTGTTCCTGCCCACTTTCTGGCATCAAATATTATTGTGCAATATTTTGCTTTTTCTGATCCTATGTATTTTTAGTTATTGCATATAACTCACTCTACTGAACTCAACAACCTCTGTCCAATTACATTTGAAACTTGTTTTCCAACTTCCTTGTACCATGTCACCTCTTTCTGCTACTTCTCTGACTTCCTGAGCTTGTGTATGTGTTCTTGTTTTCTTTTACAGGAGATGCAAATCATCTCTGCTTTCATCTCCAAATGTGTTCTGTGATGTAGTTTCAGTGCTGTAGAATGGAATGACGGCCTTCTATCATTTACTGTTCCTATGACTAGGAGAAAATTGTTTCAACACTCACTGAATATCTTCAGTCCTCTTATTCCCTACATGGAAGTATCAAGTGTGTCAGTAGGTAAAACCAAAGTACCACACTACTCAGAGTTACCTATATGTGGCCACTGCCAACTTGAGCTTATTCATTGAGTAATGACAGGCCTAGGTTTTCCCAATTTCCTGCCAATACATAAGTATCTGCTAAGCACTTCTAATACTAGCTATAGAGATAGATTCAATTAATTTGACTGGGCTGAGTGTCACTCTTCCTGGTTTACACTCAGCAACTTTGAGGTGAGGGTTAAGTGCTAAATAGGTAATATTGCTTAAATGGTTAAAGTTCAAAAGTACCAATGTCCACACTAAGAAAAATAGTTTAACCTTATAAAGTGTTTTCTGCAAAGCCCAGCTGTCTGGGTTCTATCAACAGAAGGCAAATGATGGAAGGAGAAGCTTGACCATGTAAAGTTGTACTCTGACTTTATGTGCTTTGTGGTTCACCCACATTCATACACATACCACACACAATAAACAAACAAATATAATAGAAATATCAACAATAAAATTGTTCATCCAGACTAAAGATACATCATAGATAATGAGACTGTTTATCAAACACAGAATTAGGAGTCTGTCATTTGTTCTCATCTTCTTTGGTATGTGTTTTGCATCAAACCGTGTTTAGCTGAGAGAACAGCGAGGATGGAACTCCCCCATTCTAATTTCAACTCTGAGAACTTACCATTCATGGCAGCCACTGCCCATTGCCTTCTACTAAGGATACAAGAACATTTACACTGCTTTAACTTTTCCCTCCTTACTACCATCAATGACTCAGTCATAGATTCCTGTGATTTGCTTCTTCAGACTCCAAGACAAACTTGATTTGAGGCTATGTCAAGCTGAATTACAGACATAATTTTGTATGTGCTGTTAAGTTTCCCATAATATAAATGCTGCAGTTATCAATAAAATAGGTTAGATAAGATTATACTTAAAAAGGAATAAATATAATATGCTGTTATTAACTTTTGATATCTTTAAAATTCATTATATTTATACTTCAGGGTAATCAAAAGCCTGTTGTAATACAGGGCCATTTAAATAAAATACTTGACATTTTTTACCAATTGGCTGTGCCAGTTTTAAGAACCCATCAGGAATGGGGTGTTGATTGTTGACATCTTTCATGGAAGAGAATTGGTATGCTTATCATAACTTCACCTGAGATCACAGCTGCTCCTTCCAGGTGTTTGTATGAATTTTGCCCTAATTGCACAAGATTACACATTTCAGAAGTTTCTAGAAGAAGAGGATCCATTTATGAAGCTATAGAGAAATCATCATTCATGCTGGAAGGTGACTTTCAAGTAAGATGGTTTTGTGCTTTGAAGTCCTAGTCAGTAACCTTTCCTCCATACTCTCTAAGTAGGTAAAATAAACTCATTGATTCCCCCAAGAGGTCAACTTTGGTGGAATCATGTGTACTTTGGGTTATCACTGGATTGGTATAAGTAGACACTAGATATTGTTTGCATCTCCCCAAGGAATGACTTAATGTGAGCTGATTAGGCCCTGAGGAATAGCACAATGCCTCCATCCCAGTATGCCCTAAATGGAGAATTCTTAGGAAAATAAATGAACAAATGTAGAGATAGGCATTTGTTGCCCTAGCCTTCTCCCCACTCCTGCCCTTATCTGCCCTGTCTGTAACTGCTCCTTACACAAGTTTATTGGCTGCCCCAGTCACATGCTCTGACTTCAAATCTCTCAGTATCTCAGGTGGGTTTGAGAGTTATTAAATGTAGATGCACACCCCTGCTGTGCATGCATGGACCATTGCAAGCTGCTAGTCAGAACATGGTGACTCAGTCCTCCTACAAGCATTGTCTTACCAAGAGCCTTGGTTAAAACTTTGTAATTGACCTGAATAATTAAAACAGTGAATTATTTTATGTAGTTTTTTTCTATATTTGGTTCTATATTGAGATTACCTTAATGAAGCATGATGTCAACCTAACCAAAGACAGTGCCCCTACTGAGGACAACGCTGCTATGTAAAACAATTATCCAGAAAAAGTAAATCTCAACTTGCTAAGGAATTGGAGATACTAAAAATAACCGAACTATATCTGTCTCATACCTAATTAATACATTTATAATTTGTAATGATATTTATACACCTGCCATGAGGCCTCATTATCCACAAACTCACAATGCAAAATATTGTGTTCAGATCTTGAGTGTTTTTCATATGAGTTTGCCTTGGAGGTCTCATGGGTACTCCCTGGAAGATTTAAGGATTGCCTCTAGAACCTTATGCAGTGCTATTATTTCAAAAAATGAAATCTCAAGTATAATCTATTCCTCTTGCCCTGGCATTGCAGCCAGACTACAATTTTCTTTCAGTGAGAATTTCATCAGTTCACAATCCGCATTTGTATTGAAATATTATACTGATGTCTGAAGAGTATGTCAATTCTGTCTATTAGTTATGCATCAATGGTGGTAAGGAAAATAGAACATTGAAATCAATTTTTATTCTATCATTTTGAGCATCAAAAAATAGTGCATGTGTATAGTGCTCAGTGTTGTGTGTTAGCAACATGGCAACTGAGATTTCATTTTTATTCTGTCATGATAAATTTATCTATCATTTTACATTTAAACTGTCAATTTGACACAGCCTAGAGTGATCTGAGAAAACATTCCTAATTGATGGTTTGTAAAGATAAGGTTGCCTTGTAACGTGTGTGTGTGTGTGTGTGTGTGTGTGTGTTGTCTTGGTTTTTAAGTGATATAGCAGGGCCCAGCCCACTGTGAATGGCACCATTCCCTGGGAACATCATCAAGGGCAATAAGAAGAAAGCTAGCCCAGCATGGTGCTCTGAGCAAACCGGTAAGCCATCTTTCATTCAAGGTTTTTGCTTCAAGCTACTGCTTAAGTTCCTACATTTCCCTCATGACAGACATTGCCCTCCTACCTGAAATAAACCCTTCCTCTCTTAACCTGACTTTAATCATATTATTTTATCACAGCAGTGGAATGAAATCCATATAAAGTGTTTTAAGACTTGAGTTTGTAGCAGAATTCTTGACCTAGAAATTCTAATAACTACCACATGGTCAGACACATCACAATGGCCCACATACTTCTAGTATTTCCTCTAACCTTCTTATGTTATCTTATTTCTCTTCATGTGTTTACTAGTGAGGAGAAGGTTTCCTTGCAGTAAATGATAGGAATAGAACATATTTCTTGTAATAATAAATGACCCCTGTATACGAGAGAAAAATGCTCTTTTCTGTCAACAATATTTGTTCTGTTGAATGCAGGGCACACCTTTGATAAAAAGTTATTGTATAGTGGAGTTAGTATGATGTGTCAAATGTGAGATTGTATAAATGAGTAGGTAAAGACCACAAACATGTGAGAGTGTATTCCTCAAAGTAATACTAGCGAGTTTAAAGTATCATGGCACAGTATACACAAAACTTATCTCTCACTTTAAAGGGGATACATACTAGTTTAATTTGAAGTCAAATATGAATGTCTGTGGCCTGGCAACATAGGTTTGTCTGTTTGTATGGTCCAAAGTCTTTTCTTAATGAACACAAATATGTTACTTCATACATAGAGAAAAACAACAACAGAATGTAAGGAGGTAAACATGGCTGGTGATACTTGCTTCTAGGCTTGTAACATTCCAACCTTTCCATAACTGTTAATTTTTATTCAGTTACTTAGCCTTGTAGAAGTCCAGTGGAAAGCACAGCTTCCATCTGAGCCCTCTACTTCACAGCACTCATGGTTAGTTTCAGTTCATAGGAGCTAGTGGTATTGGATTTCTCTACTGCCATGGGTGTTAATGCAACAATCCATTCCAAATTACAGAATATTTAGAGATTGAGGGCTAAACAATTTTTCAGATCAACCATTTTGTCATTTTCAACTTTTATATTAAGTAACTGCATGTAGGAAAAATTCATTTAATATAACATTTACAACATAAGTTAGAATATTTAACTGTAAGAAATGTCAATTAGGAAAACAGAGAAGGACTAAAAATAAATGTTTTGTTAAGTATAGGGCTTGTTTAAAAGTCTGTGCAATTTCAGTAGCCAGGAATTATGTATATCATATCCTGAAAATTTGTGGAATGAAAAAATAATCTCAATCAATATTTATTGTTCATACATGGTGTGAAGTATGTATTTCTCAGAGCTATGTAAATATTATATCAAAATTCATGCTTTCTGGTACTGGCTGAGACTAAAATGTACAAAATAAATAAAGTTGTATTACCTATGATGTAATGGTGTTGGATACAATTTAGTGATGGCCATCCTGAGCTATGCTGTACTTATTAGAAAGTAAGCCTGGAAAAGAAATGTTTTATTCGGGCCTCCCACCAGTCAGGAGAGGAGCATCCATCTTGGTTCCGTACTCCAGGAATCAGACAGACTGAGATCCAGATCAGTCTGGGCGGCAGCATTACATCTCCAAGTCCTGCAAGTGGCTAGCTGGGCTTCCGGGCGGCCAGCTGGGAGAAGTCAGTGTGCTCCAGTGAATCCAGCGGGCCCCAGCGGGAGCCTTCGGGTGCCTGCTTTGGGATCAGAACAGTCTGGGCAGCAGCACACTGTCTACAAGCAGTGCAGGAGGTAAGCTGTGCACCAGAGGCCAACTGGGAAGGGGCAGCTTGCACTGGTGAGTCCAGCACTGACAAGATAAACTAACACCAGTGAGATCTAGATGGCAAAAGGCAAACGCAGGAACGTCACTAACAGAAATCAAGGCAATATGGCAACATCTGAACCCAATTCTCTACCAACATGTCCTGGATACCCCATCACACCAGTAAAACAAGATTTGGATTTAAAATCACTGGTCATGATGCTGGTACAGGAACACATGAAGGTCATACATAAAGAAATTCAGGAGATAATGGATCAAAAGTTAGAAGCCCTTGCAAGGGAAACACAAAAATCATTGAAAGAAATCCAGGAGAATACAAAAGCCAACAAGGAGGAAATGCAAAAAACACTTAAAGAAATACAGGAGAACTTTGCTCAACAGGCTGAGGTCATGAAAGACGAAACACAAAAATCTCTTAAAGAAATACAGGAGAACTTTGGTCAACAGGCTGAGCTCATGAAAGAGGAAACACAAAAATCTCTTAAAGAATTACAGGAAAACACAAACATGCAAGTGAAGGAGCTAAGCAAAACCATCCAGGATCTAAAATCAGAAGTAGAAACAACTAAGAAAACTCAAAGGGAGACAACTTTGGAGATAGAAAGCCTTGGGAAGAAATCAGGGGACAGAGATACAAATATCAATAACAGAATACAAGAGATAGAAGAAAGAATCTCAGATGCTGAAGATTCCATAGAAACCATGGACTCAACAGTTAAAGAAAATGCAAAATGCAAAAAGATTGTAACCCAAAATATCCAGGAAATCCAGGACACAATGAGAAGAACAAACCTAAGGATTATAGGCATAGATGAGAGTGAAGATTTACAACTTAAAGGGCCAGCAAATATCTTCAATAAAATTATGGAAGAAAACTTCCCTAACCTAAAGAGAGAGATGCCCATGAATATACAAGAAGCCTACAGAACTCCAAACACACTGGACCAGAACAGAAATACTTCCCGTCACATAATAATCAAAACACCAAATGTTCTAAACAAAGAAAGAATACTAAAGGCAGTAAGAGAAAAAGGCCAAGTAACATATAAAGGAAGACCTATCAGAATCACAGCAGACTTTTCACCCGAGACTATGAAGGCTAGAAGGTCCTGGGCAGATCTCATGCAGACTCTAAGAGAACACAAATGCCAACCAAAACTACTATATCCAGCAAAACTCTCAATCACCATAGATGGAGAAACTAAGATATTTCATGACAAAACCAAGTTTACCCAATATCTATCCACAAACCCGGCCCTAAAAAGGATAATAGGAGGACAACACCAATACAAGGAGGGAAACTTCACCCTGGAAAAAGCAAGATAGTAACCTTTCATCAAACCCAAAAGAAGTTAAGCATTCAAATTTAAAAAATAACGTCAAAAATGATAGGAAGTAACAATCACTATTCCTTAATATCTCTTAAAATCAATGGACTTAATGCCCCAATAAAAAGACACAGACTAACTGAATGGATACATAAACAGGACCCTACATTTTGCTGCTTACAGGAAACACACCTCAGGGTCAAAGACAAACACTACCTTAGAGTAAAAGGCTGGAAGACAATTTTACAAGCAAATGGTCTCAGGAAACAAGCTGGAGTAGCCATTTTAATATCAGATAAAATTGACTTTCAACCCAAAGTCATCAAAAGAGACCCTGAGGGACACTTCTTGCTGGTCAAAGGAAAAATACAAAAAGAAGAACTGTCAATCCTGAACATCTATGCCCCAAATGCAAGGGCACCCTCTTTCATAAAAGAAACTTTATTACAACTAAAAGCACACATTGCACCTAACACAATAATTGTGGGTGACTTCAACACTGCACTTTCCTCAATGGACCGATCAGGAAAACAGAAACTAAACAGGGACACAATGAAACTAATTGAAGCTTTGGACCAATTAGATTTAACAGATATATATAGAACATTCTATCCTAAAACAAAAGCATATACCTTTTTCTCAGCACCTCATGGTACCTTCTCCAAAATCGACCATATAATTGGTCACAAGACAAACCTCAACAAATATAAGAAGATCGAACTAATCCCATGCCTCCTATCTGATCACTATGGAGTAAAAGTGGTCTTCAATAGCAACAGAAACAACAGAAAGCCCACATACACGTGGAAACTGAACAATACTCTACTCAATGATACCTTGGTCAAGGAAGAAATAAAGAAAGAAATTAAAGACTTTTTAGAACACAATGAAAATGAAAACACAACAAACCCAAATCTATGGGACACAATGAAAGCAGTGCTAAGAGGAAAACTCATAGCCCTGAGTGCCTCCAAAAAGAAAATGGAGAGAGCATACATTACCAGCTTAATGACACACCTGAAAGCCCTGGAACAAAAAGAAGCTATTTCCCCCAGGAGGAGTAGAAGGCAGGAAATCATCAAACTCAGGGCCGAAATCAATCAAGTAGAAACAAAGAAAACCATACAAAAAATCAACAATAGTAGGAGCTGGTTCTTTGAGAAAATCAACAAGATAGATAAACCCTTAGCCAGAATGACCAAAGGGCACAGAGAAAGTATCCAAATTAACAAACTTAGAAATGAAAAGGGAGATATAACAACGGAAACTGAGGAAATCCAAAAAATCATCAGATCCTACTACAAGAGCCTATACTCAACACAACTGGAGAATCTGGAGGAAATGGACAATTTCCTTGACAGATACCAAATACCAAAATTAAATCAGGACCAACTAGACCATCTAAACAGTCCCATAATGCCTAAAGAAATAGAAGGAGTCATAGAAAGTCTTCCAACCAAAAAAAGCACAGGACCAGATGGCTTCAGTGCAGAATTCTACCAGACCTTCAAAGAAGAGTTAACACCAATACTCTTCAAACTATTCCACAAAATAGAAACAGAAGGAACACTACCCAATTCCTTCTACGAAGCCACAATTACGCTGATACCAAAGCCACACAAAGATCCAACAAAGAAAGAGAACTTCAGACCAATTTCCCTTATGAACATCGATGCAAAAATACTCAATAAAATTCTTGCCAACCGAATCCAAGAACACATCAAAACGATCATCCACCATGATCAAGTAGGCTTTATCCCGGGAATGCAGGGTTGGTTCAATATACGGAAATCCATCAATACAATCCACTACATAAACAAACTCAAAGAACAAAACCACATGGTCATTTCATTGGATGCTGAAAAAGCATTTGACAAAATTCAGCATCCCTTCATGCTTAAAGTCTTGGAGAGAACAGGAATTCAAGGCCCATACCTAAACATAGTAAAAGCAATATACAGCAAACCGGTAGCCAGCATCAAACTAAATGGAGAGAAACTTGAAGCAATCCCACTGAAATCAGGGACCAGACAAGGCTGCCCCCTTTCTACTTATCTTTTCAATATTGTACTTGAGGTACTAGCTCGGGCAATTCGACAACATAAGGAAGTCAAAGGGATACACATTGGAAAGGAAGAAGTCAAACTATCATTATTTGCAGATGACATGATCGTCTACCTAAGTGACCCAAAGAACTCCACTAGAGAGCTCCTACAGCTGATAAACAACTTCAGCACAGTGGCAGGTTATAAAGTCAACTCAAGCAAATCAGTGGCCTTTCTATACTCAAAGGATAAGCAGGCTGAGAAAGAAATTAGGGAAATGACCCCCTTCACAATAGCCACAAACAGTATAAAGTATCTTGGGGTGACTCTTACCAAACATGTGAAAGATCTGTATGACAAGAACTTCAAGACTCTGAAGAAGGAAATGGAAGAAGACCTCAAAAAATGGGAAAACCTCCCATGCTCATGGATCGATAGAATCAATATAGTTAAAATGGCCATTTTGCCTAAAGCACTATACAGATTCAATGCAATACCCATCAAAATCCCAACTCAATTCTTCACAGAGTTAGAAAGAGCAATTATCAAATTCATCTGGAACAACAAAAAACCCAGGATAGCTAAAACTATTCTCAGCAACAAAAGGAAATCTGGGGGAATCAGTATCCCTGACCTCAAGCAATACTACAGAGCAATAGTGTTAAAAACTGCATGGTATTGGTACAGTGACAGGCAGGAGGATCAATGGAACAGGATTGAAGATCCAGAAATGAACCCACACACCTATGGCCACTTGATCCTCGACAAAGAGGCTGAAAACATCCAATGGAAAAAAGATAGCCTTTTCAACAAATGGTGCTGGTTCAACTGGAGGTCAGCATGCAGAAGAATGGGAATTGATCCATCCTTGTCTCCTTGTACTAAGCTCAAATCCAAATGGATCAAGGACCTCCACATAAAGCCAGACACTCTGAAGCTAATAGAAAAAAAACTGGGGAAGACCCTTGAGGACATCGGTACAGGGAGAAAGTTTCTGAACAGAACACCAATAGCATATGCTCTAAGATCAAGAATTGACAAATGGGACCTCATAAAATTACAAAGTTTCTGTAAGGCAAAGGACACCATCAAGAGGACAAATCGGCAACCAACAAATTGGGAAAAGATCTTCACCAATCCTACATCAGATAGAGGGCTAATATCCAATATATATAAAGAACTCAAGAAGTTAGACTCCAGAAAACCAAACAACCCTATTAAAAAATGGGGTACAGAGTTAAACAAAGAATTCTCACCTGAACAACTTCGGATGGCGGAGAAGCATCTTAAAAAATGCTCAACTTCATTAGTCATTAGGGAAATGCAAATCAAAACAACCCTAAGATCTCATCTTACACCAGTCAGAATGGCTAAGATTAAAAATTCAGGAGACAGCAGGTGTTGGAGAGGGTGTGGAGAAAGAGGAACACTTCTCCACTGCTGGTGGGGTTGCAAATTGGTACAACCACTCTGGAAATCAGTCTGGCGGTTCCTCCGAAAACTGGGCACCTTACTTCCAGAAGATCCTGCTATACCACTCCTGGGCATATACCCAGAAGACTCCCCACCATGTAATAAGGATACATGCTCTACTATGTTCATAGCAGCCCTATTTGTAATTGCCAGATGCTGGAAAGAACCCAGGTATCCCTCAACAGAAGAGTGGATACAAAAAATGTGGTATATCTACACAATGGAGTACTATTCAGCCATTAGAAACAATGAATTCATGAAATTCTTAGGCAAATGGATGGAGCTAGAGAATATCATACTAAGTGAGGTAACCCAGACTCAAAAGGTGAATCATGGTATGCACTCACTAATAAGTGGTTATTAACCTAGAAAACTGGAATACCCAAAACATAATCCACACATCAAATGAGGTACAAGAAGAAAGGAGGAGTGGCCCCTGGTTCTGGAAAGACTCAGTGAAACAGTATTCAGCAAAACCAGAACGGGGAAGTGGGAAGGGGTGGGTGGGAGGACAGGGGAAGAGAAGGGGGCTTGCGGGACTTTCGGGGAGTGGGGGGGCTAGAAGAGGGGAAATCATTTGAAATGTAAATAAATTATATCGAATAAAAAAAACATTTTACTTTAATATTTCAATATAAAAAAAAAAGAAATGTTTTATTCATCAAAACCAAGTATCTACATCACTAAGAAGTGGATTAGTCACACTGGCACTATAATGTATGAGAAATACAGCTGCCTGCATCCAGTAACAGAGTCTTCAGACTTGGACCCATGTCTAATTTCAGGATTCTTGCAAGTTACCCCATAAAGTTTATATGCTCTATGTGTCATATCTGTTCTGAGAGTGTCTCTCTTTTTGAATCCACAATGCTTTCTCAGGCCCCCTCTGTGCTTGCAAGAGCAAGCTGTGAGAATGAGAGAAGGTATTCAGAGTCTCACAGAAGGTTTGTGGAATAGCTACCTACCTTCAAACAGTTCAGCAATAATACACATAAACACACAAAACCGACAAATACACACATTTTGAACATTTAATGAGATAAAAGCACTAATATAATGATATAATATCATATTATCAACATGTAATAGACAATGATATAGTATCTTTAAACATATTTTTGATATCCAGCTTCTCTGACTAAGGTAATCTGAGAAATTATAAAACTTTTCTGTGAAGTTTTGATGCCTCTCTACCTATTAAATGGCATGGGAAAGGAAATTCTCTTTGGTGAGCACTGAGAACAGTGGTGGCATCTTGCTGGCACTAGAATATCAGTATGAATGGTATCAGAGCTTATGATATGAAATTCCTTCTGGTGAAAAACTATAGATTATTTGTGGGATGTTTACAATACTTTCTTAAGGTATTGTATACTTTAAATTTATACTTTAAATATAGGTACCAATTAATGAAAGAAAAAATTATAAAAGCACAGATGTTTTTAAAATGCACTCATGCATAAATAATTAGGGAGTGATTTAATAATTTTTAAACTTTTTTATGATTATGTGTTGGAGTATTTTGCCCACATCTATGTCTGAACACTATGTGAGTCCAATGTTCTCTGGTCAGAAGAGGAGTACATCATCTAAACTGGAACTGAAGACAGTTTGGAGCTACCATATGAATGCAAGGAATCAAACCTGGGGTCTCCAGCAAAGTAACCTATTCTTGCAATGATTGAGCCACATCTCCAGCCTCAGATGATAATTTAGAGAAAAATCATGTTCCAGGACATTGATAAAGGAAAAACTAAAGGTCGAAGAGGAAAGAAAAGACAGAAAGAAACTTTCATCTGTTTCGAGAACTTGGATGGTGTGACCTATTAATGATGCAGAGCTGGAAGAGTGGCGCATCAGGGAAGCATGCTCCCCGCTTCTCCAAAGGACCTAAGTTTGGCTCTCAGAACCAAGTCAGGCAGACCACAACTGCTTGGAACTTCAGCTCCTGGAGACCCTATCTCCTCTGATGGTCTTTCTCATCACCCCGACTCTCGACTCTCTTTCCATATATTCATCCAAACCCCCACGTACATACTTAGATTTAGAAAAATAGATAAAATATAAATAAATGAACTGAACCATTTGTTCGAAAACACATTAAAAATTCAAGTAAATTAATAGACTATAGAAATGATCTCTGAAGCCAGGCAGTGGTAGCACACGCCTTTAATCCCTGCACTTGGGAGGCAGAGGCAGGCAGATTTCTGAGTTCGAGGCCAGCCTGGTCTACAGTGTGAGTTCCAGGATAGCCAGGGCTACACAGAGAAACCCTGTCTCAAAAAACCAAAAAAAAAAAAAAAAAAAATGATCCTTGAAAGTTTTGTTCTATGAATCTGAAAAATCATTTGTAAGACAAAAGGCACTACCAACAGAACAAAGCAGACACCAATACAATACTAAAAGATTTTCTTCAACTCTATCCAATGTAGTGCTATCATTCAAAACATAAAGAACTCAAGAAACTAGATATCAAAACCAAACAATCCAATTAAAACTGGGGTACAGATCCAAATAGAGGAATCTCACATGGCTGAGAAATGTTCAACAACTTTAGCCATCAGGGAAATGCAAATGAAAACTATTTTGACATTCTTTCTTACGCTGGTCCGAATGGCTAAGACATAAGTGACAGCTCTGTTGGCAAGGATGTGGAGTAAGGAGAACACTCCTCCATTGCTTCTGGGAGTAAAAACTTGAGCAGGCTCTATGGAAATTAATATGGAGGTTTCTCAGAAAATTAGGTTCAATCTAACATAACAGCAGCTACACCACTCTAGACCATATAGCAAAAACCACTTCATCCTACCCCAAATACACTTGCTCAGCCATGCTCAAAGCAGATTTATCCATAATAACCAGAAACTGGAAACAACCCAGATGTTCCTTAAGAGAAGAATGGATAAAGAAAATGTGGTACATTTATTTTCACAATGGAGTATCATTCAGCTGTTTAAAAAAGAACAGGAAATTTACAGACAAATAGATGGAAATAGAAAATGAATTATCCTGAGTGAAGCAACCCAGAACACCAGACACAGAAAGAACAACATGTTATGTACAGTTATTAGTGAATATTAGCTCTTAAGTAAATGGTAATAGAACCACAATCCATAAACCAAGAGAGGCAAAGGCTCAGAAAGGGGTCTAGGGGGAACACATGGTTCTCCAAGGAGAGTGGAAATAAAATAGATTTTATGGTGGAGTGAAGGCAGGTGGGGATTGGAATAGGAGGGATCAGATGTGGGCGAAAAGAACAGAGGAAGAGGGGAAGGGAAGATACAACTAGAATAAAGAATTTAGGGAGTAATGTGAAAACTTATTGCAGTGGAAACTTCCTAGAATATTTGAGGGTGACTCTAGTGAAATTTCCAAGTAATGAACAATACAGGAGCTTGAATAGGCCACCTTCTATAACCAGTCCAGTCAAGGCTTTCATTTTGGGGACTGGGACACCAACAGAGCGACAAAACTTTTCACCTTCACAATTTCTTTTGCCTGAAAGATATGCTGGAGCAATGGGGGCTCACAACTTGTGATGAAAGAAGCCAACCAAAGACTGTTCTAACTTTAGGCCCAAGCCACAAAAGGGAGCCCATGTCTTACACTGCCTAGATGGCCAAGAATGGAATGCTGGGCAGAGACCCAAGGCAAACATTAAGTGGAGTTCAGAGATTCCTCCAGAAGAGGAGGTGGAAGGCTCCTAGGATCTAGATGGTTCAAGGTACCCAAGGAACACATAAAACAGAATCAGCTAAGCAAGTCTCATAGAGGCTCACAGAGACTGAACTGGCAATCACAAACCTGCAAGGGTATGGACTATATTTTGTCTATAAGTTGTGGTTGTGTACCTTGGGATTTTTGTGGGACTCCTAATGATGAAGGTGGGAGTTTCTCTCACTCTTTTGCCCTCTTGTGATACTTTTCCTACTAATGAGTTGCCATGTCCAGCTTTCATATGAGTGTTTGTGCCTGTTATTATTTCATCTTGTTATACCCATTTTAGTTGATATTCCTGGGAGGTATGATATTTTCTGAAGGGAAAGGCAGGATCAGTGAATTGAAGAAAAAAGGAAGAGGGGGAGCAGAATGGGAAAAGTGGAAAGAGGGAAAGCTGCAATGGGGATATATCATTTAAAAGAAGAATAAATAAATATTTTTTAAAAAATTAAAAAATAAATTTTATGTATTTTTACAAAATTAGTTTTTCAAAAATACAAACATAGATAACTTAAATGTAATAAATATTCTTAAAATATATAGGTGATTATAGAAAAATAATTACAAAAAGATGTCTTTAAATGGAAATTTATTCAAATTAAATCTCAACCCATGAAAATTAAAATTTAAAATTGTAGAGACAACACATTCATTTTAAAATATTTATTTTTAAATAATATACAGGTGTACATCTGAGTGTGGTTATGTGCACCTATGGGTGCTAACTGTGGATGCCAGAAGAGGACATCAAAGACCACAGAGCTGGAGTTTCAGGCAGTTGGGTGCCATCAGAAGTCAAGGTTTGGAAGTGAATTCATATCTTCCAAAAGATCAAGCAGTACATGCTCTCAATCTTCACCTTATCTTTCTAGCCCCAAATCTATTTTTATTGACTGTAGATAGAATATTTCTGTCAGCTATAAGATGAAGAGAAATTCATTCAATCTAAAGTTTATTTAAAAATAAACATATGTCTGCCAATTAATGCTTTTCCAGATCAATGAATATATAACCGTTTCATCCTAAAATGTATTGATTGTAAAATGTTGTGATTTGTTTTTTTTCTTTAATCTTATTCTCATTTGGTTTCTTTTATTTAACTGTTTCAGAGAGAGAGAGAGAGAGAGAGAGAGAGAGAGAAGGAAAAGGGCTTCAAGTTGAATAGCTAGGGACATGGAGAGGATCAAAAGGGAGTTGTATAAGGAAAAATATAATCACAATATAAGAATATATTGATTGATAATTTTTTGTAACTTGTAAATTGGAGATCTATTCCTTCATGTTCTTCCATTAATTTTTTGCTGGAAACTATTTTTCATATTGTTAAAATTACTTTCAACGTTTACATGGTCACTTCAGTTTGCTAGCACTATGTTTCTGTGTATAATTTAAAATATTTGCCAGTAAGATTTAGTTATATATTAGTTAGTTATTATAGAGTGGCTTTTACACTGTCTGACATATTTTGAGATGATTTCTTATATTGAGATAAGTATGTTTTCATTGTAACAGATGAGTGAAGATTTTGACTTATTTTCTACTAAATGTTATACTCTGAAAGCTGATGTGGTATTATAATTGTAATTTTAATAGAAACAGGTCAGGATGTTTTCTTTCTCCTAAGAAATATTCATGCAGACATTTTATTTGTTTTTGTGCATGTTTACATATTGTTTGTGCAGAGGTGTGCATGTGGAGTCCAATTATTGACATTATACTCTGTTGTTTGCATGTCTACATGTTCTATGTGCCCAAGTGAGTGGAAACAAGTGCACATGTGTACATGTACAATCCCATGATTGACTTCACATGTTTTGCTTTGCTCTCCACCATGGTCACTAACTGCAGGATATTTGAGATAAAGATTATTGATTGTGCTAATCTAGGTGTCCAATTTTCCCTTGAGAGTCTCTGCCCTGACCTTCATAGTACTAGGATTCAATGGACAGCTGTGCCTGTGAGTTTTCTTTTTACACTGCTTATAATTTATAGGCATTCAATTAATGAGTTTTTTTAAATTTTAAATTGATTTTGCTTTAGGGTCTAATCGGATTTGTCTAAGCTCAGCACCAAAAACAGAAGTTTTTCAATTTTTATATTGTTCCTTTAAGTTCAAGATTCATGTTCATATTTTAAAAATTTAATTTTATTACTTATTTATTTTTGTAAGTGGGAGTATGGGAATGAGAAATGCTGGGGTACAACTGTGAAGGGCAGAGAACAACTTGGAGGAATTGGTCCTCTCCTTCCATCATGTGGGGGCCAGGAACCAAATCATGTCATCAGAACTGGTGCCTTTGCGTTTACTGCCAAGTTTCCCTCCCAAACTCCTGTGTTCTTTTATCCTTGAGGTATGAATGGTGTCTGACATCTTGTCCTGTTCTCCTTTTGTGTGAGCAGATGATTGCTTCAGCAGTATCTATTACAACTGCCATTTCCTTCTCAAGCAGACTGAGTGCTCTAGGAAAAAGTCAGAGAGCACACCTATAAGCTCTGCTTCCAGGTTCACTATTTGCTCGATGACCACCACGGTTGCTTAGGATTGCTACATAGTAATGTAGTCATCTCTTTAGGAGCCCAGAACAGAACAAAGAAATTCCTTAAAAATCATTTCTCTTCAACAAAATTGTTTGAGATAATCTAGAACACATCCTTATTCCATGAATTTGTGAATGTAGTTGTCTGACTCATAATGAGAAAGATTCAGCTGGTTGAGATTTTCATAAGAATGCCATTACATCTACACATCAACTTAAAGAGAAATGACTTCTTACCGTGACATACTACTATGAAGACACCGTACTTTTAAAAATTGGAATCCAATTTTTCTCAAAAGCATTTTTAAATATTCTATACAGCTGGTCTTTCACATCTCTGTGTTATCCATCTACAAACTCAGCCAAATGAAAAAATTTTAGAATCACCTGCCACTATGAAAAGATGTACATCAAATATTCAATAGTGAATCTATTGTGTTAAAAAGTATAACTTCTCTGAGATAATCTTAAAGATGTTGCAGAACTTTTGCTGAATATAGGAAAATTCAATGCCATTTTATATCATAGACTTGAGTATTAATAGATATCTGAAGGCATTTTGGATCAAATCCTTCATTAATGACCTTTAAATACAACTTTATTGAGGCTATGTACATCTTGTGAACACAATATTTAAAGTGTTTCATTTCTTTGAAGAAATTAAGTAAGACATGAGCTAATCTGATTTTTTCAAGTTAAAATTATTTTTAATAATATTCTAAAATATAAATTTTGTAGATACTATCAAGTCCCATGTAATTATACAATAAATGTATACATTATGTGATGTATACAATTATGTGATAATAATGTATACATTATATGATGTATACAGACAAAACTCAGTTTGGATAAATCTACCATGAAATTCAACAGTATTTGGCTGAGAATTTTTTGTCACAATATAAGTAAGTTTATAAGTATTCTGACAACTATTTTTTGGTGTATAAGCTGTAAACTGTCTAGTTTGGGGATAATGGTTATACTGTTTTCATTTAAAATTTTTGAACTTATTTTATTTGACTCTAGGAAGGATTATGCTATAATGATTATAGTTTTCTAAACAGTTAATAAAATATTCCAGTGGAGTCATAAAATTCCATGATATTGTCTGTTAACTCTTAATTACAACTTTGATTCCAATTTTTCAATGATGTAATAATGTTCAGATTAACTTACCTTTTTTGACATTTTAAAGCTAGGGAATCTCACTGGCTGACATAAAAATTAGTATGTGGGCCAGGCTGGATGCAAAATGGCAGAGGTATGCTTGTCTCTGATTTCAGAATGCTGAGATCAAATTCGTCCATAGCTATATTCTGTTTGATTGTGTTTTTAAAGCCCAGCCTATTTCTGATGGGCTGCTGAGTAGAGGAGCATCATGAGAACTCTCCCAAGCTTTATGTTGGGACGTGTACTCAGCTCTGTTGAGTCATCACACAAGTTCACTGCCTGTACTTGATTCCAATCATTTTCAATTCTATTAAAGACTAATCTTTACTTTTTTTCTTATATTTACGTGCAAGTTTGTGTGAGTGTGTTTGTTTGTAGGCGTGTGTGTGTGTGTGTGTGTTTGTGCACATGCACGTATGCATCTGTGTACATTTGTGAGTGCATGGCCAGAAGACAAACACAGGTTTGTTTTCTGAGATGCCGCCCACATTGTTTTATAATGTGGGTTCTCACAATAGGATGGAACTTGCTAAGTAGGCCAGGCTGACTGCCAACAAGCCCTAGGAATGTACCAATCTTAGACTTCTCCACACAGAAATTATAAGTACATGCTATAGTACCTGGCTTTTTAAAGGTATTTGTTCTGAAGCTCACAGCAAAGCACTTTACCAGCAGATACCTTCTCAAGTCAGGAAACATTGATTTTAGTATTTTACTTTTTTGACTAATGACTCTGGGTCACTAATTTTTATCAATTAGTTTACTGTTTTCACTTCATATGAAATGTGTTTGGATCTTTACTGTGTCCTGAACTCAACTTTGTATTCATGAACAAAGATGATAAATATCATAGAGCATCCTTTCTATGTTAAAGTTGGTGCCTTTATGATTAGAAGTATTTACTCTGAGCCACTCAGTGCCACGCTCCCTCTCCATGCTGACTTTTTGCACTACAGGTGTGTTCATTTGTTCTACTTTTATTTTCATAGTATTCTATGTTTGCTTTGGGGATTGTCCTTAGCCCACAGATCATTGACAAATAGTCACAATTTTCATGGATTTAGATGTCTCCCTGTTTTACTTTTGTTCTGGTTTCTAGTTCATGCATTTTTTTAAAAAAATGACATCATATAGAATGCTTTTTAAATTATTTTAGTGTTTGCATTTGCTTTGTGCCTACAATAAAGTCCAACTTGGTAAATGTTCCATGCAATCTGGATATTTGTATTTTGATGTTAAATAGAATGTTCTAAAAATATCAAGTGAACTTCTTGAGGGTACTGCTTAAAATGTTGAAAATATTTAAAATAAAAATTGTCCTAAAATTAGAAGCTTTACAGTGAAGGGGAATATGTGGAGAGGTATGATCTTTGGTTTTCTTTTTTCTTTTTCTTCGTCATTCTCTTTTTTAAAGTATCAATTTTTGTTCCATATATCTTGAAATTCTCTTATGTTGATCATACACATTTTGAATGTTGTCTTTTTAAATAATGCAGTACTTCAATTTAAATATATTTCTTATATTTATGAATATCCCAGATGACATTAAAATAGTCATTTCTATTTTTGTTTACTCAATATTGCACATAGTATCTATAATTTTCTAGTCTTTTGTTTTCAGTTTACCCATTTTTAAAATCTTAGCTAAACTTCTATTAAACAGTCCAGTAGGCTCTCTAGTCTAGGATTGCTTTCTGCAATTTTTCTTAGGAGCAGTCTACCATGGAGCAAAATATTAAATGAAAAATTTTAAAGATGAAATATTCATGAGCTTTAAATCATTCTCCACTCTGAAGAAGATGCTGAATTCCCACACCAATGTGCTCCATTGGACCTAGGATTTGAATCAGGGCTTTGTTCAGAAGATACACTCAGTGTATAGATTATGACACATAGTCACAGTATCTATCTAGGTTAACAAATAGTTACCAGAATGTCATGGGGCTATGTTTAGTGAAATTGTGTGGCAGCTCTGATGCAAGGTTTAGATCCTTTACTTTATAGTACTCAACTTCACAGGCACTAAAGCCCCTCTCATCAGAAAAAGATGAAGGACAATGGATGTAGAACAATGAACCAGAAGAAGAAAGAGAATGCAATGAGGGAGAAGAAAGGTAGACCATGGGAGAAATCGAGTCTGAGATGAGGTGAAGACAGAGAAATTTAATATTTATGATAAAATCTACTATAAATGTTCACGTTTTAGTGACTATTATTAGTATCTTACTGCAACTACCTTGTTAATTAAACTTCGTCTTAGCTATGCATGAAGACAAAACCTTATAATACAGGCAGTGTCATAGTCTTTAGTTTCAGGAAACTATATGTTGATTTTAGAATCCAATCTCCACTAATAAGGGACAGTGAATGTAGATGTGGTTTGCATTTTTCCCATATTTGGATGACTCCCTACTTTATTTGTTTTACTCACTGTTTATTCGACATATTAATCCCTGTATCACTTTCATGCCCAGAATAAAAGATTAATTCCAGGATTCTAATTTTTCTAATGACTTGATGTTCTTCTTGTCAGCGTTTTCCAGTTTTCTTACCCATATTCTTTTAAAGACTTGGAACTACCCTTCATGTCTTGCACAATTGCGGTTATCTCTCAAATGGCCTATTCCTTTCTCTGATTTTATACTTTTTATTGTTATTGTTGGTTTTGCTTTTGTCATTGTTATTGATTTTCTAAAATGTCCTTTGTCACATTTATGATTTTCTACTTGTTTCTTTACTTATCTCTATACTATATTTCAGGAAACATGCTCTATTCTCAGCACCAAGGTCCGGGATAATATATCATTTCAATTTCTACCTTAGTCTATATTCTCTTTAATATAATCAACCATTGTATTTTTTATTCAATATACTCTTTATTTACATTTCAAAGAATTTCCCCTTTCCAGGACCCACCCTCCCCAAAAGTCCCAAAAGCCCTCTTCCCTCCCCCTGTTCCCCAATCAACCCCTTACCACTTCCCTATCCTGGTATTCCCCTACACTTTTGCACTGAGCATTTCCAGGACCTCTCCTTCCTTCTTCTTGGGCATTATTTGATATGTGAATAGATGCCTGGGTATTCCAAGCTTCTGGGCTAATATCGACTTATCAGTAAGTGCATATCATGTGTGTTCTTTTGTGATTGGGTCACCTCACTCAGGATAACATTATCCAGTTCCACCCACTTGCCTAAGAATTTCATGAATTCACTGTTTTTAATAGCTGAGTAGTATTCCATAGTGTAAATATACCACATTTTCTGTATCCATTCCTCTGTTGAGGGACATCTGGGTTTTTTTTTTCAACTTCTGGCTATTATAAATAGGGCTGCTGTGAACATAGTGGAGCATTTATCCTTATTATATGCTGGGGAATCCTCTGGATATATACCCAGGAGTGGTATAGTGGGGTCCTCTGGTAGTATTATGTCCAGTTTTCTGAGGAACTGCCAGACTGATTTCCAGAGTAGTTGTACCAGCTTGCAATGCTGTCAGCAGTGGAGGAGTTTCTCTTTCTACACATCCCAGGCACGAAGATGTATTTTAAATTGATAATTTATTTACTCATATGCATCATGTCTGAACTTTTTGACATCACACATTTGAGGATATCTAGTTTATTTCTGTCACTTAGACTACAGCTAAATAATGATTATATCAATATAATACCTTCATCATATACAATTCTCTCTAATAAAATGTGCAGGCAATCACTTTTATTATTAATTTTTAACTGCTGTATTTAGAAAATGAGGTGTGTAGAGACTTTGGAATACTCAACCCTAAATGTGATGTCTCTATCCAATCCCTCTTCTCAGGGTTCAGTATGGCCATGGAAGAGGAAGCAAAAACATAAGATCTAGAGGTAGAAAAGACACAAATCAGTCAATGCCTTACTCAAAGAAAAGGACTCACACACAGAAACTCATGAGACTGTGGCAGCATTTATTGGCTCTGTAAATTTCTAAGCCAGGTGGGTCTCAGCACTGAGAGTGGAAATAGACACAAGCTCCC
This sequence comes from Apodemus sylvaticus, assembly GCF_947179515.1. Taxonomy (NCBI): domain Eukaryota; kingdom Metazoa; phylum Chordata; class Mammalia; order Rodentia; family Muridae; genus Apodemus; species Apodemus sylvaticus. The sequence goes on from NC_067473.1 coordinate 109,816,662, forward strand.
ATACCAAATTCAGAAGTTATGTCTAAATGACAACCAACTATAAAGAAAAAATTAATTTTCTACAATGGAGGCTCTTTGGGTAAAATTAAATACAAGGGTAGCTCTCCTGCCCACCAATAGTTGGCCAACATAAACCAAACTCACAGATATTGATATTGCTTTGTTTAGACATTTTTGTAACTTACTGATCTTTTGCTCTGGTATTATGAATTTTGATTTTATGTTTTTGTGGATTTTACATGTGTATGTTTCTCATACTTATACTTTGTATGTTCTTTTATTAATTCTAGTGTTTTTGAATATTTGTTTTCTAAAGAGATAGATAAAGAAGGCTTGGAGTTGGCTAGATGTGGAAATGTGGAAAATCAAGAGGAGTTGGTTGGGATAAATTGTGATCAGATTATATGGTATAGAAAATTGTCTTCAGTAACAACATATAAAATAAAATACTCATACTTTCAAAAGAACAAAAGGAAGAAAATGAAAAGTTTTATTAACAAGTATCTGAGCAGGCTTACAACATTTCTCTCACTCAGGACAGGTGGACTCATGTAAAACCAAAGACTAACCTCGAGTTGAAAATAATCTATTTTTTAAGCATGCACTTTCTTTCTCTATATTGGACCTTCTTTGAACTAATTGTAATTCCATGAATGAGTGGATAGTGCTTTATTCTAATAAAAATATACTGAGTTGGGTAAGCTTCAAAGCAACTCATCTTAAATTATATTTTATAACAGTAACTATGTTTATAAATTTGAAATTTTCAAATATCTCTACTTATAATTAGAATCAATAATAAAATTAAATTGATTGGTAACAGGGAAGTTTGGTGATGCAAACATAGAAAAAAATTTTTTCTATTGAAAAGGAAAGTAAAAACACTTTATGATAAAATTAAAGATTTACATGGGCCTGCAGAGAAGGCAGAGTCGCCACCTTTGTCCCCAACCAGACAAGACAGGCAATCCCAGGTACTGAGCTATCCTGACTATAAGACATCTGGGGATGCAGACAATCAAGCTGCAGGCTGCTGACTGCACCTAGGACCTGGGAAAGCAGCGGTTCCTCCGTGGGCCAGACAGGCATGGGGCCAGTGCTCTGCAGGATCCCCGCTGTCATCTTCCCTCTCTGACAGAGCAGACTGGCAGTACCAGGTTCAGTCCACAGAGACAACCCAAGCATAACATTGCTTAGGGCAGAACACACCAGGGCTCCAATGACACACAAGAGGGCAGCACATCAGCAATCTTTGCCAGAGGAAAACCAGCCATTTAGTGTTGTGGAAATAGCCTTATAGGCTCAAAGGAGGTGGAATTGCCAGCCAATTACTAGACCAACTAACACCAGTGAGAACTAGATGGCAAAAGGAAAACTTAGGAACGTTACTAATAGAAATCAAGGCAATTTGGCAGCATCTGAACCCAATTCACCATTAACAGCAAGTCCTGGATACCCCAACACACCAGAAAAACAGGATTTGTATTTAAAAGCACTGGTCATGCTGCTGTTACAGGAACACATGAAGGACATAAATAAATCTCTTAGAGAAATTCAGGAAGAAATGGATCAAAAGTTAGAAGCCCTTACCAGGGAAACACAAATATCATTAAAAGAAACTCAGGAGAATACAGGTCAAAAGATAGAAGCCAATAAGGAAGAAACACAAAAATCATTTAAATACATACAGGAGAAGTTTGGTCAACAGGCTGAGATCATGAAAGAGGAAACACAAAAATCTCTTAAAGAACTACAGGAAAACACAAACAAGCAAGTGAAGGAGCTGAGTAAAACTATCCAGGATCTAAAAACAGAAGCAGAAACAACTAAGAAATCACAAAGGGAGACAACTTTGGAGATAGAAAACCTTGGGAAGAAATCAGGGGCCATAGATGCAAATATCAACAACAGAATACAAGAGCTAGAAGAAAGAATCTCAGATGCTGAAGATACCATAGAAAACATGGACACAACAGTCAAAGAAAATGCAAAATGCAAAAAGCTTGTAACACAAAACATCCAGGAAATCCAGGACCCAATGTGAGGGCCAAACCTAAGGATCATAGGCATAGATGAGAGTGAAGATTTACAACTTAAAGGGCCAGCTAATATCTTCAATAAAATTATGGAAGAAAACTTCCCTAACCTAAAGAGAGAGATGTCCATAAATATACAAGAAACCTACAGAATTCCAAACAGACTGGACCAGAACAGAAATACCTCCCATCACATAATAATCAAAACACAAACTATACTAAAGAAAGAAAGAATATTAAAGGCAGTAAGAGAAAAAGGCCAAGTAACATATAAAGGAAGACCTATCAGAATCACACCAGACTTCTCACCAGAGACTATGAAAGCTAGAAGATCCTGGGCAGATCTCACACAGACTCTAAGAGAACACAAATGCCAGCCAAAACTACTATACCCAGCAAAACTCTCAATCACCATAGATGGAGAAACCAAGATATTCCATGACAAAACCAAATTTACACAATACCTTTCTACAAACTCAGCCCTACAAAGAATAACATGAGGAAAACTCCAATACAAGGAGGAAAACTTCACCCTGGAAAAAGCAAGAGAGTAACGTTCTTTCATCAAACCCAAAAGAAGATAAGCAATCAAATATAAAAAACAACATCAAAAATGACAGGAAGTAATGATAACTATTCCTTAATATCTCTTAACATCAATGGACTTAATTCCCTAATAAAAAAACATAGACTAACAGACTAGATACGTAAAAAGGACCCTACATTTTGCTGCATACAGGAAACACACCTCAGTATCAAAGACAAACACTATCTTAGAGTAAAAGGCTGGAAGACAATTTTACAAGCAAATGATCTCAGGAAACAAGCCAGAATAGCCACTCTAATATCAGATAAAATTGACTTTCAACCTAAAGTCATCAAAAGAGACACTGAGGGACACTTCTTGATGGTCAAAGGAAAAATACAGCAAGAAGAACTCTCAATCCTGAACATCTATGGTCCAAATGCAAGGGTTTCCTCATTCATGAAAGAAACTTTACTAAAGCTCAAAGCACACATTGCACCTAACACAATAATTATGTGTGACTTCAACACTCCACTCTCCTCAATAGACCAATCAGGGAAACAGAAACTAAACAGGGACACAGTGAAACTAATTGAAGCTTTGGAACAATTAGAGTTAACAGATATATATAGAACATTTCATTCTAAAACAAAAGAATTTACGTTTTTCTCAGCACCCCACGGGACCTTCTTCAAAATCGACCATAAAATTGGTCACAAGACAGACCTCAACAAATATAAAAATATCAAAATAATCCCATGCCTCCTATCAGATCACTATGAAGGAAAAGTTGTCTTCAATAGCAACAAAATCAACAGAAAGCTCACATATAGAACAATACTATACTCAATGATACCTTGGTCAAGGAAGAAATAAAGAAAGAAATCAAAGACTTTTTAGAATTTAATGAAAATGAAGACACAACATACCCAAATCTATGAGACACAATAAAAGCAGTGCTAAGAGGAAAACTCATAGCCCGGAGAGCCTCCAAAAAGAAAATTGGGAGAGCATACACTAACAGTTTAATGACACACCTGAAAGTCCTGGAACAAAAAGAAGCTAATTCACCCAGGAGGAGTAGAAGACAGGAAATCATCAAACTCAGGGCAGAAATCAATCAAGCAGAAACAAAGAGAACTATACAAAGAATCAACAAAACCAGGGGCTGCTTCTTTGAAAAAAATCAACAAGATAGATAAACCCTTAGCCAGATTAACCAAGAGGCACAGAGACAGTATCCAGATTAACAAAATTAGAAATGAAAAGGGAGATATAACAACAGAAACAGAGGAAATTCAAAAACTCATCGGATCCTACTATAAAAGCCTATACTCAACACAACTAGAGAATTTGGAGGATATGGATAGTTTCCTGGACAGGTATGATATACCAAAATTAAATCAGGATCTAATAGATCATCTAAACAGAATGATAACCCCTAAAGAAATGAAAGGTGTCATAGAAAGTCTCCCAACCAAAAAAAAAAAGTAAGGGACCAGATGGTTTTAGTGCAGAATTCTATCAGACCTTCAAAGAAGACCTGACACCAATACTCTGCAAACTATTCCACAAAATAGAAACAGAAGGAACACTACCCAACTCATTCTATGAACCCACTATTATGCTGATATCAAAACAACACAAAGATCCAACAAAGAAAGAGAACTACAGGCCAATTTCCCTTATGAATATCAATGCAAAAATACTAAATAAAATTCTTGCTAAACGAATCTAAGAACACATCAAAACAATCATCCACTATGATCAAGTAGGCTTCATTCCAGGGATGCAGAGATGGTTCAATGTAAGGAAATCCATCAATGCAATCCACTATGTAAACAAACTCAAAGAAAAAAAACAATATGATTATTTCATTAGATGCTGAAAAAGCATTTGAAAAAATTTAGCATCCTTTCATGCTTAAAGTCTTGGAAAGAACAGGAATTCAAGGCCCATACCTAAACATAGTTAAAGCAAAATACAGCAAACTGGTAGCCAACATCAAACTAAATGGAGAGAAACTTGAAGCAATCCCACTAAAATCAGGGACTAGACAAGGCTGCCCTCTCTCTCCATATCTTTTCAATATAGTAATTGAAGTTTTCACTAGAGAAATTAGACAACAGAAGGAGAACAAAGGGATACAAAATGGAAAGGAAGAAATCAAATTGTCACTATTTACAGATAATTTGATAGTATATTTAAGTGACCCAAAAACCTCCACCAGAGAACTCCTACAGCTGATAAACAACTTCAGCAAAGTGGCTGGTTATAAAATCAACTCAAGCAAATCAGTAGCCTTCCTATACTCAAAGGATAGGCAGGCTGAGAAAGAAGTTAGGGAAATGACACCCTTCCCAATAGCCACAAACAATATAAATTATCTTGGTGTGACTCTAACCAAACATATAAAATATCTGTATGAGAAGAACTTTAGGTCTCTGAAGATGGAAATCGAAGAAGACCTCAGAAAAAATGGAAAATGGAAAGAAGACCTCATGGAAAAACCTGCCATTCTCTTGGATTGGCATGATTAATATAGTTAAAATGGCCATCTTACCAAAAGCAATATACAGATTCAATGCAATCCCCATCAAAATCCCAACTCAGTTCTTATTAGAGTTAGAAAAAGCAATTCTCAAATTCATCTGGAATAACAAAAAACAAAAACAAAAACAAAAACCAAAAAAACAGGATAGCTAAAACTATTCTCAACAGTAAAAGAGCTTCTGGGGGAATCAATATCCCAGACCTCAAGCAATACTACAGAGCAATAGTGTTAAAAACTGCATGGTATTGGCACAGGAACAGACAAGTGGACCAATGGAATAGAATTGAAGACCCAAAAATGAGTCTATACACCTATCATCACTTGATCTTCAACAAAGGAGCTGAAAACATCCAGTGGGAAAAAGATAGCCTTTTCACCAAATGGTGCTGGTTCAACTGGGGGTCAGCATGCAGAAGATTACAAATTGATCCTTTTTTATCTCCTTGTAATAAGCGCAACTCCAAGTGGATCAAGGACCTCCACATAAAACCAGACACACTGAAACTAATAGAAAAGAAACTGGGGAAAGCCCTTGAGGACATGGGCACAGGGGAAAAGTTCCTGAACAGAACACCAATAGCTTATGCTTTAAGATCAAGAATTGACAAATGGGACCTCATAAAATTACAAAGTTTCTTTCTGTAAGGCAAAGGACACTGTCAAAAGGACAAAATGGCAACCAACAAACTGGGAAAAAATCTTCACCAACCCTACATCCGACAGAGGGCTAATATTAAATATATACAAAGAACTCAAGAAGTTATACCCCAGGGAACCAAATAACCCTATTAAAAAAATGGTGTGCAAATCTACACAAAGAATTTTCACCTGAAGAATTTCAGATGGCTGAGAAACACCTTAAGAAATGCTCAACATCATTAGTCATTAGGGAAATGCAGATCAAAACAAACCTGAGATTTCACCTCACACCAATCAGAATGACTAAGGTTAAAAACTCAGGAGACAGCAGGTATTGGGGAGGATGTGGAGTAAGAGGAACACTCCTCCACTGCTGGTGGGATTGCAAAATGGTACAACCAATCTGCAAATCAGTCTGGCGGTTTCTCAGAAAACTGAACGTGACAATTCAGGAGGACCCTGCTATACCACTGCTCAGCATATACCCAGAGGATTCCCCAACATGCAATAAGGACACATGCTCCACTATGTTCATAGCAGCCCTATTTATAATATCCACAAGCTGAAAAGAACCCAGATGTCCCTCAATGAAGGAATGGATACAGAAAATGTGGTATATTTACAAAATGGAATACTACTCAGCAATTAAAAACAATGAATTCATGAAATTTGTAGGCAAATGGTTGGAACTGAAAAATATCATCCTAAGTGAGGTAACTCAATCACAAAAGAATATACATGAAATGCAATCACTGATTAGTGGATATTAACTAGCCCAGAAGCTATGAATACACAAGATACAAGTAGCATACAAAATGACTCCCATGAAGAAGTAAGAGGCAGGTCCTGATCCAGGAAAGGCCTGATTCAGCATTGTAGGGGAGTACCAGGACAGAGAAAAAAGGAGGGAGGTGATTGGAGAATGGGTGTAGAGAAGACTTATGGGACATATTGGGTGGGGGGAACTGGGAAAGGGGAAAGCATTTGGAATGTAAACAAAGAATTTAGAAAATAAAAATATAAAAAAAGCAAAAAAAGATTTACATGGAAAATATTTCAGATACAATAGAAGAGATACATAGAAAAACACATTAAAATTGACTATTTCATAGAAAATTAAAGAATAAAATGGTAGACATGTAAAACATTGCTAAATTAATTGAAATATGAGATAGAAACTTTTTATGATAAAACTGAAATTTTACATGGAAAATATTTATATAAACATGTAGATAAATTTCAGGTGTTAAAAATTTTAAACATGTTAAGATTGAAGATTATCATGGAAAATTTTATATAGATGTAACCATAGTAGGCATAAAAGTATTTCTAAGTTAATTGAAAGTGGAATTATAAACATTTTCTAATAGAAAATTTTCTTGAAGAATTACATGGAAAATATTTCTGATAAAATTGAAGAAATATATGGAAAAACATGTTAAAATCAAAGATTATCATGGAAATTATAAAGATAAAGTGATATGCATAAAGATAATTCTAAGTTGATTGATGGTGGAACTATAAATATTTTCAGATAAAATTGAAGATTTATATTGAAAATATTTCAGATAAAATTCAAGAAATATATAGAAAAACATGTTAAAATTGACTATTTCATGGAAAATTTTACATATAAAATGGTAGATATAAAGCCTCTTTCTAAATTAATTGAAGGTGGAATTAGAACCATTTGTAATAAAAAAAGATTTACATTGAAAGCATTTCTGATAAAATAGAGGAAATATATAGAAAGACATTAAAATTGAAGATTATCATGAAAAATAATGCAGATAAAATGGTAGACATAAAAAGCATTACTAAATTAATTAAAAGGGGAATTACATTTTCTTATATAACTGAAGATTTATATGAGAAATATTTCTGTTAGTCCATGTATTTTTATTGGGCAGTCGAGTGCATTGTGGAGAAAGAGGAACACTCCTCCACTGCTGGTGGGATTGCAAGATGGTGCAACCACTTTGGAAATCAGTTTGGCAGTTCCTCAGAAAACTGGGCATGATACTTCCTGAGGACCAGGTTATACCACTCCTGGGCATTCTGAAGAGGATACTTCAGAGGTTTCTTCAGCATGTAATAAGGACACATGTTCCACTATGTTCATAGCAGCCCTATTTGTAGTAGCCAGAAGCTGGAAAGAACCCTGGTGTCCTTCAACGGAGGAAAGGATACAAAAAAGGTGGTATATTTACACAATGGAGTACTATTCAGCCATTAGAAACAATGAATTCATGAAATTCTTAGACAAATGGATGGAGCTGGAGAACATCATACTAAGTGAGGTAACCCAGTCTCAAAGGATCAATCATGGTGTGCACTCACTGATAAGTGGATAATAGCCTAGAAACTTCGAATACCCAAGACATAATCCACATATTAAATGATGTCCAAAAAGAATGGAGGAGTGGCCCCTGGTTCTGGAAAGACTCAATGCAAGAGTATAGGCGAATTCCAGAACAGGGAAGCGGGAAGGGGTAGATGGAGGAACAGGGGGAGGGAAGAGGGCTTATGGGACTTGCGGGTAGTGGGAACCCAGAAAAGGGGAAATCATTTGAAATGTAAATAAAAAATATATCAATAAAAATAAAATAAAATAAAGAGATATTAAGGAACAGTGATTCTTGCTTCCTGTTATTTTGAAGTTATTTTTATGTTTGTATGAGTATCTTCTTTTGGGTTTGTTGGAAGAAGATTACTTTTTTGCTTTTTTTTAGGATGTAGTTTCCCTCTTTGTGTTGGTATGTTCCATCTATTATCCTTTGCAGGGCTGTATTTGTGGACAGATATTGTGTAAATTTGGTTTTAGCATGGAATATCTTGGTTTCTCCATCTATGATGGTTGAGAGTTTTGCTGGGTATAGTAGCCTGGGCTGGCATTTGTGTTCTCTTAGGGTCTGTATGAGGTCTGCCCAGGATCTTCTAGCTTATTTTGTCTCTGGTGAGAAGTCTGGTGCAATTCTGATAGGTCTTCCTGTATATGTTACTTGCCCTTTTTCCCTTACTACTTTTAATATTCTTTCTTTGTTTAGTGAATTTGGTGTTTTGGTTATTATGTGCCATGAGAGGTTTCTGTTCTAGTCCAGTCTGTTTGGAGTTCTGAAGGCTTCTTGTATGTTCATGGACATCTCTTTCTCTAGGTTAGGGAAGTTTTCTTCTATAATTATGTTGAAGATATCCACTGGCCATTTAAGTTGGAAATCCTCGCTCTCATCTATACCTATAATCCTTAGGTTTGGTCTTCTCATTGTGTCCTGGTGTTCATGGATGTTTTGGGTTGCCAGTTTTACGCATTTTGCATTTTCTTTGACTGTTGAGTCAATGTTTTCTATGGTATATTCGGCACCTGATATTCTTTCTTCTATTTCTTATATTCTGTTGTTGATGCTTGCATCTATGACTCCTAAATTCTTTCAAAGTTTGTCTTTTTTTTATTTTTTTATTCGATATAATTTATTTACATTTCAAATGATTTCCCCTTTTCTAGCACCCCCACTCCCCGAAAGTCCCATAAGCCCCCTTAACTTCCCCTGTCCTCCAACCCACCCCTTCCCACTTCCCCGTTCTAGTTTTGCCGAATAATGCTTCACTGAGTCTTTCCAGAACCAGGGGCCACTCCTCCTTTCTTCTTGTACCTCATTTGATGTGTGGATTATGTTTTGGGTATTCCAGTTTTCTAGGTTAATATCCACTTATTAGTGAGTGCATACCATGATTCACTTTTTGAGTCTGGGTTATGTCACTTAGTATGATGTTCTCTAGCTCCATCCATTTGCCTAAGAATGTCATGAATTCATTGTTTCTAATGGCTGAATAGTACTCCATTGTGTAGATATACCACATTTTTTGCATCCACTCTTCTGTTGAGGGATACCTGGGTTCTTTCCAGCATCTGGCAATTATAAATAGGGCTGATATGAACATATTAGAGCATGTATCCTTATTACATGGTGGGGAATCCTCTGGGTATATGCCCAGGAGTGGTATAACAGGATCTTCTGGAAGTGAGGTGCCCATTTTTCGGAGGAACCGCCAGACTGATTTCCAGAGTGGTTGTACCAATTTGCAACCCCACCAGCAGTGGAGGAGTGTTCCTCTTTCTCCAAAACCTCTCCAACATCTGCTGTCTCCTGAATTTTTAATCTTAGCCATTCTGACTGGTGTAAGATGAAATCTCAGGGTTGTTTTGATTTGCATTTCCCTAATGACTATTGAAGTTGAGCATTTTTTTTAAATTTTTTTTATTCGATATAATTTATTTACATTTCAAATGATTTCCCCTTTTCTAGCCCCCCCTCCCCGAAAGTCCCGTAAGGCCCCTTCTCTTCCCCTGTCCTCCCTCCCACCCCTTCCCAGTTCCCCGTTCTGGTTTTGCCGAATACTGTTTCACTGAGTCTTTCCAGAGCCAGGGACCACTCCTCCTTTCTTCTTGTACCTCATTTGATGTGTGGATTATGTTTTGGGTATTCCAGATTTCTAGGTTAATAACCACTTATTAGTGAGTGCATACCATGATTCACCTTTTGAGTCTGGGTTACCTCACTTAGTATGATGTTCTCTAGCTCCATCCATTTGCATAAGAATTTCATGAATTCGTTGTTTCTAATGGCTGAATAGTACTCCATTGTGTAGATATACCACATTTTTTGCATCCACTCTTCTGTTGAGGGATACCTGGGTTCTTTCCAGCATCTGGCAATTATAAATAGGGCTGCTATGAACATAGTAGAGCATGTATCCTTATTACATGGTGGGGAATCCTCTGGGTATATGCCCAGGAGTGGTATAGCAGGATCTTCTGGAAGTGAGGTGCCTAGTTTTCGGAGGAACCGCCAGACTGATTTCCAGAGTGTTTGTACCAATTTGCAACCCCACCAGCAGTGGAGGAGTGTTCCTCATTCTCCACACCCTTTCCAACACCTGCTGTCTCCTGAATTTTTAATCTTAGCCATTCTGACTGGTGTAAGATGAAATCTTAGTGTTGTTTTGATTTGCATTTCCCTAATGACTAATGAAGTTGAGCATTTTTTAAGATGCTTCTCTGCCATCCGAAGTTCTTCAGGTGAGAATTCTTTGTTTAACTCTGTACCCCATTTTTTAATAGGGTTGTCTGGTTTTCTGGAGTCTAACTTCTTGAGTTCTTTATATATATTGGATATTAGCCCTCTATCTGATGTAGGATTGGTGAAGATCTTTTCCCAATTTGTTGGTTGCCTATCTGTCCTCTTGATGGTGTCCTTTGTCTTACAGAAATTTTGTACTTTTTGAGGTCCCATTTGTCAATTCTTGATCTTAGAGCATACGCTATTGGTGTTCTGTTCAGAAACTTTCTCCCTGTATCGATGTCCTCAAGGGTCTTCCCCAGTTTCTTTTCTATTAGTTTCAGAGTGTCTGGCTTTATGTGGAGGTCCTTGATCCATTTGGATTTGAGCTTAGTACAAGGAGACAAGGATGGATCAATTCGCATTCTTCTGCATGCTGACCTCCAGTTGAACCAGCACCATTTGTTGAAAAGTGTGGGAAGCCATCCTGAGCTATTCGGACTATTGCTTACTCATGGCCCTAAGGTGGTGGCTGCTAAAATATAAGAACAATTAACTAGAGCCTCTCCCACTGGCATTGGTTTAGCCAATGTCTCGAAGATAACTGCAGAATGATCCTGCCTGCATCATCACCCGCGACTCCGGTAATTGTGGTGGAAGGAAGTCCTGAGATAACTGCGGCAGGCTCCAGCCTGTGCAAACACCTGTTGTCTCCACCAGAGGACCCTTATCTCTTCCTGCTGAAACTGCTAGGATTGCCCTTCCTTCCTTTGTCCTTGCCTTGGAGTACGCCCCTCCTGAAAGCCTTAAAACCTGTGTACCCCAGAACATTAAATGAGGCTTTGACACAACCCAGATTGATTTGCCGTTCTTGGTGCTTGGCCTCCTTCCTTCTCTCCCCCCTTTTGACCCTCAGGTAGCACCCCTTCAGAACCCTGGAATAACTGACCCACGGGACGGGTTACAGTGGCGCCCGAACCAGGGACCCAAAGTACGGTCAACTACCGGACGACGGAGGAGAAATCCCGGGAAAAGGAATCAAGGACCCCACAGACCGCATTGCTCATGTGTCGCTGGAGGGACAGGTGAGTGGCCAAACATTGTCGTCGATTGTCGTTGGGGGGAAAAAAAGAGGCTAAAGAGGCTTGATTCATAGGAGAAATCAAGCAATCATTCAGGGAGAGAGGAGTAAGAGTTAAGAAAAAAGATTTAATTAAGTTCATTTTGTCATGAGAAATGTCCTTGGTTAATTTTAAGTGGACCTGACATTCACCCGTTAACTTGAGATAAGGTTGGTAAAGAAATTAATAAGATTTTCATCAGATCCTACTACAAGAGCCTGTACTCAACACAACTGGAGAACCTGGAGGAAATGGACAATTTCCTTGACAGATACCAAATACCAAAATTAAATCAGGACCAACTAGACCATCTGAACAGTCCCATAAAGCCTAAAGAAATAGAAGGAGTCATAGAAAGTCTTCCAACCAAAAAAAGCACAGGACCAGATGGTTTCAGTGCAGAATTCTACCAGACCTTCAAAGAAGAGTTAACACCAATACTCTTCAAACTATTCCACAAAATAGAAACAGAAGGAACACTACCCAATTCCTTCTACGAAGCCACAATTACACTGATACCAAAGCCACACAAAGATCCAACAAAGAAAGAGAACTTCAGACCAATTTCCTTTATGAACATCGATGCAAAAATACTCAATAAAATTCTTGCCAACCGAACCCAAGAACACATCAAAACGATCATCCACCATGATCAAGTAGGCTTTATCCCGGGAATGCAGGGTTGGTTCAATATACGGAAATCCATCAATACAATCCACTACATAAACAAACTCAAAGAACAAAACCACATGGTCATTTCATTGGATGCTGAAAAAGCATTTGACAAAATTCAGCATCCTTTCATGCTTAAAGTCTTGGAGAGAACAGGAATTCAAGGCCCATACCTAAACATAGTAAAAGCAATATACAGCAAACTGGTAGCCAGCATCAAACTAAATGGAGAGAAACTTGAAGCAATCCCACTGAAATCAGGGACCAGACAAGGCTGCCCCCTTTCTCCTTATCTTTTCAATATTGTACTTGAGGTACTAGCTCGGGCAATTCGACAACATAAGGAGGTCAAAGGGATACAAATTGGAAAGGAGGAAGTCAAACTATCATTATTTGCAGACGACATGATAGTCTACCTAAGTGACCCAAAGAACTCCACTAGAGAGCTCCTACAGCTGATAAACAACTTCAGCAAAGTGGCAGGTTATAAAATCAACTCAAGCAAATCAGTGGCCTTCCTATACTCAAAGGATAAGCAGGCTGAGAAAGAAATTAGGGAAATGACCCCCTTCACAATAGCCACAAACAGTATAAAGTATCTTGGGTTGACTCTTACCAAACATGCGAAAGATCTGTATGACAAGAACTTCAAGACTCTGAAGAAGGAAATGGAAGAAGACTTCAAAAAATGGGAAAACCTCCCATGCTCATGGACCGGTAGAATCAATATAGTTAAAATGGCCATTTTGCCTAAAGCACTATACAGATTCAATGCAATACCCATCAAAATCCCAACTCAATTCTTCACAGAGTTAGAAAGAGCAATTATCAAATTCATCTGGAACAACAAAAAACCCAGGATAGCTAAAACTATTCTCAGCAACAAAAGAAAATCTGGGGGAATCAGTATCCCTGACCTCAAGCAATACTACAGAGCAATAGTTTTAAAAACTGCATGGTATTGGTACAGTGACAGGCAGGAGGATCAATGGAACAGGATTGAAGATCCAGAAATGAACCCACACACCTATGGCCACTTAATCCTCGACAAAGAGGCTGAAAACATCCAATGGAAAAAAGATAGCCTTTTCAACAAATGGTGCTGGTTCAACTGGAGGTCAGCATGCAGAAGAATGCGAATTGATCCATCCTTGTCTCCTTGTACTAAGCTCAAATCCAAATGGATCAAGGACCTCCACATAAAGCCAGACACTCTGAAGCTAATAGAAAAGAAACTGGGGAAGACCCTTGAGGACATCGGTACAGGGAGAAAGTTTCTGAACAGAACACCAATAGCGTATGCTCTAAGAGCAAGAATTGACAAATGGGACCTCATAAGGTTACAGAGTTTCTGTCAGGCAAAGGACACCATCAAGAGGACAGATCGGCAACCAACAAATTGGGAAAAGATCTTCGCCAATCCTACATCAGATAGAGGGCTAATATCCAATATATATAAAGAACTCAAGAAGTTAGACTCCAGAAAACCGAACAACCCTATTAAAAAATGGGGTACAGAGTTAAACAAAGAATTCTCACCTGAAGAACTTCGGATGGCGGAGAAGCATCTTAAAAAATGCTCAACTTCATTAGTCATTAGGGAAATGCAAATCAAAACAACCCTAAAATTTCATCTTACACCAGTCAGAATGGCTAAGATTAAAAATTCAGGAGACAGCAGGTGTTGGAGAGGGTGCGGAGAAAGAGGAACACTCCTCCACTGCTGGTGGGGTTGCAAATTGGTACAACCACTCTGGAAAGCAGTCTGGCGGTTCCTCCGAAAACTGGGCACCTCACTTCCAGAAGATCCTGCTATACCACTCCTGGGCATATACCCAGAGTATTCCCCACCATGTAATAAGGATACATGCTCTACTATGTTCATAGCAGCCCTATTTATAATTGCCAGATGCTGGAAAGGACCCAGGTATCCCTCAACAGAACAGTGGATACAAAAAATGTGGTATATCTACACAATGGAGTACTATTCAGCCATTAGAAACAATGAATTCATGAAATTCTTAGGCAAATGGATGGAGCTAGAGAACATCATACTAAGTGAGGTAACCCAGACTCAAAAGGTGAATCATGGTATGCACTCACTAATAAGTGGTTATTAACGTAGAAAACTGGAATACCCAAAACATAATCCACACATCAAATGAGATACAAGAAGAAAGCAGGAGTGGTCCCTGGTTCTGGAAAGTCTCAGTGAAACAGTATTTGGCAAAACCAGAATGGGGAACTGGGAAGGGGTGGTAGGGAGGACAGGGGAACAGAAGGGGGCTTACGGGACTTTCGGGGAGTTGGGGGGGCTAGAAAAGGGGAAATCATTTGAAATGTAAATAAATTATATCGAATAAAAAAAAACAAACAAAAAAAAGAAATTAATAAGATTTTAAAAACAGGTAGAGGTGAACCAATGTTTGATATATTCTTTAGTTACTGGAGGCTCATTCAGAGTATGAACGAGGACCCTGCTGAATATTGCCTCCGCCCTTTGTCTCAGGCAGCTTCTGTGACCTCGCTTTCCCCTAAAAAGAACTCTCCAAAACCTTCCTTGGTCTTTATAGACAGGTCTGAGTCCCCACCATCTGCTCCTGTAACTTCTCTTTATCCTCCGCTCCTGAGGGACCCATGCCTTGCTGATATGCCATTAAGTTTAGAGACCCCCTGGAGAGAAAGCCAACTTGGAGGAGAAAAGCTGCAGAGAGCAAGCAGTCCTCTTAAAGGAGCTAAGAGGGACAAATGGTCATTCTAACTTCAAGATTTATTTCAAAGTCAAATGCCTAGAAAAAGCCAGAGCCAAAACAAGCCCCTCCACGTGGCCCGCCACCCTATACCCAGCGATAGGCATGCAGTGCGGCTACTCTCAGCAAAGTCCCTCAGACCTTAACTGGGTCCAGGAAATCACCAGAGATCGTCCTATACTCAGCCTTAAAATAAATGGTAAAAGCTTTGAGGGTATCTTTGACTCAGGTGCCGATTCAACTGTGATCTCACAATGTGCTTGGCCCCCTGCTTGGCCTATTGCAAGCCTCTCTAACCCATCTGCAGGGGATTGGACAATCAAAAAAATACTCTCCAGAGCTCACAGTTGCTGACTTGGGAGGACAGAGGGAAATACTGTCTCTACTCAGCCCTTCATGGTCCCTGGTCTGCCTGTTAACCTCTAGGGAAGAGACATTCTCTCTCAAATGAAAGTCCTTATGTGTAGTCCCAATGAGGTTATTGCTCAACAAATGCTCTCCCAGGGCTATGTCCCTGGACAGGGACTAGGCAAAAATGGACAGGGGAGACCCATGCAGGTAGAATTCAGAGACTGCTGCTGAGGCGGCCAGAGAAAAACTGCTCATGGACAGCATGTAAGACCTGGACTCTCCTCCCACCCCTCTCCACAGGTGTGTGTGTTCGACTAGGCATCCTCCTTCCCCCTTGTTAAATCTTAAACAAGAGAAAAAGCAGATTACAGAAAAGCAGGTTTCCATGTGTAGGACACGGTATCAAAAAAAAAAAATATATATATATATATATATATATATATATATATATATATATATATATATATATATAATGGTTAGAAGCTATTTCAAAACTCTCCTAGAAAGGAGAAGAATATGGGAGACGTCCTGCTTTCTCTCTGAAACCTACTGGAGATCTCCTTAGTTCAGGTTAAGATATTTGGATCTTTTGGGGACATCAAGTTCCCTCACTGTCTATTGTACGTCTTTGGTGCACCAAAACTTGTCTATATGTGTGTCAATTCATGTTGTCTATTGTTTTGTTTGGCTGAATGATTGGTTGTTTTTATGTTTTATGTAAAAAAAAAATGGTAAAAAGGCGTTATTTTGCTGGCAGTCCTGCCAATTCCAGTTTACACAGAGGAGGCTAATTTGAGGTGCCTCACATTCTAAGATAGGAGTCAAAGACAACTGGAAAAAAAAGCTGCTTCTTAAAGGGCCAGGAGCCGGACAAGTGGAAATGGTTAATTCTCCTAGAAAAATTTCTATCATGATGATGATTGGGTTCAAAGTGCTTTATTCCTCTGAA
Source organism: Apodemus sylvaticus (assembly GCF_947179515.1). NCBI lineage: Eukaryota > Metazoa > Chordata > Mammalia > Rodentia > Muridae > Apodemus > Apodemus sylvaticus. Next base: position 109,833,317 of record NC_067473.1, read on the forward strand.
GTTACAGCTAGAAAAAAAAATATGTATTTGGTGTAAATTTATGAGATTTGTATGATCGCTTCATTTTTATTTCTAATTAGTCTTAAAGGTATAAATGTTTTACATATCTTGGCTATAGAGTTATAAATTAATTGGTTATAATTTAAAAGGTATAGTGTTTTTAAGGAAAGGTTAGTTTAAAACTGGTGATTCAGTGTCAGAGCCATCTTAACTAGCTACACGAGGCTTTGACACAACCCAGATTGGCTTGTCGTTCTTGGTGCTTGGCCTCCCTCCTTCTCTCCCCTCCTTTTGACCCGCAGGTAGCACCCCTTCGGAACCCTGGAATAACTGACCCGCGGAACGGGTTACAGTGGCGCCCGAACAGGGACCTGAACCGCAACCCAGGAAATACAGGCCACTAAGATGCTTCTAAATTAGCATGGTGATTTTTGTGAATCTTGGCCTGGAGATTGGATTTATAAGAAATACGATTTAAAATAATGTCTCTTCAATAAGTTACAAAGTCATACATTCAAACACAAGATGATGGACAAACTTTACAATATAAAAATATATTTGCCATTAATTTTAAGGAGAAAAGATTGTTTAAAACTTGGTTTTGCTTCCACAAATTATAGTTATGCTTTGATATTACAGGTTCCTTTTGTTATTTGACCTCCATACAATAGGGTCTGATTACAGGCTACTCCTTGCAGGACCGGTGGGTGTAGGTCTGGCTTAAGAGATAACAAACTCAAATCAGGAGTTTTACATTTGAGTTAATACTAAGCTCAGAGCTTCCTCAAAGCTGCTCAAAGCTGCAGAGGCTTGAGAGATGCAGTTTTGTCTTGCAGGCCTCACTTAGAGAGTTTCTGGCCAAAAGAACATGTTTAACAGATTCATACAGATATGGTTTAAAATAAAGTTCACAGTTAGATCTGTAAAAGATAATAAGGCTATGTAAAAATTATAAAGGCATTAAAATTTGGCCTGTCTACTCCATACAAGATTATTATAGGTATAGAGGGTAGTTTTTTGCTTTGCATTCTGATAATTATAAAAACATTCACTTCTAATTTTAAAGGAGCATAAGCTAACTTAAAAAAAAAAACCAATAAAATAATTTCATTAGAAAGTTATTCCTCAAGAAATGGCTTGCTCTTAACATGGGCTTTTGAAGTTTTTAAGAAAATGATTTTCAAAAGGTGTTAAGATAAATATTTTGCCTAAGACACTGCTTTAAGTTTGTCATTTAAGCCTCTGATGTTCTCAAGATAGATGCAAAACAAATACTGAGAGACATAACTTGGAGAAAGCTACCATAAATATTTGTCAACAGTTTATGATATATGTTCAATTCCATTCCTTAACAAAGAGAACATTAATATAAAATCTCTCCAAATAAGGTTTTGACATCCTCCAATAAAGATTTGATATAATAATAAAATGTTACAAAATAAAATCATAAAAATATTTTTAAAAAGAATGTTTTAAGAGCATGATAAAATGTTTGTTCCTTATTTTAAACAACAATCAAATTGATTATTATTAATTGTTAATCTATTACATGACAAGCCTTTTTGACAAAATTAATAATTGTTATCTAAAAGATAAATTGTTAAAAATTTGCCTCTATACATGTTTTTATATTGTTATTGATTTATACATGCATCCTATAAAAATGCATCTACTATGGGAGTAAAGCTCATATAATTAGATCACATATTTATTCTTTTGAGTGTCCCCTTGCTTCAGCACAGATAATTGAACTGGGTGCTGTAGCTGTTCTTTTAAAATGTTAAAAATCAAACTTTTGATTTTTATATTAATAATATACATATATAGCTCATGGCTTACAATTGCTTGAAGTTGTTTCTTTTTAATGATACTAATTCTTAACTTTTACAATTATTTATACAAATACAATTCAAAAAATTAATCAAAAATATACATACAACTATTGACAGCTTTTCAAGCTTTCTAGTTATAACTGTTTTAACATAGAAACAAAATATAAAATTAGTCATTACATATGTTATTTTTAATACTAAATGTTCCAAATCAGATTAAGACAAATATTATAACTGATTATTATAATCAGTCATTTGAGATGTCTTATTAACAATTTGATATTAGTCATATTACTGAGATTCCTTATAATTCGCAAAGACAAGTTATTATAGAACAAGCCCATAGAACTTTACAATATTTTTATAATAAAAGAGGGGAGAATCACATCTCTATATACCACAAAAATTTAAAAATTTTAATGCCAGGGAACTCTAAGTGTAGAGAAGAGGTATGTTTGTGTTCTTTCTACAGGATGCTGAAGGAACATGCTAGCTGCCAGAGTATGCTGATGCTGAGATTTCACCCTGGCTCTCCACCTTGCTCTCCAGCCTTTTGGGGCCCCTCCCGGGTCTTTTGTTTCTTTTGTCATTTGGCCCCTGGGCTTTTAACAGATTAACCAGTTTTGTTAAATCACAGATCGATTCTGCCTTGACAGAAGCAGAGGTAGCAACCATAGGTATTCAGTTCTCCACCCTTGCTGCAGGCACAGAGCTTTCTTGGTTCCATAAGCGGTAGAAACGTCAATGCCAGGGAGGGTGACCTCTGGCTCCTAATAGTGGCTGAGGGCCATAAGCTGTGGAGTAGCCAATGACGGGAAATATTGTGGTGCCACGAGCCAGATGCACACCGCCTCTTGGCTGCAGGGTGACTCCATGACGGGATTATTGTGAGTCCGCTACCTGGATACCCGTCACACCCACCAAGGGCCTGATTAAGCCATTGGAGTGGGATGTGATGCCAGGAGTGGATGCAACTTACATAGCCTAAGGCAGAGGCCCTGCCCTACTAGGATCTAAAAAGGCCTAGTTACTGCAGTGCTGGACGTGGGGGCAAAACCACATAGCCTAAAACAGGCTCTCCACCGACCCTCTTTCCATAGCCACCACCCAACATAAGAAAGAAAAAAGGAGGAGATATGGGAAGCCATCTGAGCTATTCAGACTATTGCTTACTCATGGCCCTAAGGTGGTGGCTGCTAAAATATAAGAACAATTAACTAGAGCCTCTCCCGCTGGCATTGGTTTAGCCATTGTCTCGAAGATAACTGCAGAATGATCCTGCCGGCATCATCACCCATGAATCCGGTAATTGCGGTGGAAGGAAGTCCTGAGATAACTGCAGCAGGCTCCAGCCTGTGCAAACACCTGTTGTCTCCACCAGAGGACCCTTATCTCTTCCTGCTGAAACTGCTAGGATTGCCCTTTCTTCCTTTGTCCTTGCCTTGGGGTACGCCCCTCCTGAAAGCCTTAAAATCTGTGTACCCCGGAACATTAAACGAGGCTTTGACACAACCCAGATTGACTTGCCGTTCTTGGTGCTTGGCCTCCTTCCTTCTCTCCCCCCTTTTGACCCTCAGGTAGCACCCCTTCGGAACCCTGGAATAACTGACCCGCGGGACAGGTTACAGAAAAGGCTATCTTTTTTCCATTGGATGTTTTCAGCCTCTTTGTCGAGGATCAAGTGGCTATAGGTGTGTGGGTTCATTTCTGGATCTTCAATCCTGTTACATTGATCCTCCTGCCTGTCACTGTACCAATACCATGCAGTTTTTAACACTATTGCCCTGTAGTATTGCTTGAGGTCAGGGATACTCATTCCCCCAGATTTTCTTTTGTTGCTGAGAATAGTTTTAGCTATCCTGGGTTTTTTGTTGTTCCAGATGAATTTGATAATTGCTCTTTCTAACTCTGTGAAGAATTGAGTTGGGATTTTGATGGGTATTGCATTGAATCTGTATATTGCTTTTGGCAAAATGGCCATTTTAACTATATTGATTCTACCGATCCATGAGCATGGGAGGTTTTCCCATTTCTTGAGGTCTTCTTCCATTTTCTTCTTCAGATTCTTGAAGTTCTTGTCATACAGATCTTTCACATGTTTGGTAAGAGTCACTCCAAGATACTTTATACTGTTTGTGGCTATTGTGAAGGGGGTCATTTCCCTAATTTCTTTCTCAGCCTGCTTATCCTTTGAGTATAGGAAGGCCACTGATTTGCTTGTGTTGATTTTATAACCTGCCACTTTGCTGAAGATGTTTATCAGCTGTAGGAGCTCTCTAGTGGAGTTTTTTGGGTCACTTAGGTAGACTATCATGTCGTCTGCAAATAATGATAGTTTGACTTCTTCCTTTCCAATTTGTATCCCTTTGACCTCCTTATGTTGTCGAATTGCCTGAGCTAGTACATCAAGTACAATATTGAAAAGATAAGAAGAAAGGGGGCAGCCTTGTCTGGTCCCTGATTTCAGTGGGATTGCTTCAAGTTTCTCTCCATTTAGTTTGATGCTGGCTACCGGTTTGCTGTATATTGCTTTTACTATGTTTAGGTATGGGGCTTGAATTCCTGTTCTCTCCAAGACTTTAAGCATGAAAGGATGCTGAATTTTGTCAAATGGTTTTTCAGCATCCAATGAAATGACCATGTGGTTTTTTTTCTTTGAGTTTGTTTATGTAGTGGATTACATTGATGGATTTCCATATATTAAATCAACCCTGCATTCCCGGGATAAAGCCTACTTGATCATGGTGGATGATCGTTTTGATGTGTTCTTGGATTCGGTTGGCAAGAATTTTATTGAGTATTTTTGCATCGATATTCGTAAGGGAAATTGGTCTGAAATTCTCTTTCTTTGTTGGATCTTTGTGTGGCTTTGGTATCAGCGTAATTGTGGCTTCGTAGAAAAATTTGGGTAGTGTTCCTTCTGTTTCTATTTTGTGGAATAGTTTGAAGAGTATTGGTGTTAACTCTTTTTTAAAGGTCTGATAAAATTCTGCACTGAAACCATCTGTTCCTGTGCTTTTTTGGTTGGAAGACTTTCTATGACTCCTTCTATTTCTTTATGCATTATGAGACTGTTTAGATGGTCTAGTTGGTCCTGATTTAATTTTGGTATTTAGTATCTGTCAAGGAAATTGTCCATTTCCTCCAGATTCTCCCGTTGTGCTGAGTACAGGCTCTTGTAGTAGGATCTGATGATTTTTTTGGAATTCTTCAGTTTCCTTTGTTATATCTCCCTTTTCATTTCTAAGTTTGTTAATTTGGATACTTTCTCTGTGGCCTTAGGTCAGTCTGGCTAAGGGTTTATCGATCTTGTTGATTTTCTCAAAGAACCAGCTCCTGGTTTTGTTGATTTTTTGTATGGTTCTCTTTGTTTCTACTTGATTGATTTCGGCCCTGAGTTTGATGATTTCCTGTCTTCTACTCCTCCTGGGTGAAATAGCTTCTTTTTGTTCCAGGGCTTTCAGGTGTGTCATTAAGCTGGTAATGTATGCTCTCTCCATTTTCTTTTTGGAGGCACTCAGGGCTATGAGTTTTCCTCTTAGCACTGCTTTCATTGTGTCCCATAGATTTGGGTATGTTGTGTTTTCATTTTCATTGTGTTCTAAAAAGTCTTTAATTTCTTTCTTTATTTCTTCCTTGACCAAGGTATCATTGAGTAGAATATTTTTCAGTTTCCACGTGTATGTGGGTTTTCTGTTGTTTTTGTTGCTATTGAAGACCACTTTTACTCCATAGTGATCTGATAGGAGTCATGGGATTAGTTCGATCTTCTTATATTTGTTGAGGTCTGTCTTGTGACCAATTATATGGTCGATTTTGGAGAAGGTGCCATGAGGTGCTGAAAGAAAAGGTATATTCTTTTGTTTTAGGATAGAATGTTCTATATATATCTGTTAAATCTAATTTTTCCAAAGCTTCAATTAGTTTCATTGTGTCCCTGTTTAGTTTCTGTTTTCCTGATCGGTCCATTGAGGAAAGTGCAGTGTTGAAGTCACCCACAATTATTGTGTTAGGTGCAATGTGTGCTTTGAGTTTTAATAAATTTTCTTTTACGAAAGAGGATGCCCTTGCATTTGGAGCATACATGTTCAGGATTGAGAGTTCTTCTTGTTGTATTTTTCCTTTGACCAACAAGAAGTGTCCCTCAGAGTCTCTTTTGATGACTTTGGGTTGAAAGTCAATTGTTTCCTGAGACCATTTGCTTGTAAAATTGTCTTCCAGCCTTTTACTCTAAGGTAGTGTTTGTCTTTGACCCTGAGGTGTGTTTCCTGTAAGCAGCAAAATGTAGGGTCTTGTTTACGTATCCAGTCAGTTAGTCTGTGTCTTTTTATTGGGGCATTAAGTCTATTGATGCTAAGAGATATTAAAGAATAGTGATTGTTACTTCTTGTCATTTTTGACGTTATTTTTTAAATATGATTGCTTAACTTCTTTTGGGTTTGATGAAAGGTTACTATCTTGCTTTTTCCAGGGTGAAGTTTCCCTCCTTGTATTGGTGTTTTCCTCCTATTATCCTTTGTAGGGCTGGGTTTGTGGATAGATATTGGGTAAACTTGGTTTTGTCATGAAATATCTTAGTTTCTCCATCTACGGTGATTGAGAGTTTTGCTGGATATAGTAGTTTTGGTTGGCATTTGTGTTCTCTTAGAGTCTGCATGAGATCTGCCCAGGACCTTCTAGCCTTCATAGTCTCAGGTGAAAAGTCTGCTGTGATTCTGATAGGTCTTCCTTTATATGTTACTTGGCCTTTTTCTCTTACTGCCTTTAATATTCTTTCTTTGTTTAGTACATTTGGTGTTTTGATTATTATGTGACGGGAAGTATTTCTGTTCTGGTCCAGTCTGTTTGGAGTTCTGTAGGCTTCTTGTATATTCATGGGCATCTCTCTCTTTAGGTTAGGGAAGTTTTCTTCCATAATTTTATTGAAGATATTTGCTGGCCCTTTAAGTTGTAAATCTTCACTCTCATCTATGCCTATAATCCTTAGGTTTGGTCTTCTCATTGTGTCCTGGATTTCCTGGATATTTTGGGTTACAAGCTTTTTGCATTTTGCATTTTGTTTAACTGTTGAGTCCATGGTTTCTATGGAATCTTCAGCATCTGAGATTCTTTCTTCTATCTCTTGTATTCTGTTGTTGATATTTGCATCTCTGTCCCCTGATTTCTTCCCAAGGCTTTCTATCTCCAAAGTTGTCTCCTTTTGAGTTTTCTTAGTTGTTTCTACTTCTGATTTTTAGATCCTGGATGGTTTTGCTTAGCTCCTTCACTTGCTTGTGTGCTTTCCTGTAAGTCTTAAGAGATTTTTGTGTTTCCTCTTTCACAGCCTGTTGACCAAAGTTCTCCTGTATTTCTTTAAGTGTTTTTTGTGTTTCCTCATTGTTGGCTTTTGTATTCTCCTGAATTTCTTTCAATGATTTTTGTGTTTCCCTTGCAAGGGCTTCTAACTTTTGATCCATTTTCTCCTGAATTTCTTTAAGTATGTCCTTCATGTGTTCCTGTACCAGCATCATGACCAGTGATTTTAGTTCCAAATCTTGTTTTACTGGTGTGATGGGGTATCCAGGACATGTTTGTAGAGGAGAATTGGGTTCAGATGTTGCCATATTGCCTTGATTTCTGTTAGTGACGTTCCTGTGTTTGCCTTTTGCCATCTAGTTCTCACTGGCGTTAGTTTGTCTTGTCAATGTTGGACTCACCAGTGCAAGCTGCCCCTTCCCAGTTGGCCTCTGGTGCACAGCTTACCTCCTGCACTGCCTGTAAACAGGGTGCTGCTGCCCAGACTGTTCAGATCCCGAAGCAGGCCCCCGAAGGCTCCTGCTGGGGCCTGCTGGATTCACCGGAGCACACAAACTTCTCCCATCTGGCCACCCGGAAGCCCCTCTAGCCTCTTGCAGGACATGGAGATGTGGTGCTGCCGCCCAGATGATCTGGATCTCAGTCTCTCCGATCTCTCTGGAGCCGGAAACCAAGATGGAGGTGAGCCTCTCCTGACTGGCGGGAGGCCAAGTTCTGAAGTGGCTTCCATGCAGCGAAAGGCGCTGCAAAACTGCAGCTGCTTGTAGTCCGGCTGGTCAGCGAAGGTCAGTGGTCGTGGGCACAGGGCCTTACTGGACCCTCTATCGCCTTGGTTCCACTGCTGATGGCCCTTCAGCAGGACCAGCCACTGAAGCACTACTGCAGCTGCCGCCGCCACAGCTGCCAAAGTCTCAAAGTTTTTCTATCTCCAGAGATGTCTCACTTTGTGATTTCTTTATTGTTTCTACTTTCACTTTTAGATCCTGGATGGTTTTGTTCAGTTCCTTCACTTGATTGTTTGTGCTTTCCTCTAATTCTTTAAGGAATTTTTCTGTTTGTTCTTTAAGGGCTTCTGACTGTTGACCCATGATCTCCTCTATTTATTTAAGGGATTTTTGTGTTTCCTCTTTAAGGCCTTTTACCTGTTGACCAATGTTCCCCTGTATTTCTTTAAGGGAGTTATTTAAGTCTTTCTTGAAGTCCTCTATCAGTATCATGAGATATCATTTTAAATCCAACTCTTGCTTTCCCGGTGTGTTGGGGTATCCGAGACTTGCTGTGGTGGAAGAACTGGGTTCTGATGTTGCCATGTGGCCTTGGTTTCTGTTGATAGGGTTCTTGTGCTTGCCTTTCCCCATCTGGTTATCTCTGGTGCCAGTTGGTATTGTTGTCTCTGGCTGGAGTTTGTTCATCCTTTGAGCCTGTAAGCCTGTGTCCTTTCTCCTCTGACCTCAGAAGTGAAAGCACTGCTGGGTGATCACTCTTTCCTGGTGGGCTTTGCACAGAAGGCTGTGGAGTCACCTGGCTCCCTGGTGCAAATGGAGGTATAAAGACTTCTGTCCAAGCTGCTTCAGTGATCTTAGGCCCTGTGTGCTCCTAGCTGTTCCACTCCAGAAAGAAGGTGGAAATCTCATCTTTGTGCTCAGAAGTGAAAGTGCTGCTGGGAGATCACTCTCCTGGTGAGCTGTGCACAGAAGGCTATGGAGTCTTCTGGTTCCCTAGTGCAAAATCAAAACAATTTAAATGTTGCTTTTTTATGTTTTTATCTTTTTACAAGATGATATTAGAAGAGTGTTGTTTCAACTCAGTTGGCAGACTGCTTGCCTGACAAAATTAAGCTTGGGCTCAACCCCTCACACCATAGGCACTGAGCATGGCATATCATATTTATAATCCCACCACTGAACAGGTAGAGGGTGGAGGCTGGAGGCTGGAGGTTGGAGGCTGGAGGCTGGAGGCTCAGAACTCAAAAGCCATCCTCTACTACTTAGCAATATCAAGGCTAATAGTTGTTACAGGAAATTTCTCCTATGTGCAGTGCCATGTTGGGGTGTCATGCCATATGGTAGAAACTCAACATTGGCCAAGGACAATTCCTGACTTCAGGCAGGAATCTGACTTTAGGGTATAACAGGGAAGTAGGTTACAGCAGCAATTTTTATCCTAGGGTGAAGTGCTCAGAGTGTACTTGACATTTGTCAAGGTGAACTTCTCCCAGCCTATGTTGAGCATGGATTCCCCTGCTAGTCAGGATCCTGCTCCACCTAGGGTGGAGAAGCACAGAGTGAAGGTTAAGTTCATTGTTCCTCCAGGTCTACGAATTCCTGAATTAAGCGGGTGAGCCACCCAGCTGCCTGAGCAGTAGAGCCAAGGACAGCCAGAAGACTTCCCCAGAACTCAGCCCAGAGTCTGGGGGGATGGGCTTGCCCAAACTGTTAAAAGGTCTGACCCCGATTAAAGTTGGGGCCTGGATTGGTAAACTATCATCCTGGCCTTGTTCTTTTCATCCCTTCTCCATCTATCCCTCCAGCTTCTGTTTCAGCAGCCCAGTTCGTAGTAGCAGCAGGCAGCTGCAGACAGAATACAACATTCCTAAACTGTATTTTGTGAATGTAACAATAAATAAAATTAAATATTTACATATAAAATGCAATTGGGTAAGTATAAAATATGTATATATGAAAAACTGGGGAGTATTTAAAGATAATATAACCTATATTTCTAACACTGAAACACGTGGTCCAATGATGGCCTTTGATGTATTCTGATTTTACTAATTAAAAATTGTCTCATGAGACAATTTCCAGAGCTGTATGCTATTGGTTCACTTGCTGGTATTTTCCTGTTTCAGTCTGTCTTTAAAAAAGTCAACCAGCCCCCAAAAGAAAACCTCTGATGCATATATTTGAATAGTGCCCAAAGATTTTGAAACTCTCTGAAAAACTACCATGTTAATAGGTTTAGTAGTTTATTTTGAATAATATCTAAGTGGTGATCATTGCTCAGAAGAGAAACACACTTTTCATAGTAATTATTGATCTTGAGTGCTGTTGAAACAGGGATGCATTAAATTCTTTTCTCCTTCACTATATTTAATTGACATAGATACAACAATGGAAACAGTTTTACTCAATTGAAATGTCAGGTGTTTTAGAAGCCAGATAGCAAGGACAAAGTATTCATTTTTAGACAGTGTTGAATATATTCTAAATCACATCTTTCAGATTTTGATAATATCTAGGTAGAAGTTTAATAAATGTCCTCCCCTAAAATAATCATTTCACTAAGCTTCCTTAAGTTCAAGCACAGGGTAAAAAAACTTGCTGATATCTCAGGGAAGGAGTGGCATAGAAGTGTTGAGAAGAATGATGGCAGATTCAGGGGGCTACAATCAGAAGTCCTTTGTATTCCTCAGAGGCACACTCTCTAATGCGTGTTTTTTTTATTTTTTTTATTTTTTATTTTATTTATTTATTTATTTATTTATTTATTTATTTATTTATTTATTTAGCTTTCTTGTGGCTTCTATATCACCGAATGGAGGCAGGTATGCGAAATGAATGTGATGACTTCAGTTTACAAAGGGCTCAAAACTGTCTCCTTGAGTGTCAGTCTGTCTCATAGAAAATGCCTGCTTTCCATTTACAAGTTTTCCAGAGCCTGGCTAGAGAGCAGCAGCAAATTTTGACAAATTATGCTTTCTACAGAGAGCTTTCTGTGGCATCCAATATTGTGCTAGTAGACATGTCATGGTCTCTAGACTGCTGCATCACTGCTGGATGCTAGCCAGAGGTCAAACATATAGCATTTGTTAATAGTTAGGGAATAAACCAGATTGTTTTAATGATGTAGATAGTTTTAATTTAATTTAACTATAAACTACTAATCTAAACCTCAAGCAGTTCTTACGTATGTGTCTGTATACCCTTGGGACATACCTACTTTTTATATATTTTTAAAGGTTTATTTATTTTTATATGATTTAATTAAACCTTCTGCATGCATGCTTATGTAAATGCCACATGCACACATATATTGTGCCTGTGAAGAGTTGGAGTGGATGTTGGATTCCTTGGAACTGAAGTTACAGACAATGGTTGTAGGCTGTCATTTGTGTAACAGTAATAAGACCTATGTCCTCTGAAAAAACAGACAGTGGTCATAGCTGAAAAGTAATCTCTTCAATCTTTCATAAAATTTATTTAGCAGCCTACATGGGTCTGATTTATGTCCTCTGCATATATGTTATGTTTGTGCAACTTGGTGTGACTCCTAACAATGAGGAGAGTCTCTGACTCTTTGCTCTTGGGACCCTTTTCCCATTTGGTGGCTTGATTGTTACAACTTTGCTTATGAAGATTTGTGAGTAGTCTTACTGTAACTTGTTCTGAAGTGTTCAGTTGACATCCCTAACAGGCTTTCTCTTTTCTGAAGGGAAACGGAGGAGGAATGGATCTGAGGGAGAGGAAAGATGAGGAGAAATTGGGAGGAAGAGAGGGAGAGGGGTGGTATTGTATGAGAGAAAAATAAATATGTAAAAAATTAAATTCGGCAGAAAATTCAAAACAAAATATTAGTGATAGCATCAGAGTTTCCTTGGTACTACAATTATAGGTATGAATATATATGTATATGGTATTAAATATGTAATACAAAACATTAAGTCTGGAGAATTCAAGGTAGATTGCAATGTGGGCATCAATGAATGGAGAGGGTTGACTTTGAGCAAGAAAAGCTTTTAGTTCTGCTTCCTGTTTAGAACAGCTCTTCGTTTAGGGGTGAGCCCACTCTAGAGGGCGGGCAAACTTCTGTAGGAGCCTGGGTTTCATCAGTCACAGACTCTATCCCCTGCCATAAGCTGAGCTTGTAGGCGTGAATCTGCATTTATGTGGATCTCTGCAGACTGTTCTCTTTTGTTAAATTCTGAAGGGGATGCATTGGGAGCCTCTTTTGTTTCTGAGCAGACATTCTTCATCTTTGATTGCTTGTCCTTTCTTCTATAAAAATGCTTTGTTTTAACTTTGTCAAGCACTCCAAGGTAAGAAGTTGATTGCAATTACTGAAGAAGGAGAGTTGGAAAGCCTTGTATCTCCTGAATACTTGAAATTAAAAATCTCAGAGAAAGTTCAACCTCTACCTTAACATTGTTACTGCTGAAATATTTCAGTATCTCCAGTTCTTCAGTCAGAGCCTGCGTCTTCTTTTGTTTTTAATTGTGCATTGTCATGGCCAGATCCATAAAGATATCTTAAATTTTTGATACTGAAATCATTGCACATTAATTTCTTCTATGTTTTAGCAGGATACCACAATCACAGCTCTCCTCACATGTAGCAATGTGCACACTTTCTCTTGTTTAATATATCAGGGTGGTTTTGTCTTTTTGCATGGAAAAGTTTTCAAGTGCTATGATACTTGTTTCTGGATATTGAAAATTTTAGTTTGGGAACTGGTATTCTTTTAACAAGATTAGATGTGTGTGGACATATGATTCAGTTGTTAAAAGTCCATAATGCTTTACCACAGCACCTGAGTTTGGTTCACAACATCCATATTGGGTGGTTTATAACTCATTTTAACTAGTGCTGCACAGAATCAGATATCCTCTTCTCTACTGTGCAGGCATACACACTTGTCCATACCTAACATAGACATACACAAAATAATTTCTAATATAAAATAAACATTTAAAGTAAGCAAAGGTGAAGGCATGGTTAAGGCAGACACGTTTTTTTTTCTTTTTTTTTCTTTCTTTCTTTTTCTTTTTTTTTTCGAGACAGGGTTTCTCTGGAACTCACTCTGTAGACCAGGCTGGCCTTGAACTCAGAAATCCACCTGCCTCTGCCTCCCAGAGTGCTGGGATTACAGGCGTGCGCCACCACTGCCCAGCTAAGGCAGACACATTTTAAGCACATTATATTTTTTTGTTAAATAATGAGGTTTTCAATCTAGTTATCAGTTGGTTTCTGCTGTGTGCCAGATATGTTTCTAACCTGCTGTGTAATAGCCAACATATCATAACTGTGTATGTGCCATTTGTATGAAAAGACATGTGTTGGGGGAAGAGAGAAAATAATCAGTTTAAGAGGCATTGAATTTGTGCTGTGTCAAAATATGGCTAGTGCCATGGAGAACGCGTGAGGTGACAGAAAGCAAAGGACTGACTGAGAAACTAGGGGAAAATGTCCTCAGAGCCCTTGGGAGAGTACCTAGTAAACCAATGCTGTGACAGACAGAGCAGGCAGCAGGAAATAAAGCAGAGTGTGGCTGAGGTTGGGGGAGCATCAGGAAGGATGATGTAATAAATGTATGTAGACAAAATATCTTATATATTTTATAGATATACCACCTGCCAATTAAATAATAATTTAACCTATGGCCTATAGGAAAGGGTAGAATACAAGGTGAGGCTTCTGTTAGGAAAAAAGAATTCTGGGATAGAGTCAGGTGTGAGTACAGTCCCCTGGGAAGATGTAAGAAGGGCAGACTCATGGTACCTGCTCAGAGACAGCTAGCCATGTAGCAGAATACAGATGAGTATTAATGGGTTACTTTAAATTACTATGTAGTCAGGGAGTGAGGCTAGCTACAGAGCCTAGGCATTTGTAAATATATTTTGAGTCTGAGTCATTATTAGGGGAGCCTGCAGCTGAAAGGTAAGCATGCACTTTAAAAGAAGTGTCATAGGTTAGAGGGGAATGATACCACAGAGAAAAAACTGGTGACATTTATTAGAACATTGCAGAAGGTTTTTTTTTTTTATGAAGAATTTAAAAAGTGAGGATGGCTAAGATGTAGTGTTTTCACTGCTGAAATCAGAGCATCAGAAGACAGGCAAGGGAATTGTGAGTTCCAGGTGAGCCTGAGCTCTATAGAGAGTTCTTATAAAAAAATTCAACTTAAAATATAAACAGGAGAAAGCACCGAATGACTCAAATGAGAAAGAAAATATAATTCACTTCTATATTACAATTGTCCCTCTCCTCCATGGAAAATGGACTATTTAAGTGAATCTTTAGGGTGCTTACAAATCAAGTTCTACAAAAAGGATGGCTTAGGGCACAATTACAAGAGGTTAGTTAAGAATGTAACATAAAAAAAAATTGAAAAGTAAAGCCAATTGGAGTTCTTGGAGGGCTAGGGACTTCCTTTTGTTCAGTCCATCATATGAAATTGGTAAGAGGAATATGAAAGAGCTGGTCATGTAACACTTATTATCAGAAGGCCCAGTAAAATAAATGGTAGGTCTCAACCCACTTCTCTTTTATTCAATCTGAGAGCCCATCCCATAGGCATGGTACTGCCCAGGTTCAGCATGGTTCTTCTCTTCGCTGTTGTTTCTTTCTAGAAATTCATAATCATTTTCATAAATACTCACACAGTGTTGTGTTTCCACAATGGTTCTATACCCAGACAAGTCAAGAATGAAGATGAACAGTCAAAGCACACATAGGACCAGATTTGATAAATCTGCACATTTTCCTACTCATGAAAATCTGAATTCTTCTCTCTCATGGTCAATCCAACATTTCTCAATGAGCACAGTACTGGGTGTTCTAGATGAAGCAACATAATTTGAATATGAAGTTGGGCAAGGAAGAAATGAATTGTCGATGTTTGCAAATTACCTGTTCATTTATGCAGAAAATCTTTAAAAAATGATGAAAACAGCAAAATTAAAACTGCTTTTACTAAGAAGCAACTGTAATTTTGCTGACGTAAAATCAACAAGAAAGAAATGCATTTCTCTGTCTTTTAAGCAGTATTTAGCTATTTATTTCATATTAAAAGTCCATATTAATAATACAACGAACACATATGCAGAAATTCTAAAAAATATGTTCAGAAATCTAAATCTGAGTGCCAATCAAGAAATGAATGATTACAGCCTATACTGACATCCTGAAAAAGCTAACATGAATATTTCAACTCTTTCCAAATTTTTCTAGTTGAAAATAAGCAATTACAATGGCAGAATTGTATTTTGTAGATATAAAAGCTGGTCCTCAAGTTTATATGTATAGTTAGGAGAGATGGCTCAATGGCTAAGGGTGCTTGCTGCTCTTGCCCAAAACACTGTGTTCATTTCCCGGAATTTATATAGTGCCTTACAACTGCCTATAACTTCAATTCCATTAGGTTTATGACTCCCATTTTTGACTCCAGAGGCACAGTTTTCATGTGGTACACATATAAACATGCAAACAAAACACACATATAATAAAATAAAGAAATCTCTGTAAATTATTTGTTTGTCTGAGATAACAATATAATTCCAAAATTTCCCCTTCCTTTCCCTCCCTCCACTCTTATATATACTACTTTCAACTCTATCAAATTCATGGCTTCTTTTATTTAATGTAATTGTTTTTTGTTGTTGTTGTTGTTATGTATGTGTGTGTGTGTATGTGTGCATTGCAAGATTTTTAACTATAGCCTTCTGAGTTTGTGTATATTATTTCATATGTATTTGTATATATATTTCTATGTATATATTTTCAGGGCTGACCACTGGATATCAGAACTTGCATGCATAGAGTCTCACAGCATGTGTCTGAGGGCTTAAACGTGAGCTAAAAAAAAATACAACAATAGACATGCTAATGTGGATAGAAGATAGACCAAGAGGCCTCAATCCTATTAAGAAGTGCAGGCAATTAAGGGATGCTGAGAGTGGGAGAAATAACACTTTTCAGGGAAAAGCATTCCAATTCTTTATCTAATATTTACATATTTTTTAAAAGGTATGCATACCATGCTTTAGAGAACCTGAATTCAGAGTTTAGCACCCAGAATAGGCTGCTTACAGTAGTGTATAACTTCAGTCCCAGTGAGATCCAGTGCATCTCTTCCTGTTTTGCATTTACAATTATATGTACATAATTAACATTTAAAAATCTGTAAAAATTCTGCCAATTTAGTGGACTTCACTCTGCCTATAATATAGTATCACTCAACTAAATAACTTTTTAAAGCAAATACATATACTTATATGATTGGTAACACCAAATTTTCAATGAAGCTCCCATAAATAAGATGCCACACTATTAAAAGACTAAACACCTATAAAAAAAACCCAGTGTATAGAGTCTAAAAAATAATCTTCAGTTCTCATCAATTTTTTAATTAGTGGTAAAGAGTTCAACAAAGAATGGATAGTCTTTTTAGCAAATTATGCTGAAATATGTAGTTTCTAGTGGGCAAAGAAATGGACGCAGAAATAAATTTTATAACATATAAAATCAATTTAGGGGACAGATGAGATTGCTCAGTCACTAAAGTGTTTGCTACAAGAAGACCTAAGTTCCAATCTTCACAAGTCAAGGCCAGGTATGGTAGTGTCTATCTGTAACCAGCATTCCTATGACAAGATATGAAGGGAGTAAAAGGGTCTGCAGAAGCAGATGTGACAGATTGTCATGCATGGGCAAAAATGATCATAAAGGTATGAGATCTTGACTTCAAAGCAGGTAGAAAACAGTGACTGATGATCCAGATTGTTCTGACACAAACACACATGCATTTTGGCATACACAATTCCTTTAATAAGCACATGAAAGTACATATATAAATAAACACACACACACAAAATGCATAAATGTAATAAATTATATTCAAACCTTACCACTAAGCAAAATAGGAAGCTACTGATCTTCTAGAAGAAAAATGAGATAAACTCTATGTTTAGTGGATTTTGAAGTGGTAGAATTCTAATGTGGTAAGCAGGTTGTTGTACATAGTGAACAAGAGATACACAGCTAAAATCAGGAAAATTTAATAGTGGTATTTAAATCTTTTATGATAATGCAACTACATTAATTATTGAAGTTCATAGAGCTTACAACAATACCCAATATATGTTCAAATAGCTATACATACTTTCCAATGGATAGATAGATGTATAAATAATGTAATAAAATAGTAATAAATGTAATAAAATAATAATAAAAATAAGATAAAATATATAATGTGATAAAATCTTAAATACACTAGAAATATATAAAATGAAGGCATTTCATGTTTGGAGGTCTAAGAAGATGAATTATTAATTTAGGAAAGAATCTGTATATTGACATAAAGAAACCACACAAACCCATTTTATCTAGGTTAAAATGTGGACCACCTGAGTGTACAAGATAGTAACTCTAAAAATCTTTTACATAAAAAGGATAGAATAAGCAGTAACTATGAACTAGTAGGAGCTATGTTCAATGATAGTTTATTAAAGTAGAGTATAGCCTATAACAATTCTTATGACAATGCACTTGTGACAGAACCAAGTAAAAAGTAAAAATTACCTTAGCTTAATAGTATATATTTATATGTTTAATATGCATAGGACATATGTATTGCTTTGAATTTTATAAACATTGCTTTATATTATATATATATATATATGAATTTAAAGCAGCATGCACAGGCTCATGAGATTGAATATTTTATTTTAGTTCTGAATCAGAAAGTTGACCAACATTTAGGATGTGCAGGCATACTGAAGGAACAAATTCTAACATTTTTAGCCTGACCTATTAGTTCTTAATAACTCTGTTTCATGGCTACAGATCCAATGTGATCAGTATAATAGCCCCCTTTAAACCGTAAGCCAGATAATCTGGTTCTCTCTTCATCACTTCTTGTCAAGTGTTTTGTTCCATCGAAGTAAAAAAGCTGCTAACGGAACACACATCTGCATTTTTGTCTCAAGGATCTAGAAACAATGATTCCAGGAAAATGAGCTCATCTTGCATCTAAATATGTTTCTTACACCATTCTTCATTAAAAGGAGCTAGGGCTGCTTAGATAAATGACTCATTATAGGACTTAGGACTGAAATATGCAAAGTGAGCTTAGAGCATCTTGGTCTTTACTACATCAGAAAATAAGATTGTACTTAAAACAAAATACATTCAGAAATCCAAAGGACAACATTGAAACAATATCACCAGCCAAGTAAACAGACTGATGTTCTTTTGGCACAAAAAGTGTAAAATAAATACTTGTAATATATTTACTATAAATGCTCAAACACAAAAACAGAACAGAATATGTCTCTGGGGCAGATTATCTCTGAACAATTTATGTAGAAATATTTGAACACTCAGGATTCAAAAGATTGTGTCCCCACTTCAAAAACTGACTTTCTTTCATAGTATGGAAAGTTGCTTTCAAAAGAATGAATTCAGTACTAAAGGAAACTGGCAAACAATAACTCAAGGCAGCAATCGAGGTTAACATGAGGAGAGATAAGTCATATTGATAAGATGCACCCTTGGGGGGCTGTGAAAGAAAAGGCTCTTTATCACCGTGGCCTTCTCTCCTCTTACACCAACCTTATAACTCTTGTGTAGTCATGAGGAAACATCAGACAGCTTTCCATGAAGGGCATTCTGCTAAATACCTGAAAGGGTGTCTTACTGCTGTATTCAACAAAACAGAGAAACCCTAATGATTCTCACAGTCAATAAGAAAATAAGCTGGCATTGTCAAGCTAAGCTGTGTGGAACCACACTGCAACAGAGAAAACATGAAAGTAATAGTAAAGTTTGAATGACAATGACTTTTGAACATTTTCAGGTAATGACATATGGATGTTGATTTGCTAATCATGATAAATAAAACTTTTATGTAAGCCATCTGCAGTAGACAGAGCAATTGTCTTCCTTAAAAGAAGCTTTTAGCAGAAAATGTATGCATAAAACCATACTCCACTTCTCAGGGTTGGCCTGAGATTAAATGCTTTTTTGTAGGGAGGAATGTGTTGGAAGAGAAACTTATTGGCTAAGCCCTGTATTTCTAGCTACCTAATTAGCATGAGCCTACATAACCACAGGACACATTTCTTAAAAAAAAAAAATTAAAAATTTAAAAAATGAAGCTTTTAGTGCCAGTACCCAATGTCTGTGAATCAGCTATTTTATATGGGCACAGGAAACAGTATGAGTAGTAAGTTAAAAGATCTAGGCATATTAGTCTTATTAATTAAATGTGCTGATCATAAGGTGTAGTGGTGTGAATGAGGATGTTTTTTGATAGACTCAAGCATATTTATATATATAGTTTCCAGGTGGTGGCACTGTTTAGGGAGGTTTATGAGGTATGGCCTTGTTGGAAAGGTATGTAACTGCTGTCAGGCTCAAAGAGGTAGACTCCAGACAACCAAATAACCCTATTAAAAATAGGGTACAGAGATAAACAAAGAATTCTTAAATAAGGAATACTGGATGGCTGAGAAACACCTAAAGAAATGTTCAACATCCTTAATCATCAGGGAAATGCAAATCTCTAGAAATGAGTTTGGCGGTTCCTCAGAAAAATGGACATACTTGAGGACCCAGCTATATCCATTCTTCTACAATGGGACATCTGGGCTATTTCCATCTACTGATATCACAAATAAGGCCACTATGAACATAGTGGAGCACATCCTCCTGTGCATGGTGGGGCATCTTTTGGGTATATTCCCAAGAGTGGTATAGCTAGGTCTTTAGCTAGATCTATTCCAATTTTCTGAGGAACCTCCAGAGTGATTTCTAGAGTTGGTGTAACAGTTTGCAATCCCACCAGCAATGAAGAAGTGTTGCTCTTTCTTTTTTTTTAAATTTTTTTCCTTTATTGATATATTTTTTATTTACATTTCAAATGATTTCCCCTTTTCTGGGTCCCCACTCCCCGCAAGTCCCATAAGCCCTCTTCCCTCCCCCTGTTCCTCCATCTACCCCCTTCCCACTTCCCTGTTCTGGAATTCCCCTATACTCTTGCACTGAGTCTTTCCAGAACCAGGGGCCACACCTCCATTCTTTTTGGACATCATTTAATATGTGGATTATGTCCGGGGTATTCAAAGTTTCTAAGCTAATATCCACTTATCAGTGAGTGCATAC
The DNA here is from genome assembly GCF_947179515.1 of Apodemus sylvaticus. Classification (NCBI taxonomy): domain Eukaryota; kingdom Metazoa; phylum Chordata; class Mammalia; order Rodentia; family Muridae; genus Apodemus; species Apodemus sylvaticus. Next base: position 109,853,325 of record NC_067473.1, read on the forward strand.
CATGATTGATCTTTTGAGACTGGGTTACCTCACTTAGTATGATGTTCTCCAGATCCATCCATTTGTCTAAGAATTTCATGAATTCATTGTTTCTAATGGCTGAATAGTATTCCATTGTGTAAATATATCACATTTTTTGTATCCATTCTTCCGTTGAAGGACACCTGGGTTCTTTCCAGCTTCTGGATACTACAAATAGGGCTGCTATGAACATAGAGGAGCATGTGTCCATATTGCATGCTGAAGAATCCTCTGCGTATATGCTACGGAGAGGTATAGCAGGGTCCTCAGGAAGTGTCATGCCCAGTCTTCTGAGGAACCGCCAGACTGATTTCCAAAGTGGTTGCACCATCTTGCAATCCCACTAGCAGTGGAGGAGTGTTCCTCTTTCTTCACATCCTTGCCAACACCTGCTGTCTCCTGAGTTTTTGACCTTAGCCATTCTGACTGGTGTGAGGTGAAATCTCAAGGTTGTTTTCATTTGCATTTCCATAATGATTAATGATGTTGAACATTTCTTAAGGTGTTTCTCAGCCCTCAGAAGTTCTTCATGTGAAAATTCTTTGTTTAGCTCCATACCTCAGTTTTTAATGGGGTTATTTGGGTCTCTGGGTTCTACCTTCTTGAGTTCTTTGTACATATTAGATATTAGCCTTCTGTCAGATTTAGGGTTGGTGAAGATCCTTCCCAATCTGTTGGTTGATGTTTTGTCCTTTTGACAGTGTCCTTTGCCTTACAGAAACTTTGTAGTTTCATGAGGTACCATTTGTCAATTCTTGATCTTAGAGAATAAGCTATTGGCGTTCTATTCAGGAAATTTTCCCTGTGCCCATGTCCTCAAGAGTCTTCCCCAGTTTCTTTTCTATTAGTTTCAGTGTGTCTGGTTTTATGTGGAGGTCCTTGATCCATTTGAAGTTGAGCTTAGTACAAGGAGATAAGAATGGATCGTTTCACATTCTTCTGCATGCTGACATCCAATTGAACCAGCACCATTTGTTGAAAAGACTATCTTTTTTCCACTGGATGATTTCAGCTCCTTTGTCGAAGATCAAGTGACCATAAGTGTGTGGGTTCATTTCTGGGTCTTCAATCCTATTCCATTGATCCGCTTGCCAGACATTCTACCAATACCATGCAGTTTTTATCACTATTGCTCTGTAGTAAAGTTTGAGGTCTGGGATACTGAATCCCCCAGAAGTTCGTTTACTGTTGAGAATAGTTTTAGCTATCCAGGGTTTTTTGTTATTCCAGATGAATTTGAGAATTGCTCTTGCTGGCTCTATGACAAGCAGGGTTGGGATTTTTATGGGGATAGCATTGAATCTGTAGATTGCCTTTGGCAAGATGGCCATTTTAACTATATTAACCCTGCCAATCCAAGAGCATGGATTTTCTGAGATCTTCTTCAATTTCCTTCTTTAGAGATCTGAAGTTCTTGTCATATAGGTCTTTCACTTATTTGGTTAGAGTCAACCCAAGATACTTTATGCTGTTTGTGGCTATTGTGAAGGGTGTCATTTCCCTAATTTCTTTCTCAGTCTGCTTATCCTTTGAGTATATAAAGGCTACTGATTTGCTTGCATTGATTTTGTAGCCAGCCACTTTGCTGAAGTACTTTATCAGCTGTAGGAGTTCTCTTGTAGAGTTTTTGGGGTATAATATCATATCATCTGCAAATAGTGATACTTTGACTTCTTCCTTTCCAATTTGTATCCCTTTGACCTCCTGATGTTGTCTAATTGCTATAGCTAGGACTTCAAGAACTATATTGAAAAGATATGGAGAGAGGGGGCAGCCTTGTCTAGTCCCTGATTTTAGTGGGATTGCTTGAAGTTTCTCTCCATTTAGTTTGATGTTGGCTACCAGTTTGCTGTATATTGCTTTTACTATGTTTAGATATGGGCCTTGAATTCCTGTCTTTTCCAAGACTTTTAGCATGAAAGGGTGCTGAATTTTTTCAAATGCTTTTTCAGCATCTAATGATATGAGCATGTGTTTTTTTTTTCTTTGAGTTTGTTTATGTAGTGGATTGCATTTATGGATTTCCTTATATTGAACTATTCCTGCATCCCTGGGATGAAGCCTACTTGATCATGGTGGATGATTGTTTTGATGTGTTCTTGGATTTGGTGGGCAAGAATTTTATTGAGTATTTTTGCATCGATATTCATAAGGGAAATTGTCCTGAAATTCTCTTTCTTAGTTGGTTCTTTGTGTGGTTTTGGTATCAACGTAATAGTGGCTTCATAGAAGGAGTTTGGTAGTGTTCCTTCTGTTTTTATTTGGTGGAAAAATTTGAAGAGTATTGGTGTTAATTCTTCTTTGAAGGTCTGATAGAATTCTGCACTGAAACCATCTGGTCCTGTCCTTTTTTTGGTCGGAAGCCTATCTATGACCCCTTCTATTTTTTTAGGGGTTATGGGACTGTTTAGAAGGTCTATTTGATCCTGGTTTAGTTTTGGTAATTGGTATCTGTCTAAGAAAATGTCCTATTCTTCCAGATTCTCCAGTTGTCTTGAGCACAGGTTTTTGTAGTAGGATCTGATGATGTTTTGAATTTCCTTGGTTTCTGTTGTGATATCTCCGTTTTCATTTCTAATTTTGTTAATTTGGATACTTTCTCTATGCCCTTTGGTTAGTCTGGCTAAGGGTTTACCTATCTTGTTGATTTTCTCAAAGAACCAGCTTTTGGTTTTGTTGCTTTTTTGTATGGTTCTTTTGGTTTCTACTTGATTGATTTCGTCCCTGAGTTTGATGATTTCCTGTCTTCTTCTACTCCTGGTTGAATTAGCTTCTTTTTGTTCCAGGGTTTTCAGTTGTTCCGTTAATCTTCTAGTGTATGCTCTCTCTAATTTCATTTTGGAGGCACTCAAAGCTATGAGTTTTCCTCTTAGCACTGCTTTCATTGTGTCCCAAAGATTTGTGTATGTCGTGCCTTCATTTTCGTTAAATTCTAAGAAATCTTTGATTTCTTTCTTTATTTCTTCCTTGACCAAGGTATCATTGGGTAGAGTATTGTTCAGTTTACATGTATATGTGGGCTTTCTGTTGTTTTTATTGTTATTAAAGACCACTTTTTCTCCATAGTGATCTCATAGGAGACATGGGATTATTTCAGTCTTCTTATATTTGTTGAGGTCTGTTTTGTGACCTACTATATGATTGATTTTGGAGAAGGTACCATGAGGTGCTGAGAAAAAGGTATATTCTTTTGCTTTAGGATAAAATGTTCTCTCTCTATATATATATCTGTTAAATCTAATTGTTCCAAAGCTTCAATTAGTTTCACTGTGTCCCTGTTCACTTTCTGTTTTCCTGATCGGTCCATTGATGAGAGTGGAGTGTTGAAGTCACCCACAATTATTGTGTTAGGTGCAATGTGTGCTTTGACCTTTAATAAAGTTTCTTTTATGAATGAGGGTGCCCTTGTATTTGGAGCATAGATGTTCAGGATTGAGAGTTCTTCTTGGATTTTTCCTTTGACCAGCAAGAAGTGGCCTTCCATGTCTCTTTTGATGACATTAGGTTGAAAGTCAATTTTATCTGATATTAGAATGGCAACTACAGCTTGTTTCCTGGAACTATTTGCTTGTAGAATTGTCTATATCTTTTTATTGCGGAATTGAGTCCATTGATGTTAAGAGATATTAAAGAGTAGTGGTTATTGCTTCCTATCATTCTTTATTTTAATTTTATACTTGTGTGGTTATCTTCTTTTGGGTTTGATGAAAGAAGCTTAATATCCTGCTTTTTCCAGGGCATAGTTTCCCTCGTTGTAATGGTGTTTTCCCCCTATTATCCTTTGTAGGGCTGGGTTCATGGAAAGATATTGTGTAAATTTGGTTTTGTCATGGAATATCTTGGTTTCTCCATCTATAGTAATTGAGACCCCTGGAGATTTGAATTCCCAGAGATCTAAAGCTCAGGGTGATCCGTACCTAGTAACCCTTTTCTGTCCTGGCAGGGAGTAAATACAGCCGCAAGGAATCTCTTCCTCTGCTGCTTTCCGGGCAGAACACAGGTCCCAAGCCCAGCAGGCTGGTGAACACACCAACTATGTGCTCAGTTCTTTGGAGCAGGCAGACCCCTGGCGGTTTGCACCACCCGAGATATAAAGTTCAGGGTGATACAGTACCTCCTGACCCTTTTCTGTTCTGGCAGGGAGCGAATATGGCCGCTGCGCTTCTCTCTTTCTGCTGCTCTCTGGGCAGGACACAGGCCTCATGCCTGAAGGGCTCGCAGACAGACTGCCTATGTGCTCAGTTCTTTGGCACAGGCAGACCCCTGGTGGTTTGCACCACCAGAGATCTAAAGCTCAGGGTGATACAGTACCTAGTGACCCTTTTCTGTCCCTGCAGGGAACAAATATGGCCGCGGGGCTTCTCTCCTTCTGCTGCTCTCTGGGCAGGACACAGGCCCCATGCCCAGCGGGCTGGCAGACAAACCGCCTACTGTGTACCTCTTTCTCCACATCTTCCTCAGCATGTGTTGTCACCTGAGGTTTTAATCTTAGCTATTCTGATTGGTTTAAGGTGGAATCGCAGGGTCATTTTGATTTGCATTTCTCTGATCCCTAAGAACTTTGAACACATTTTTAGGTGCTTCTCAGTTATTTGAGATTCCTCTGTTGTAAATTCTCAGTTTAGTTCTATACCCCATTTTTTGATAGGGCTGTTTGACTTTTAGTGGTCAGCTTGAGTTCTTTATGTATTTTGGATATTAACCCTGCATGTTGGATGTGGGTTAGTGAAGATTTTTTTCCCCATTTGTAAGTTGCTTATTTGTCTTAGTGGCTATGTTATTGCCTTACAGAAGCGTTCCAGTTTCATGAGGTCCCATTTATCAATTCTTGATCTTAGAGTGTGATCCATTGGAGTTCCATTTAGGAAATTTCCCCCTATACCAATGACTCCAAGGCTCTTTCCCATTTTCCCTTCAGTTAGAATCAGTGTATCAGGTTTTATGTTGAGTTCCTTGATCCACTTGGAATTCAGTTTTGTGTGAGGTGGCAAATATGTGTTAATGTTCATTTTTCTACATATTGACAGCTAGTTAGACCAGTACTATTTGTTGAACATGCTTTCTTTTTTCAATTGTATATGTTTGGCTTCTTTGACAAAGATAAAATGGATTTTATTCCACTGATAAACTTGTCTGTCTCTGTACCAATCCCATACAGTTTTTATCACTATTGCTCTGTAGTATAAAGCTTGAGGTCAGGGACTGTGATTCTCCCAGCCATTCTTTAATTGTTAAGTATTGTTTTAGCTATTCTGGGTTTTTTGCCTTTCCAGATGAATTTGAAAATTGCTCTTTCCATGCCTTTGAACTATTGTGTTGGGATTTTGATGGAGATTGCATTGAATCTATAGGATGAATTAATTGGTAGCAATGACACTTTTACTATGTTAATTCTTCAAATCCATGACCATGGGAGACCACTCCATTTTGAAATCTTCTTTGATTTTTCTTGAGAGACTTGAGGTTGTTGTCATATAGATCTTTCACTTGTTTGGTTATAGTTACCCAAGATATTTTATATTATTTGTGGCTATTGTGAAGGGGGTTGCTTCACTTATTTCTGTCTCAGCCTCTTTATCATTTGTGTAAAGGGAGGCTACTGATTTATTTGAGTTAATTTTATATCCAGCCACTTTGCTGAAGCCGTTTGTCAGCTGGAGAAGTTCTCTGGTAGAGTTTTTGGAGGTCACTTATGTATACTATCATATCATCTGCAAGTAGTGATACCTTTATTTTTTTCTTTGCCAATTTGTATCCCCCTTGATCTTTCTTTGTTTTCTTATAGTTATAGCTAGCACTTTGAGTACAATATTAAATAGCTATGGGGAAAGTGGGCATCCTTGGCTTGTTCCTGATTTTAGTGGGATTGCCTCAAATATCTCTCCATTTAATATTGATTAATTTGATATTGACTGCTGGTTTTCTGTATATTGGTTTTTATTATGTTTAGGTATGGGCCTTGAATTCCTGATAGCTCCAATATTTTTAACACGACAAGGTGTTGATTTTGTCAAACACTTTTTCTGCATCTAAGGAGATGATCATGTGATCCCCCTTTGGGTTTGTTTATAGAGTGAATTATTAATGGATTTTCATATAGTGGGCCAACCTTTCCTGGGATGAAGCCTACTTGATTGTGGTGAATCAAGTGGTGTTTTGATATGTTCTTGGATCTGGTTTGCAAGAATTTTATTGAGTATTTTTGCATTGATATTCAAAAAAGAGATTGATCTGATGTTCTCTTTTTTTGGTTGGGTCCTTGTGTGGTTTAGGTATCAAAGTAATTGTGGCTTCATATAATGAATTAGGTAGTGTTCCTTCTGTTTCAATTTTAAGGAATAGTTTGAGGAATATTGGTATCAGGTCTTCTTCGAAGATCTGTAGAATTCTCAATTAAATTCATCTGGCCCTAGACTTTTTTTTTTTTTTTTTTTTTTTTTTTTTTTTGGTTGGGAGTATTTTATGACTTCTATTTCATTGTGGGATATGGTCTGTTTTGATAGTTTACCTGCTCTTGATTTACCATTGGTATATGGTATCTGTCTAGAAAACCATCCATTTCATCTAGATTTTCCAGTTTTGTTGAGAATAGGTTTTTGTAGTAGAATCTGATTATTTTTTGAATTTCCTGTGTTTCTGTTATATCTCCCTTTTCATTTCTGATTTTGTTAAATTGGATACTGCCTCTGGGTCCTTTATTTAGTTTGGCTAGTGGTTTACCTAATTTGTTGATTTACTCAAAGAATTAGTTTTGTTGATTCTTTATATTGTTCTCTTTGTTTCTATTTGGTTGATTTCACCCTTGAGTTTGACTATTTCCAGCCTTGTACTCTTCATGGGTATGTTTGGGTTTTTTTTGTTCTAAAGCTTTCAGGTGTGCTGTAAAGTTGCTAGTGTAATGCTAGTGTAAGATCACCCCAGTTTCTTTACCAGGGCTCTTAGAGCTAAGAATTTTCCTCTTAGTATTTCTTTCATTGTGTCCAATAAGTTTGGATATGATGTGTCAACATTTTCATTAAATTCCAGAAGGTCTTTATTTTTTTTATTTCTTCCCTGACCAAATTATCATTGAGCAGAGAGTTGTTCAATTTCCATATGTATGTGGGCTTTCTGTTGTTTTTGCTGTTATTGAAGACCAGCCTTAGGCCATGGTGATCTGATAGGATGCATGGAATTATTTCAATCTTCTTGTATTGGTTGAGGGTTGCTTGGTGACCAGTTATACTGTTGATTTTGGAGAAGTTACCATGAGGTGCTGAAATGAAGTTGCATCCTTTGTTTTGATGAAATGTTCTGTAGATATCTATTAAATCCATTTTGTTCATAACCTTGCTTAGTTTCACTGTGTCTCTATTTAGTTTCTGTTTCAATAATATGTTCAGTGGTGAAAGTGGGGGTGCTGAAGTCTCCCACTATTATTGTGTGGGGTTCAAAGTGTGTTTTGAGCTTTTGAAAATTTCTTTTATAAATGTGGGTGCCCTTACATTTGGGGCATTGATATTCAGAATTGAGACTTTCTCTTGGTGGGTTTTCCCTTTGATGAATATGAAGTGTCCTTCATCATCATGCTTGGTAACTTTTGGCTCAAAGTCTATTTTATTGGATATTAGGATGGCAACTCTAGCTGGTTTCCTGAAACCATTTGCTTAGAAGAACTTTTTCCATCCTTTTACTCTGAGATAGTGTCTGTCTTTGTTATTTTAGGAGTGTTTCTTGTATGTAGCAAAATGCTGTATCTTGTTTGCAGATCCAGTCTGTTAGCTTATATCTTTTTATAGGTGAGTTGAGTTCATTAATATTGAGAGATATTAAAGACAGATTACAGTTGGTTCCTGATGTTTGTTTTTAATAGGTGGCTTTATATGCTTGTGGTTCTCTTCTTTTTGCTTTGTTGTGAGATGCTTAATATTATGTCTTTTGTTTGGTATAGTACCTTCCTTGTGTTAGAGTTTTCCTTTTGGGATCCTCTGTATGATTGGTAGATATTTACTGTTTGAATTTGGTTTTGTACTGGAATATTTTGTTTTCTCCATCTATGTTGATTGAGTTTTGCTGAGTATAGTAGCCTAGACAAGCATTTTTGCTTTCTTAGAGTCTGCATGACCTCTGAGCAGGCTCTTCTGGCTTTCATAGACTCTGTTGAGAAGTTTGATGTAATTCTGATTGGTTTACCTTTGCATGTTACTTGGCCCTTTTCCCTTGCAGCTTTTAATATTATTTCTTTGTTCTGTGGGTTTAGTGTTTTAATTATCATGTGACAATAGGATTTTCTTTTCTGGCCTCATTTATTTGGTGTTCTATAGGCTTCCTGTACCTTTATGTTCATCTCTTTTTTTTAAGTTGGAGACATTTTCTTCTATGATTTAGTTGAAGGCATTTTTCAGGTCTTTTGAGCTGGGAATCTTCATTCTCCTCTATTGCAATTACTCTTAGATTTGGTCTTTTCATTGTGTCCCGAGTTTCCTGATGTTTTGGGTTAGGAGTGTTTTATGTTTGAATTTTCTTTGACAGTTGTAATAATCTCTTCTAAGGTATCTTCTACATCCAAGATTCTTTCTTCTATCTCTTGTATTCGGTTGGTGATACTTATATCTGTTATTCCTAACCTCTTTCCTAGTTTTTTCCATTTCCATATTTGCCTCCATTTGTGTTTTCTTTATTGTTTCCACTTCTACTTTTAGGTCTTGAACTGATTTATTCAATTCCTTCACCTGTTTAATTGTGTTATCCTGTATTTCTTTCAGTGAGTTATTTATATCCTCCTTAAAGGACTCTAGTATTTTCATGAGATAGCACTTTAGTTCAGCTTCCTGATTTTCAGATGTGTTGGTGTATTCAGGGCTCGCTGAGGTGGGAGAACTTGGTTCTGACAATGCCTGTGTATATTAGCTTCTGTTGCTTATGGTCTTGCTCTTGCCTCTGGTCAGTTGGTTGTCCCTGGCATTTGCTGGTCTGGGTGATTCTGTCTGGAGTCTGCCTCTCTTGTCTCTGGATTGCTTCAGGTCTTCTGGTAGGCCTGAAGCCCTAGCTGCAGCAGACCACAAGTGGGCTCTTCCAACTGGGGGCTCTTCAGAGAATCAGAGAAGCTGCTGCTCTGTTTCTGTGGCTGCATTAGATCCACTGGGGGAGTCTTCTGACTTTTGGGGCTTTAGAGGAGCAGTCAGGCTAATGTCCTGTGTGAAGATGTTCTTCAGTGGGGTCTACTGACTGTGGTTTCTGTTTCCCTGTGTGCAGCAGAAATCCAGGGAGGCTTTCAGTCTGCTGTGTCAATTGGCATGCATGCCATAGAGCTGCCAGGACATCTTCAGACTGTGGTGTCTGTTGCTCAGTTTCTCTGTATAGAGGAGCTCCTGGGATGCCTTCAGGCTGTGGTGTCTTCAGGGAAGCAGGGAAGCTGGAGATCAGTTGCTCAGTTGCCCTATGTGCAGGAGGTCTCCTTGGACATCTCAGGCTATAGTGTCAGTTGCCCTGTGGGTAGTGGATCTCCTGGGATGCCTCAGATTGGCACATAACCAACTTCTCGGAGTGCCAAGGATCTTCTGGGCTGTTTCAGAATATGGTGTCTCCAGGGGAGTAGACTAGCATTAAATAACCCCAATTTTGATAGTATATTATAGCTACTATTCTCTGAAAATCATGCTTTGAAAGGATGAAAGAATGGCTGAAGTAATTGCTCAAGGGTTGAAAGCCCGGTTCCTAACACCCAAGACAATCGTATAACTGTCACCTGTAAATTCAAGGATCTGGCATAGTTTTCTGGCCTCTGTTTCCATCTGTCCTCAGAAAGTCACATGTAGTTACACATACGGGATAACACATGTATGCATAAATTCACTGAGACATAAATAAAAACTTTGGGGAGAAATTATGAGACTGCAAGAGCCCAAGGTATGTGTCATAGAGTGTCTTTGAGACAAAGCAGAGCCATTGCTCTCAAGAACTAACTGTTAATGCATGTAGAAATCTATAAAAGACTGAGCTACCCCCAAATCCCAGCATGAATTGGGGAAGGACTCCTGTAATCTCTCCTCACTAAGGAGTTATTGGCAATTGACAGCAACTTGAGAAAGGAGAATCAGTTGTTTCAGGCATGCTGCCTTTGAGATGTTGTCCATGCTTCCATAGATAGACCTTTACCCATACATTTAAAGCATGGCTGAAGTTAGGGAACTCGGTGTGGTTTTTGCAGAGGGCATATGATGACGGGAAGAAAGAGCAGTAAAATGTAGAGGACTAATTGGAGATGCTGCAGGGTGGCATTGATCAATCCACAGTACACGCATACATGAAATTCAAAAAAAATTAATTAAAAGGACAAAAAATAACTGCTAAAAAGTTGAAAAGGCTGTATTTGACCTACCAGCATTTTTCAAAATAATTTATGATGAGTTAACTTGGAAAAATAAACTTTAACATTGAAAAATGTAACGCATAATAAAAGAGATTTTAGGGAGACAAACAAAAAGATTGATTATAAATATAAATTACTATTATATATATTTAAAATATATTTATAATCAAATGCTAGTATTAAATAAGAGTAATGTTTTTGGAAAGGATACATTTAATGTATTTTCATATTTAATTAATATTGTCTACTCTAACTTTATTCATCATGGTATTATTTCCTTTACTTAGAATCAACACTACCTTATCCTTCCAGACATCTCTCCTGACCCCTAAAAACCATATTTTGATATACTGGGAAATATTCACTGATTATTAAACTATTAAAAACTAACATTTATTATCTAAAATCATTTTTGTATTTTAGAAAACACCATTTTCATAATCTTTACTCATTTCTTTTCTTGTTTACATTTTATGTTTAAATTTATTTTGTAATGGTGGAAAAAATAAAATATTAAAACAAAAACAAATGTTTCAGAATAGAAAGAAAGAACTTCACTGTTTAAAACTTTACTTCACTTCCCATTCCACCACAAAGGTTAGCATCTCACATAACAATGGATGATGAAATCTTCCCAATCACAGACAATTGTCCTACCCATAAAATACACTGTTGTATTTACTTTAATATTCTGCTTGTCCTAAATGTGTGCCTTGGAAAGTCTCTTGAATTTCATATGTCTCCCTAACTACTACATTCTGCAGTGGCCCTGTGTTAGCCTACTAAGATGTTCTCCATTCTGTGAATTGCTACTATACTGCAAGAGATACTCTGAACTACCTGGGACACAAGGACTAAGGACCCATTCAGGTCCCTCCTAGTTTTATCATGACTAGAATTAATGTGGTTCAAAAGGAGGATCTCAGAGTATTTTATAACAGAGATGTAAAATATAAGATAGATGATTAAATATTTTCCCAATAAATAAATTAAAAGTATTAAACTTACATTTTACAACACACTACGTTGTCCATTCTAAACCCTACTCTGTCTTTCTAATGATGAGGTACTTAATAATTTCATCTTGCTTTTTAAAATACTTTCTAATGTTTGAGATTTTAATATAATTAAATTTCTCCTCCATTCTTTATCCTCCATTAAACTTCCTCATATTTCTCCTTGCTCTTTTACAAATTCATGGCATTTTTTCATCTATTATGCCATGCCCATTGGCATCCTCCTAGTTCAGCCCACATTTGAAAGATCATATTAGTGAACTTTATTAGTGGCTATGACATTACTAAGGACATGATTTCACAGAAAACTTTCTGATCTGGTTCTTACAATCTTCTCCCTAACCCTGTCTTTTCTGCAATATTCCCCAATCTTTAGGCATCAGAATATTTATAGTTGTGTACATAGGGACTGAGATGCCCAACTCTAAGGTTTGATTGGTGGTGGTTTTCTGTATCTTCTTTGACAAAGAGTGACAAAAACAGTTATCTGTGGGTATAAAGACAAACAGACTGTTATTAGGAATTACTATGGCTTAGTAGACGTGATTCTCCAATAACCATGACTATATTAGCCTAGATCTTATTGGTACCCTCAACACTGTGCACAGGACCTTCACCAGATGCCCAACATTAGAGAAACTAATGGAGAGACAGATGGTTGCTAGTGTCCTACGTTTACAAGTGATCAGTTAAAGCCATACACCTTCTCTCACACATTCACTAGCTTATAAATTGCCATGGTATAGGATGATATCAATATAACTTACACTGTACAATATATGAATATTTAAGTAAAAACATTCAACATTGTAAAGATTAGAATTTATTTATTTTTTTTAAAACAATAATTCATTTCTTTTGCTCACTGGAGGTTTGCTGTGGCCCAATCAATTTTGCCCATTAATTAACTTATTTACTTATTTTACATTCTGATCATAGCGTCCCCTTTCTCCTTACCTTCTAATCCCACCCTCTTACCTCCATCCTCTCATCTCTTTGTGTTCAGAAAATGGGATTACTCCTATGGATATCAACTCTTCTTGGCATATCAAGTTGCAGTAGGACTAGATCCATCTACTCCTGATGAGGCTAGATGTAGCAGTCCAGTTAGGGGAAAGGGATCCAAATGCAGTCAGTAGAGTCAAACAGCCTCTGTTCTTGCTGTTAAGGACCCACATCAAGATCAAGGTACAGGTCTTTTGTATATGTGTAGGGGGCCTAGGTCGGCCTCAAACGTGTTCTCTGGTTATAGATTTCATCTCTGTGACTCCTTATGGGCCCAGGTTAGTTGGGCTCTTCCAATTCTTCCTCCCACTCATTCACAAGTTTCCCAAACTCTGACCAATTTTTTTAATAATTTTTATTTTTTATTACGTATTTTCTTTATTTACATTTGAAATTTTGTCCCCTTTCCTGGTTTCCCTTCTGAAAACACCTTATCCCACCTCCCCCTTCCCCTGCTCGCCAACCCACCCACTCCCGCTTCCCTGACCTGAGCTTTGCCTATACTAAGCTGTGGGTCTCTGCCTCTATTTCTGTCAGCTGCAGAGTGAATTCTCTCCAATGACAGTTATTCTAGGCTCCAGTCTGCAAGTATAGAAGAATATAATTACTAATATTAGGGGTTAGATCTCTCTCATGTCATAGGTCCCAAATTGGGCCAATTCTTGATCATACATTCCATCAATGTCTCTTCTATCTTTTATCTCTGCACAACTTGGAGGCAGGATAAATTGTGGATTGAAGGTTCTGTGGCTGGGTTTGTGTCATTATACCACCATTTAAAGTTTTGCCTGGTTTTAGGAGGTAGCCATTTCAGGCTACATGATGCTCATTGCTACTAGTCTTAGCTAGTATCACCTTAGATTCCTGAGAGTTTCAATTGTCCTAAGTTTCTGACTCATCTGGAGATTCCCATCCCCTGCCTCCACCCCCACCCCCACCCCCGCCACACACACACACAGAGATTCCAGATCTCCATCCAAGTTTCCTCTCCATCCTTCCTTCCCAGACTTAAGCCCTCCAGTTTTCTTCCTACCCCTTTTTCCACCTTGTTCTTTCCCTCCAACCACTCCTAATATTCATTTTATTGCCCCTCTCAGTGAGATTCAAGCATCTTCCCATGGGCCTTCTTTGTTACTTAGTATATTTGTGTCTGTGGATTCTAATATGGTTATCCTATCCATTATGTCTAACATACACTCACAAGTGTGTACAGACATGTTTGTCTTTCTGGGCCTGGGTTATTACACTCAATATGATCTCTTCTAGTTTCATCAGTTTGTCTTCAAATTTTATTATGTCTTTTTTTAAAAATAGCCAGATAATATTGAGTATTTCTTTCACCATTCTTCAGTTGAAGGACATGTAGGTTGTATGTACTTTCTGGCTAATATGAATAAAGCTGTGATGAACATAGTTACCTTGTAGCTGTTCTCAATTTTCTGAGAACCTCTAAATTGAATTCCAAAGTGGTTGTACAAGTTTGTGCTCCTATCAGCAATAGAGGAATGTTCCCCTTGCTCCACATCCTTGGTAACATGTGTTGCCTGTTGAGATTTTGATGTTGGTATAAGATGGAATTTCAGAGTTTTGATTTTAATTTTTCTGATGACCAAGTATGTTGAAGATATCTTTAAGTGCTTCCTAGATATTAGAGATTCCTTTGTCAAGAATTCTTTGTTAGGATCTTTCAGGTTATATGTTTTACTGTTGTCTAGTTTCTTGAGTTCTTTATATATTTTGAATATTACCTCTCTGTCAGGTATGGGGTTGGTGAAGATCTTTCCCCATTTTCTAGGCTATCATTTTGCTCTGTTGACAATGTCCTTTACCTTAAAAGACCTTTTACGTTTCATAGTATCTCATGTTCCAGGGATGTCAGTATTCTGTTCGTGAAGTTTTGTCCTATACCTATGTATTGCTTTCTCTCTGTTCTGCTCTTTCTCTGATGTGCTTTCTCTGCAGATTTCCAGAAAGCTCTCTCTCTATGTTCTGCTTGAGATAGATCTCCTTGCTAGTCTAAAAATTCTTAAGATAGCTCATCTCTTGCAGATAATAAAATCTTTCCTTTACATATCAATCTGGTCATTTCCTACAGTTTCCCTTTTTGATATCTTATGAATCAGCATCCAGGGACCTAGACCCTTAACTCTTAGGAGAAAGCTAGCACACATTTTCTTTTTACATTACAAAAGAATTCAGAGATCTGCAGGCCTGCCTCTGTTAAACACAAATGCTAAGAAAGCTGAGTAGGACCTTGTCTTGAAATTACCATTTCTACCACACCTAGGCATAACAGCACTCTGTCCCAGGCCTATGCTGAACTCAGGAATCTCTGCCTTTGTAAGCATAAACAGACAAACAAAATGTAGCTGGGTGTGATCACCTCTGTTGACCACTCCCTAAATCTCTTTATCTCCTTCCTTAGTATCTTTCTGAGAAGTTGGCTCACAACACATCTGCTTTTGTTCCTTTAGATTTTTGAGCCCTTCATAACTTATATTGCATCCTTATATTTTGCATAGTTGATAAATTACACACTGTTGAACTGATGTTTCTTGAGCTATTTTCCACAGTCTTAAGAGCTTTTCTAAACGCTCTAGTATTTTCCACAATGCTGAGACATTAGCCAGCCACACTTTTACATCCTGACTCTTATTGTTACTGGTTATTAAGGAGTTGTTAATGTTAACAGGAAGGACAATCTTTGCAGGAGGAAAGTAAAACATTTACGTTATTATACAAACAAGCCAGTAGAGCCATGTACACTCTTGGAGGCCCACACTTGCAGGCCCTGTCGCAAAGACAGGAACTATCATTCTATCCCTACCAAAGCCATGCTGGACCCAACAACTGTTCAGGATTGTTTTAGCAATCCTGAGATGTTTGCTTGTCTGCACAAAATTGAGTATTGTTCTTTCAAGGCTTGTAAAAATTGGGTTGGAATTTGGATGGGAATTGTGATGAATCTGTAAACTGGGAAGATGGCTATTTTTGTTAGGTTAATCATACAGGTGGATGAGTACTGGAGAGTTTTCAACCCTCTGATATCTTCATTATTTTTTTAAAGACTTGAAGTTCTTGTCCTACAGATCTTTTACTTGCTTGGTTAGAGTTACACCAAGGGACTTTATATTATTTGTGCTATTGTGAAGGGTGTAAGTTCCCTAACTTCTTTCTAATTCATTTATAATTTGTAAATAGGACTGATTTTTTTCCTGTGAATTTTGATCTACTTTGTTGAAGGCATTACAGTTTCTGGTAGAAATTTTGGGGCCACTTAATGATATTATCAAATCCTCTGTGAAAAACTACACTTTCTCTTCTTCCTTCCTAGATTGTATCCCGTTGATCCCCTTTAATTTTCTTATTACTCTAGCCAAATCTTCAAGTGCTACATTGAATTGATATGGAGAAAGTAGACAGCCTTGTCTTATTCCTGATTTTACTGGAATTGCTTTAAATTTTGCTCCATTTAATTTATCTTGCTGCTTGACTTGCTGTTTATTGTCTTTATTGTATTTAGGTATGTGACTTGAATCCCTGATCTCTCAAAGGCTTTTAACATGAAGGGATGCTGGATTTTTGTCAAATACTTTTGTTCATCTAATGAGATTATCATAGGATTTTTTTCTTTCTGTTTGTTTATATGGTGGATTATGTTGATGAACTTTTGTGTATTGAACCATTACTGTGTCCCTGGCATGAAATTTATTTGATCATGTTGGATGACGTTTGTGATATGTTCTGCCATTCAGCTTGCAAGTATTTTATTGAATATTTTGCATCAGTGGTCATAAGGGAAATTGGTCCAAAATTCCCTTTCTTTGTTGAGTTTTTGTGTGGTTTGGATATCAGTGTGACTGTGGACTCACAGAATGAGGTTGGCAATATTGTTTTGTGGAATATTCCTGATTTTACTGGAATTGCTTTAAATTTTGCTCCATTGCAATATTGGAGCAGAATCTGTTTCTGTTTTGCGGAATATTCTGAGAAGTATTGGTATTAACAGTCTCATAGAATTCAACCCTAATACCATGTGGCCCTGGGCTTTTTTGTTTTTTTGGTTAGGAGATTTGTAGTAACTGCTTCTACTTCCTTAGGGATTAAATTGTCTACCTGATCCTGATTTAACTTTGGTAAGTAGAATCTATCAAGAAAATAGTCCATTTCATTTGTATTTTCCAATTTGTGGAGTACAAAGTTTTGAATTGAGACCTAATGATTATTTGGAATTCCCAGTTCTATATTGTTTTACTCTTTTTTCATTTCTGATTGTGTTAAT
This sequence comes from Apodemus sylvaticus, assembly GCF_947179515.1. Lineage (NCBI taxonomy): Eukaryota > Metazoa > Chordata > Mammalia > Rodentia > Muridae > Apodemus > Apodemus sylvaticus. Next base: position 109,870,000 of record NC_067473.1, read on the forward strand.
TTGGGTACTTTCCCTATGACTTTTAGTTAGGTCAGCTCAGGTTTATCTATCTTGTTGATTTTTCTCAAAGAACCAACTCTTGGTTCAGTTGATTATTTGCATTGGTCTCTTAGTTTCTAATTGAGCAATTTTAACCCTTGGCTTGATTATTTACTGCCATGATCATCTCGTAGGTTTGTTTGCTTTGTTGTTCTTCTTGTTCTTGTTGTTCTTGTTCTAGAGCTTTCAGGTATGCTGTTAAGTTTTTAGTGTAAGATGTCTCTTATTTCTTTATGAATGCACCTAATTCCATGAACTTTCTCCTTAGCACTGCTTTCATTGTATCCATAAGTTCAGGTATATTATGACTTCATTTCTTTGAGTTCTAAAAGTCTGTAATTTCTTTGTTTATGTCTTCCCTGATCCAGTGGTCATTGAGTAGAGAGTTGTTCAGTTTCCGTGAGTTTCTAGGCTTTCTGTTCTTTCTGCTGTTGAAGTCCAGTTTTAATCCATGTTGATCAGTTAAGATACAAGGGATCTTTTAATTTTCTCGTATCCATTGAGATTTGTTTTGTGACTATGGAGAATTTTGGAGAAGGTACTTTGTGGTGCTGAGAAGATGCAATATTCTTTTGTCTTTAAGTGAAATGGTCTGTATATATCTGTGAGAGCTTTTTGGGTCATAACCTTTGTTAGTTTCATTATTTCTCTGTTTGGTTGCTGTCAGGATGACCTGTCCATTGGTGAAACTGGGGTGTTTAAATCTCCCACTATATATAGTGGGTTTTAATGTACAAGTTAAGTTTTAGTAATGTGTCCTGACCCGCAGGACAGTCAGCAGGGTCCCTGAACCACCTAGGGAACGGTGAGAGACAAGAGAGATGAGAAAACTGACAGCAAGTCTTTATTCTGATCAAGCTGTCAATCTTTAATTTTCCACACAAGGCCTTATAAAGGCAAGTAAGCAGATGTGGGGAGGGATGAAGGGGGAAAGTCATTGTATTCGGGGAACAGTCTCAGGGGGCTAGCATCATTCCTCAGGAACAGTTTCTCAGAATTGTCTCTCAGAATCTCAGGGAAGATTTAACAGGTGCAATAGGTACTTGGCATCATATTTCAATCATGAAGAGGTCAGGTGGAAAGGAGTTGCTATGGTAACTTAACCATGGGTGAGCTTGATTTGTTTGAGCCCACTTGGGTGAGCTCTGTATGTACTGACCATCTAGCTTAGTTGGCTATTATTTAAACTAGTACATTTCCTTCTAAAAGCAGCCTAGAGAAAGCAGGCTAGAAATGGCTGAGAGGAGGGGGTTTCGAGATCTCTGTGAGAATGGCTTCTAGCAGTAATATTTCCTTTATGAATGTCAGTAGCTTTGCATTTGGAGCAGAGATAGAGTTGAGATGTCATATGATTGATTTTTCCTTTTATGAGTATGAAATGTTCTTCCCATCTCTTTTGATTCATTTTGGTTGAAACTCTATTTCAGGAGATATTAGAATGGTTACTCCAATTTTCTTCTTGATTCTGTTTGCTTTGAAAATTTTTTCTATCCCATTATTCTGAGCTTTGTCTATCTTTGTTGCTGAGGCAAGTTTCTTATATGCAGTAGAATGATGGATCCTATTTTCTCATCCATTAGCTAGCCTATGTCTTTTTATTGGGTGTTGCTTTACACCCTGGACTGCCTGATATCTGACCATACTCGTCCTTGGTGGTCGGGGATTAGGTGGTAAGGCATCAATGCATAAAATTCCAGGAGCAGGTGAGAATGTGGCAGCAAGCTTGTCTACTAATGATCAGGGAGTGCCCTTTATACCCTCTACTCACACATTCCCATTCCATTGTTTCCTTATGGACGGGCACAAATTGTCTGCATCACCACTTTCTAGGCACTCAGCAAGGCTTCTTTTTGGCCTTCATGCAGATGTTGCCTAGGTGGCTGGTTGAGCCCACTATCTCTTTAATGAAGTGTATGTAGAAGCAGCCACTGTCTTGTCAGTGAGGCCTGCTGTTCCTCCTACTGTTGGGGACTTGAGTCCATTGGTACTAAGTGATATTAATAACCAATGATTGTTATTTTTTGTTATTTAATGTTGGTGATAGTAGTAATAAATGTGTGTGTGTGTTTGTGTGTGTGTCTTCTGAATTTGGTGGTGTGGAATTATGTATTTCCTATAAAATTTATTTTTTATTTATTTGTTTGTGTAGGATGTAGTTATGATGTAGTTGGAGTTTTCCTTCTAGTAGCTTCTGTAGGGAAGGATTTGTAGATATTGTTCAAATTTAATTTTGTCATGGAATATCATGTTTCTTCATCTATGGTGATAGAAAGTTTTACACGGTATAGTAAGTACTCTGGGATGACATCTGTAATCTCCTAGAGTTTGAAAGACATGTGCCTTGGCTCTTCTAGCTTTTAGAGTCTGTATTGAACACTTGGTTATAATTCTGATATGACTGCCTTTGTATGTTAATTGGTTTTTTTCCCTTGGAGCTTTTAATAGTCATTCTTTGTTCTGTACATTTAATGTTTTGATTATTGTGCAGCAGAAGGATTTTCTTTTTTGGTCCAATCTATTTGGTGTTCTAGAAGCTTCTTGAATGTTTATAGGTATATATTTCTTTAGGTTGAGAACATTTTCTTCTATAATTTTGTTGAAAATATTCTCTGGGCCTTCGAGCTGGGAACCTTCTATTTCCAATATTCTGAAGTTTGATATTTTTTCACAGTGTTCCAGATTTTTCTGGATAATTTGTGTCAGGAAATTTTAGATTTATATTTTGTCTGACAGATGTGTCAATTTCTTCTATAGTATCTTCTGTGCTTGATATTCTCTCTTCTGTCTCTTGGATTCTGTAGGTGATGCTTGTGTTTGTGCTATCTGTTCTGTTACTTAGGTTTCCAATCTCCTGGATGTTTTTCTGTTTGTGGTTTTTTTTTTCTTTTGTTCTGTTTTTTTCTTTTTTTGGTTTTGGTTTTATGTTTATTTTATTTTAGTTTGTTGCTTCTTATTTTCATTTGAAAGACTTGAACAGTTTTAGAACTTTCCTTCACCTGTTTGATTGTATATTGTTTTCTTGGACTTCTTTGCAGGGTATATTGATTTCCTCATTAAGGGCTTGTATCATCTTCATAAGATTAGATTTAAGCTCATTTTTTATGCTTGCTGTAGTAGGATAACTGGTATCAGGTGGTGTCCATTCCTTGGCTCTTGTTGATTGTCTTCTTCTTCTTCTTCTTCTTTTTATTTTAAGATTTATTTATTATATGTAAGTACACTGTAGCTGTTTTCAGACACACCAGAAGAGGGCATCAGATCTCATTACAGCTTTAGCCTTTACCCATCTGATTGTGCCTGGTTCCGGCAAGCCTCTGTGACTTCAGAAAGAGTTGTGTGATGAAAAATATGGAGGGCAGAAACTGGGTGCTGTTTATAGCTGTTTGGTGCCATATGGAAATTTATTTGGTAGAGAGAAAAAGGAGAGGTTTAAACCTCTTTGTTCCTGATATCAACAGGACTCTGGGAATACAGATAGAATGGTGGGCTGGATGATAGATTGGAGGACATGGAACATCTCACTGCTACTGGCATCTCACAGCTACTGGGTGTGTTTCAGAGGAAACCTCAATGGTTAAAATTTATAGATTAAAATTTTTACATATTTTCTCATATATATGGTATAAGCAAATAACATATATATTTATATACATATATACACAAACATATTCATTTGACAAGCAATGAGAAATGAAGACTATTTTAGAAGAGGAATGGAACTAGCAAGATAAGGAAGAAGGAATGGAAGAATAAATAAAAAATATAGAATAACAAGTTTGAAAATATAATAATAAAACTTATTATTTTGTATATTGTGGAAATAATAACAATACATAAAATAATTTAATTTTATTTGTGTGCAGTATACTTTATTTTCACATTCTCAATCTATGATACTATGACACATGGCAACTCTATCATGAATATTATATGATTGAGGAAACTTCCGAAATAAAGCATTATATATGGAGAGTACAGAATGCTGATAAGAGGGTGTATAACCTAAGAATAGCAGACTGTGCTTTCAATGTGGACTCACTTTGATTCCTGGGCTGATAAGTTTTATGCTACTTTGTCTGCACAAGTGGTTAGAAGACATGGCCCAAAGCCTAATTATGAAGTTAACACGGGGTCTTTCAGGCATTTTATCATCTTTCCTTTAAAAATCTTCTTCCTTTACAATGCCGAACAAAGGAATGACCCTTCTTTTGTGTAAGAAGAGTGATCTGTTCAGTTACTTAAAAGGAAGATATCAAACTCACAAGTCTATGTTTAAATAGACCATTCTCACCTGAAAAGCTGCCCAGAATCAATGTCCAACTAACAGGAAGTAAAATTTTCTCCTCTTTACAAGTTGTACATTGAAGAGAGAATCTCTATGAATTTTGGCAGGAAGCATGTCACTACTTGTACCTGTGTTTCATACTGCTCTTCTGTAAGGGTTGCTATAGAAATTACCTTCTTAGCAAAATACATAAACCCGAATCTATTGAGTATGATTTTTGCAATGTTGTGACTTACTTTTAATTAAAATTATTCAAATTGGATGGCCAGGATTTTCTATACATATATTATATTACCTAATACATTCATAAGAAAATAAAATACATATTCATAAGTATTGATGACTTTAATGTGGGGTTTATACAATCCATAGCCAAAATCAATATGGAAGATGAAAGATTTTACACTTAACTACATGAAATAAACCCTAGAAGCTAACTCAGTGCCTTGCATTCACTGAAAAGTAAACATTCCTTTTTAAAATGGTATGTCCAAGGATAGCCTCAATACATTTCAAAGATTACATATTAGAACAGTGTCTTTATCAAATATGAATAAAATAGAAGCAATTGTGATGGCTTAGTAGGGATAGTGCTTCTCACTAAGCCTTGGGTTCAATCCCCAGAGCTCACATGCTGGAAGGAAAGAATCAAATGAAAAATTATCTCAAACTATATTTATAGAGGTAAACCCCAAACAAAAATGAACAAAGGCTTTACGGTAAGCACAGAGTAAGATGTCTACATTTAAAGTTGTTGGTATTTTGTGGCACAGGACTTCTTCCCTCTGGGTGTGGGTCAGAAGTAAGAAAAAGAACACAGGCAAAATATTGTAAAAGAGAAAGAGCCCTGGCATTTTTTTCTATCCTTGTATATGCCTTTTTACCACAAGGCTCCCTCCTCCCCTCTCTTCCTTCCTCCCTTCCTCCCCCCCTCTCTATCTCTCTCTCTCTCTCTGTGGTACATACATATGTACATACATGTGTAAACATATGCACTTTGAGCCCCTAGGTTGATTTTTAAGAACCTTTCTTCATTGTTCTAACACCTCGTTCTCTTTGAACCAATATTTCATAATCAAATGCAGAGCATATTGATAAGTCTAGTCACTGACACCTTATTCTGCAGACATGCTGTCTCTGCTTCCCAAGATTGGAATAAGGGTTACATATCCACTTGCTGTCGTAGCCTCTGGTATCCAAACTCGGGACCACTTATGTTCTAGCCCTTTAAAGTCAGAAATCAGACTAGTTTATATTTAAGGCTAATTTAAATCTGTTCATTAATACCGGCCCTCAGTCTAGTTTCTGTTGCAGTTACTGAAACTTCTTTGGGACATTTCAATGCGTAAGAATTTCATAAAAAAGCCCTTTAACTTTTATTCATAATATACTTTTACTTCATCAAATTGGTAGATCAGTTTTGAAAAATCAGTCTCAACCACATGGAGTCTTCTAATCCAAGAAGTTCTGGATCTCTCTCTCTCATTGTTTATGACTTATTTAATTTCTCTCCATAATTTTTATATATTTGGATCCTCCCACCCCATTTCTTGATTGTACTAACATTAAATTTTAGTTATTTTTTTAAAAATCAGATAATATCAATATACCTTGCAGGACATATTGCCTTCATGATACTTTTGCTGAGTAAAGAAACGTAAATATGAAATAAGAAAGAGCAGTGATAGTCATCATTTTGAATGCCTAGACGGTTAACAGGTCAAGGGAATTGGGTCAGATTGGGATAACAGGTATGCTGAGAAATAATAGATCAACCAAGAAGATATTAAAGTAAATGTTTTAAAAATAGGCCTAAATTTTTCTACTCTCCTCTCTTCTTATTTGACTAGTTAACATATAAGGTTACCTTAATTACCTATGCATTAGGATGAATGGGATAATGCAGTCCTCCTGCTGAGCATCTATTTTTATTTATCATGAGCAATGATACAAAGGCTTTTGTTTGTCACTTTAAAGCAATGAGACTTGTATCCTGTCTTCACATGATGTTAGCTATAGCTTGCAAGGCTATCTTGTTCTCATTTAATAAATATTTAACAGTAAATGTACTTTATTCCTCTACTACTTTTCTATGGGAGAACTTTAGGAATTGGAGATCATTTCTGAATTACATTGCTACAATAATAAAATGCTAGTGACCTATATTCCAATGACTTGACAAAAGCAAAGATCGAAGTGAGACAAAGAATATTACAGTTCAATAGGAATGATAGGCATTGGTTATGCTAATTTCAGAAAGCTAAAAAAAAAAAAAAAGAATGATAGCATATGAAACTGAAGAAGAAAAAAGAAGTTTTAGAGACTTACACCAACCAAATTAGGATATGATATGTTTAAGCTTTATTCTAATTTCAATGCATATAGGTTGAGATTATTTGAGCTGTAACCAGTTAGCATTTATAAATGACTTACCCAGCTGCTGTGTTAGGAATTAATTTAAAGGTCTGGTGTGGAATGGATGCAGTTGGTGTTGCAGTATTTTTAGAAAGATACAATATAGGAATATAAGCATTGAAATTAAGACTTATGGGTCTGAAGCAATGGCTAAGTTGGTAACAACATGTACCTTTTTTTTTCTTTTTCTTTTCTTTCTTTCTTTTTTCTTTTCTTTCTTTCTTTGTTTTTTCTTTTTTTGCAGAAGAGCTGAGTTTGGTTCCCAGTACTCACACTGAATATTTGACAGTAACCTGTAAGTCTAACTTGAGGGGTTCTGATACCTCTTGCCTCCATAGTCACCTACACTCATATACACATACTCACAATAAAAACAAAAATGTAATTAAAATTAAAATAAATATATTTTTAAAGAACTAGAATATTTGTAGCTATGTGTAGAGTATAATTTCCATTTTTTGCAGCCCATTTGTAGTTTTTATATAGTAGAGCTACTGTTTTTTTTTTAAAGTAATCTTGTATTCAGCCACATCACTGAAGGTGTTCATAGGGTGACAGAATTTTGGGGGTCACTTATGTATGCTATCATATCATCTGCAAATAATGACTTTGACTTCTTCCTTTCCAATTTGTATCACCATGATCTCCTTAGTTGTCTTACTACTCTAGCTGGAACTTCATTTACTATATTGAATAGATATGGAGAGAATGGACAGGCTCATCCTGCTCCTTATTTTAGTGGAATGAATTGCTTTGGGTTTCTCTCCATTAAATTTGATGTTGGCTATTGACTTACTGTAAATTGCCTTTATTATGTTTAGGTATGTCTCTTGTACTCTGCTATCTCAAAGACTTTTATCATGAAGGGGTGTTAGACACTGCTTAGATGGCCAAGAAATAGTCTCGATAATCTAGAGACTTGGATAGAACTAAACAAAACCAGCATCCCCCAAAAAATCAGTGAAATGATTTTTAATGATATTCTGCTACATGCTATACTTATAGACAAAAGAGAGTTGTCACCCAGCAACTGTTGGGAACCGTAAGGACACACAGCCGAATATTATGGGGAGCTTGGGGAATCTTGAAGAAAGAGATGGGAAGGATTGTAGTACACCACAAAAAAACGCACCCAAAGAATTAACTAACCTTGGTTGATAGTGACTCATGGAATCTCAACTGGTAATTAGACAGTTTGCATGGTTCTGACCTAGACTCTATGCATCTATGCTATGATTGTAAGCTTAATCTCCCTGTGGAGCTTCCAACAGTAGGAGCAAGAGCTATCTCTGACATTTTTGTCTGATTTTGGAACCCTTTTCTTCCCCCTGTGTTGCTTCATCCATCCTTAATATGAGGGGGCCTGCCAAGGCTTACAGCAACATGCTATGTGCCATGTTTGGTTGATATCCCTGGGAATCCTGCACTTAATGAAGGAAAATGGAGGCAGAATTGTTATTAGGGAGAGAGGAGGTGGAGGGAAAAGACTGCGAGGAAAGGAGAGAAGGAAAATTGTGGATATAATACAAGTCAGAAGAACAAATTAAAAATTAAAATTAAAAAGAACAAGAATAAGGCAAAAAGAAACAAATGAAACAAAATAAAACAATGTAGAAGAAACAAGATGTAGTCATAACTCTTTTGCCAGATGTCATTGTTATATTGGAGGCTTATTTCTGAATAAGCTCAATTTTTCTAGTTTGCTCTGAAGTCTGGCTGTCTGTGTCAATCAGCTGTTCTGGTTCACACTCCTCTTCAAGCTGATTAATTCCAGCTGGTTTCACTAGGCTTCTGACTTGGTCTGCTTGGTCTCAAACTAACTGGCAATCTATTCTGATCTTGTGGCTCATTCTCATTCTCTCACTCCTTTTGTCTTCATCTTCATCTTTTCTTTGTAAAATTATCCTGGTTAAACTGGTTCCACTGAGCTGCATGGAACTACCTGAACTGAACTCAAGGAATTGCACTTAGATGACTATATTGCACACAATGAACTGATGTAACTGAATTTGACTGCGCTCTCTCTCTCTCTCTCTCTCTCTCTCTCTCTCTCTCTCTGGCTCTCTCCCCCCCCCCCCCACTGACGTAAAGTACCTTCCATAGTGATTTTTTGTTTTCCTGAGAGTTGGGCATATCCTATCTCTGACTAATTCTGTCAAATCTTTCTCTGATTCATCACTTTTTCTGTCCCTCAATTAGAGTTCACTCTTAAATATACCTGCCTCCTTTTACAAACTAACCTTATCTTATTATTTGGGATTAAAAGTGTGTACTACAGGCATATCCAGTCAGAAGTAAATGAGTGTCTTAGAGTAGTTTGAAGCAAGTTTTTTTTTGTTTTGTTTTGTTATTTTGTTTTTGTTTTTGTTTTTGTCTTGGTAAGAAAGCTATTTATTTTAGATGAATTTTGAACATTTAAAAGCAGGTATCTGTTTCTTCCAAACCAGAGTTTGATTCATAGAGTGAATTGGGGCCATTTCCTTCAATATAGAGACAGAGAAACTTGGCTTCTTTTGGCCTTCATACACATTGTCTTATTACTTTCAATAATAATTACATCAATCTTGATATAATTCTAAAGTTGTTTAACAATGCTATTTCTTTATATCTTTTTTTGCTTTTTATTATGCACATATGTGAATGTGTTGTGTATGCATATCTGCAAATGAGAGCAATGCATGTGGAGCCAGAGTAGGGTACTGGATATCCTGGAGCTAAGGTAAAGGTGGATGCTGGCCACCTGACAAGGGTGCTAAAACTGAACTCAGGTCCTCAGTGAGAGCAATCAATATACACTCTGAACTGCTGGGACATCTCCCCAGCTCCAGGAATTTTACTCTTATAAAAACTATTTTTGCTGGATTTTGGCATCATGTTTGGTGAAAGACTGATCATTGGTAATTCTTATTTTTATTTCTGATATTGCCACAGCAATATGTTTGATTGGTAATAACAATCTATGATCTAATTATCTAAAAATATCTAAAAAGGAGAATAATTAACAGTTGGTCACTCAATAATTCTAATTATGAAAATTATAAATGTCTATAACAAACATTTTTATTCCAAGTACTAATATTTAATGAGAAAATATTGAAAGAGGAAATAGCCCAAAATTTACTGCTAACATGCGTATTTCTCTTTTAGAAAATGATCTTGCATGCACTTCTAAGATGAGTGCAGGTATTAAATCCTTCACTTAAGAAGCAATGATCATGCCAACATGTAAAGATTAAGGGCATCTCTTCACAGTGTAACGCTTGGATCCCAGGAATCTCCCAGGCACCTTTCCCCTGCCTAGGAACTTTTGAGCTAGAGAAGATTAGCCACTTTCTTCCAATTTTTCCAAGCAGAACTGTTGTGGCAGGTATCAAAGGAAATATACCCAAAGCCTTATGAACCCTGTGAAGTATAACCTTAATGGGGGGAATTCCATTTCTGTACAGGAACCTGTTCAGGGGAATGTTTTATAACACAACAAGCATTTCAAATAACACAATACAAGGTCATTATTTTCTGTTGACAACCTTGGCCTTTCTCACTGAAATCAGTGACCTTATTTGAACCTGAAGTCATCTCAATGAGTGAACATTATAATCTGTAATAGTCTATATCATACAACTTTACAATAGATACAATTACAAGTATCATTCTTTTACATTTAAACATCTTGATGAAAAGAAAAAATTAGGAAATATGAAGTAATGGTGAGTTTTAAAGGGGTTAAAAAATGAAAAATTTGATTTTTCCATGTTTTAATTAAGCTTCCTACATATGATTTTAATGATATAAACATACCCATTTCAACTCACAAAGCAGTGCAAAGTAATCTTAGTATCTTAGATAAAGAGTCAAAATGGCAAAAAATATTTTAAAACACAAAACAGAAACCACATAATATGTTGCTGATGTTGTAAATTTAGATCATGCAAGCTTTGTGTTCAACACCTGGAAAAGCATCCATGTTTAAGAAAAAGAATCAAAGTGAGCAATCTAAGAGAAGTGCGAAATAGAAGTAAGCCAGAAAGCAAAAACAAATGATAAAGAAGATTGTATGAGTATCTGTCAAGCGCAGCTCACTGTCCTCCAGGCAGGAGCAGAACTGAGGAAAGGTTTGCCAAGAAGATGGCTTAGCAGAAAAAAAGGTGCTTTTCACCAATCCTGATGACCTGAGTTCAGTCTGCAAGACTCACATGATAGAGACAGAAAGAAAAAGAAAAACTTATTCTTGTAAGTTGTCCTCTCTTGTCCACTAGCAATCTGTGACTTGTACATACAAATAGCCAACATATGAGTTACATGTAGAAAGGAAAGGTAAAGTGATGCCCAGAACTTTCTCACTTGTTCAGAACACACACTGTAGACTCAGGAGTCCTAGTCCTTGCTTGGAAACATCATGCCCTTCCCTAGCCTGCATCAGGCCATTTCAGATTTAGCCAATATTCATACTCTTGGTAAACAAAATTTTATACACTTTTCTAATCAGAAGTTTTGTGATGGTATGCTAATCAATCAATATGATCTACCTAAAAATATTAAAAAATCTTAATATTGAGCAAAGGTAATACTAGCAATTATCAGTTATGTTGTTGTATGTTTTATGCCATTAAGACTCATTTTTAAAACAACTGTACTTTGTATTTCCTCTAATATCAAAATGTAGAAAAGAACAGAATATTTGGGGACCCTTACCTAATCCATCATATCAGTTTAGTATAACTAAGAATGTTGTTCTTTATGGCCAGTTCCAGTTCTAATATCAACTCTTTACAATGTTTCTCAAAGAGGCTATCTTTAAAAAGAACAAGGATTTTAATATGCATCATTTTCCCAATGCATTTAAACTTGATTTTCACCAATTTATATTTGTGTGTGTGTTGACAATATACATTTATGTGCATATAAATATTTATGCTAGTTTTACTCTGTTGATTTAAATTTCTTCTTTAGCCTTCCTTGTGATTGTTAGGTACGGATAATTAATCTTAATTACATTTTGATGAAGAGACCAAAACTTGTTAAACATTCATGAAAACAAATTTTTAGCTACCATCAAACAGGCAGGGTATTTTCTGTCATGAGTTCTCAACATCAGTACTTTTCCTTTGCACTCACTGGTTGAGCTCAGTTACTTTTCCAATCAGTTCTCATTAGATGTGGAAATGCGTAGCAGGAAAGTCGGGTCTACCTCTTTATAAACACCACGGGCCATGAAGCCTCAAAAGTATCTCCTGTAGGAGGACTTAATTGAGGACTGCTTGAGACACAGGAATTGCTAATGCAGACAATGTCAGCCAATCAGGAACTGTTGTTTAGAAGAAATGCTTTCTTGGAACCAATAGTGCACTGGTGGAGGGTATTAAAGGAGCTCGCAGCAGTGTTCAGATGAGCTTGCTGCAGTGTTTCTCATCTGCTCCTGGAGTCAGTGACTTTGACTCTGTGTCACCTCATCTACAACCTCCAAGGCCGAGTAGGCTCATGCAGTGAGTTGTCTAGAGCACAGGCAGCAGAAATGCACTTATAATTTGCAAATTAAAAAATGTTATGACTTTTATCTGTTTAAATTCACGTGTGTGTGTGTGTGTGTGTGTGTCTGTGTATATGTGTGTGAGTGCGTGTGTGTGTATGCGTGTGTGTGTATGTGTGTGTGTGTGTTATGCTATGGACATGTGTGTATACAACATGGTGCTTATGTGGAGGTCTGAGGAAAAGCTGTAGGACTCAGCATTCTGCTTCCATGTGGGTTCTTTTGATGCAACACAAGTCATCGACCTTGGCTACAATACCTTTACCTACTGAACAATCTTACAGTTTCTGATTTACTTTGTTTTATATATCACTTAAATATTAGCTTCTGAAGTAATGTTAAGTAGTTTCAGGATGCTGAGCTGGAAGAAAACCTTGTGCTGCATTAAAGAATGTAGAATATGAGCTGCATTTTGGTCTATTAGTCAGAAGTTTTGGTCTTTTTTTAATTTAAATTTGCCATTTCTTCTGGGGATCATGCTTAAATAATTTCTCAAAAGTCATACAACATCAAACACTGTCAGTGCTTACATTTTTCCTTTTATCATTTTAATAATTACTATATAGTTTCATGTTGTTTTCTTGACCGACAGTCAATGTTATGTTGCACATGCTTGTGTATATTTAGTTCTAAAACAGCTTATTGTCTTGAAATGTTTACATATCTCTCTATTGAAATGTCTTTTAAAATTAATATTTATATTCATATAAAAACAGAGAAATGTAGCTTCTATCAACACTATACACCTAATTCATGCTTGTTATTATTCCCTTTGAACACCTAAAAGCATAATTGAAAACCAAAATATACAAGAAAACGATCTGTAAGATAAAGTGCTCTGACAAAGCACTGAGAGACCAAAAAAAAAAAAAAAAAAAAAAAAACACTTAAAAAAATAAAAACAAAGCAAAACAAAAAACCAGCCCAAAGTCCAAAAGTAGCACAGAGTTAATTTACAGATAAACAGAAGCCTTAACATTAATTATTTGTGTGTGTGTGTGTGTGTGTGTGTGTCTGTGTGTGTGTGTGTGTGTGTGTGTGTGTGCACTCCAAGTGCTCTGTCAGTGGCCACATTAAGAGAGTATCAGATTCCTTGAACCTGGAGTCACACTTGGTGGTGGGCCTCCTGACAAGGATACTGGGAACTACACTTAGGTCCTCTGGAACAACAAAAATAACAGCAAGCACATTTAAATTCATTTCTCCAGCCTCCAATACTATTTTTTTTTGTAAACACTCATTATGATAAATTTTTCCATGTGTTTTTTATAAACAAAATATACATGACCTTTGGTTTTCCTAACTGACAAAGAGCTAGACTTATTTGGAAAGAGGTCATCTCAGTAGAGGAACTGTCTCCACCAGATTTGTAGGGCATTTTATTGATTAATTGAAGTAAAAGGACCCAGTTCACTGTGTGCAGTGGCACTCCTGGGCACATGGTCACTGGTGAGGCAGTCTGATAGCATTTTGGCCAGTAAGCAGACTTATTCCACAGCTTCTACTTCAGTTCCTACCTACAAGTTCCTGCCTTGGTTTCCTTTCATGTTGGCCTACAACTCTGAGTAAAAATCCTTTCCTACCCAAGTTGGTCTTCATGATTATAGCCATTTGCTTCCACAGATATCAATCCTTTATCAATGCCTCCCGGCAAATGACCCATTTCTTACAGTAAATGAAGTTTGAGGTGATTTGCCATTACCAGTCAATGACCAGAAACTATATAAAATTTTACTATTTGATGACTAAATCGCATGCATTTGATTAAAAATAGTGGCATATATCCATTATTCTTGTCATTCCCTGTGCTTTTACTGTTGGCCTTCTGGGTCTGGTTCCTTACCTGCCTGGCACAACTCAATTAGCCTGCTCTCATGACCACTGAGAGAGGAAGCCAATAGATTTGACCTGGAACTGTTAGGACCACAGGCAGCTATGAACAGGATGAGATGAGAACAGACTGTTGGGAAACAGCTTCATTGAGACACTCATTTAATGAGTGTTACTTAAACCTTTGGCAGTTGGTCAGGGTTTTGGGGTAAGTAAGGGTACATAATTAGCCAGTGTCTGGACACTGAGGATGTCTCATTTGTATAAAGAGGAATGCCAAGCACTGCCAGACATGACTTTATATGGGGAGAGGAAGTTTAACCTGGCTACTGGGTTACATGATCTCTGGGAAGGCCCATGGCAGGTGAAGAGTATGTTAATCCTGCTGATCTCAGGATGAGATTTCCAGGGTTTTGACACATATACCTGGACTCCACTCTTGCTTAGGGCCAACTCCTTCTGTTCCCATAGCTCTCCAGCCCCACATACTTTCCTGCCTTTCTGCCAATCTCACTTCTTCCGAATGCTATCACTCACTGTTCCTATACTGTGATCCTACTTGTGTCTTTCCTAGAAAACCATACAGCTCACAGAATAATATGCAGCCTTTCCAGAGTTGCTTGTTTTGTTAATGTGTGTGCAAGTGTGGCTCTCTCCTAAGTTTTTCATGAATAAATACTACATTTTTTGGCTTTTATAAAGTCAAGGAAATGTATTTTCTGAGGTCATTTTTCTAAGGTCACATTTAAAAAAAAATTACTGAATACCACAATGTTGTCTGGCCTTGCCTTTCCCATAATCAGCCCAGTTGCTTGTGGTTTCTAAGTTTTACTTGATTTTTTCCCAAGGAGTCTATGAGGGTGGTCTTAACAAGGACACCTAGTATTGTTACTCCTTGTTTATCCATTTATTTGTGAAACAATCCTTTGGTACTTAAAGTTTCCATAACCATCAGTATCCAGGTTTCAGGTGGATGTTCCATTTCTACCTATTTAGATAAATACCAAGAAATAATTTTTGCAAAATTTTTGTAAGAGCAGCTGTTTCTCTGACATTCTTTATTGTTCTGACAAAATAGAAAGCAACTTATGTGAGGAAGGGCTTGTTTTGTCCTCATTTTAGAAGAAAGCAGTTCTTTACCCTCATGGGGAAGATCAGATAATCTTGGTGTATTACACTGACCAATGAAGCAAAGAAAGGATTGTTGCTTCCTCATTCTTAGTGAAATTGCCTTCAGAGACATATATAGATGTATGTCTAAGAGATGATCATAAATCCAGTCAGTCTAATAATGTATTTAACCATCAAAATAGGTTTGTATTATAAGAAAGATGCATAGAGTCTCCCACAGTCACCGCAATATATTACATTCTAGTAATAATGAAGGGCAGATCCTACTCCTCTACATACTCCCCAGCATTGGCTGTCAGCTTTCTGAATGATGTCCCTTTTAAGATCAAATGATGAAACCTTTTCTTTTCTTTTCTTTTCTTTTCTTTTCTTTTCTTTTCTTTTCTTTTCTTTTCTTTTCTTTTCTTGTCTTGTCTTGTCTTTTCTTGTCTTTTCTTTCTTTTCCTTTTCTTTCTATCCTTCTTCTTTCTATTTTATTTAAATATGTCCCTGACAATACAAAACTTTCATATACTTAATGTCTATTTTGATGTTCTTTGGTGAGATATACACTAAGGTCCTTATTCTACCTTTTTCTGGTTGTTAATTTTCATATTATTGCATATTTTAAAGTACAATAGAGCACTTTAGATATGAGCCTTGAAGACATATATATTTACAAATTTCCCTCCTTTGATTCCTTTTGTTGTAATAAACTACTCACATAAAGAGTAACTTGGGAGAGAAAGAGGTTTGTTTCATCTTGAAAATACTAGTTGACAAACATCAGTGAGGAAGAGTCAGGGCAAGAACTTAAGGCAATAAACCTGGAGCAAGAAACCATGGAGAAAAGCTATTGTACACACAAACAAACACCACTAGCTAGAATTTTGACTAGTACTACCTTGCAAATATAGAAGAAATGGAAAAAGCAGACATACTGAGGTGTTAGTGTCTTTCAACCAAGGTACCTAAAATATCTTCCCATGTATATGGTTATTTAACATTTTCACTGTTTTGCATTTTTTTCAAATAGACTGTGTGTGTATGTATATGTGAGACTTTAATTAGTGACTACAGAACTTTGCATTTTATAAATATGTATATCAATCATTATCTCATATGAACAAAATGGATATGGTAATTAATGAATCAAGAGACATATAGACCACCTCATTGTTCTAGAGGTTACAGACACCAGAGACTTTAGCATCTGGAGAAATTCACAGATTCTGGCAGGAGCATTTGTAAAAACAAACTACACAAACAGTGAACCAAAAAGAGTAACAAAGAGAGAATAGAATGCCACAGTCCCTTTTGAGACCCATCACCAGAGACTTGATATGTTAGAGCCATTTCCTAAAGGTTTCAACCACCTTTCAGCAGTACTACTTTGTGAACCAAGATATTAGCATACAGACCTTGAAGAAGCAAACATCCAACTTACAACAATAAATTCATTGAGATAACACTAATTATTAAAATTAAGTCTGGGAAACACTTTGGCTGGAGAGTAACTCACCAATTCTGAGCATCTGTTGTTCTTGCAGAGGGTCAGATTTTGCAGGCAGAGAAATCTGGGAGGTTACAACTTCCTGTAATTACAGTCCAGGAATCCTATTGTGCATACCTATGCACACACACACATATGCACAACACACACACATACACATATCATAGATGCCTGAGTTCTCTCTCTCACGCACACACATACACACATGCATGTAGAGTTATTGAAAGTACATAGAGAATAACAACAGAGTGATGAGAGTGATGTAGTACTGATGCACATACAGTTTATGTATATGAAGTTATAAAAATAAATTGCTAAAACATAATAATCTAAAATTTAAAAGAAGAAAACTTGGGAAATCATAAAATGTGCTCTTTCTTTTAGTTTGTATGCTAGGACAAATGAAAGCTTTTAAAAATCTACATAGAAAGGTATATTTAAATTAAAACCACCACTGAATTTCTTCAATATTATTTAAATTCATAATTATACAGAAAACACAAAAATGAATGAATTTTGGAAGAGAGAGTCAAACCACTTCTAATGTCATTTTAGAAAACATGGAAATATATTTGTTTCTAGGTGATAGTTGTCTATGGATTGCTGTTTTTTCTCTAAATGATATTTAATTCTCATATTTTTACTTTTGTAGATTTGAACATGGCAAAAGAAATTTTCTTGACTTATTTGGAAATAAATGAGTTTCTTTTTTAGTGTTTCCTTTAGAAATATAGTATTCCTGAGTGGGGTGCTTATACATATATTCATTTCTGCAAACTTTAAAACTGAAAAGTTGAAGCAGTTAATCAATAATTTTGAGTGCCAAGTATATGTAAAGAAGGTGAAGGATACCGGATTGCAGAGGAAATTTTAAAATTTAAATGAACTGCAAAGCATTTCATTACCATGCTTAGTAGAAACTGATACATTCACAGCTGGTGTTCTCTGTGCCTTCAGGGCTAAAGTTTCTTGTTACTCCCCTTCATTTCTTTGTCCCTGAAGCCTGGCAGAGCCCTATATTTATGAAGTGTTAACTTCTTTGCTGAACTCACCTGGGAAGTTCCTAACCCTACAAAAAGCCTTCTACTGAACAGACATGAAATACATTATGATTAAATACAAATAACCAAGTAACACAAGAGAAACTCAGAGGAAGAGCAATTAAATTCTATGGCTTCTTTCAGTATAACAACTTTTCTCCTTTTCTGTTGAGCTAGGATTTTCAATAATCATCAAAGCAACCTCTAAGCCAGAAGTATCAAGTGTGTTGTCTCATGCCCAAGACAAATAAGGATCCTGAGACCAGATGTGAGCAAAGATTGATTTATTATAGAAAATGAGAATTAGCTTCTGAAGATGTAAGGGTGCTCCGATCAAGGTGCAGAGTTGTAGATTCCAGTCTCGTTGGATACATCCATAAACCACCCCTGCACCTATGGCTCAGAGAACACTGTAAAAAGGAGACAGAAACATGTAAGAGCCAGAGGATCAGGAAATTTCACATGGGATTGTGTCAACAAGTAATGTTAGAACACTTGTAAAGTCTTACCTCCGTAACTAATCATGACCTGAACAAGGATTACAATGGACATGCCAAAGTGGATGGAGAACGACACAACACCTCAACCTTCCACAAAGAATTTTAGGGAGTTAAGGAATGGTGAGAGTTGGAAAAACAGTTTCCCTTAGGGAGGAACACTCCACTGCATATCTATGACTTAACAAAATTCTCTGAAAATATACATACAATTGCTAATATAAAGATTATTGTGATGAAACACTATGTCCTGGGAAGGAAATGCTTTGTTTGGCTTACATATCTTGAATCATAGTACACTGAGGAAAACCAAGCCAGGAACTTAAATGTATACCTATATGCACATAACAGCAACTGATGAAAGAGGAAGCCATGAATTTGAACAAGAACAGAAACAGGTATAAGGGATGGATTTTCAAGGAGAAATAAAAGGAGAGAAAGAATGTGATAGTATTATAATCCCCAAAATAATAAAAAGTAAATAAAAGAATTTAACACTTCCATTATTGTTTTACTCTGGTAGTGTATGATAGAAATGTGTGTGTGTGTGTGTGTGTGTGTGTGTGTGTGTAGTTATATATGGTAATGACAGGTTTGTTCTAGGGACAGAAAAAGAATTGAAGGACCATGAAGGACAAAACAAATGAAGAAAGCAAAATTGTTCTCTTTCTGGTGGGAGGGGCTCCAGAGCTATGAGCCCATTAAATATCATCTGGATTGGTGTTTTAATAAGAAATCTGGAGTCCTTCTCTTTCTCTTATTGGTGTGATTTCTGCATCTGCCTCCACTGCTAACCTATGGCTTTCTTCGCAATGTCTTCTGGGACCAAAATGCTGACATTTTGGGGACCCTGCTTTTGGATTTCCTGTCCACTTATGTCCTTCTTATTCTCCATCAGGAAGGTAAACATTATTTCAGGAAGTTCCAGTACTGTTAATGAAAGTAAACTCAGAAGAACATATGGGTTTTGGTCTTACTCTATCCACATCTCACCAGTGTCCTGTAGGCAGCCTTCCTCTTCGTATTAGTACTGCACAAATTCTCTTTTCCTCTCTCATTCCACTTCACATGCCTACCCTCAAGGATAGGGAGACTTTGAATATAAGTATAGTGTTCCATACTTTTAAGTTACCTCAAGACTTCTCTTTTACTATTTTAGTATTCACATTTATTTATTTTCTGTGAGTGATATATGCTTGTGTGTATGCCTGTGTTTATACATGAAGAAGTCAGAAGTTCATACTAGAGGTTTCCCCTCCTGCTATTCATAGTATTTTTTGAAATAGGGAGAATCACTCACTAAGCTGAGATCTTCCTGCTTTGGGTAGACCAGCTAATAGCAATCTCCCAGAACACTCCTTGCTGTACACTCCTACACTGTACTCCCCATGTACAGTGCTAACATGACAGATGAATGCCATCACATTTGGGTTTTACATGCGTTGTAGTAATATGAACTCAAGTCTTCATGCTTGCATACAAAACCTTTCTAACGGTAAGGGAGTACCCATTAGTTATGACCTTCAAGAGGTGTCCCCATAAAACTATCCATACATAATATTCTAAGTTTGAGCCTCTCCAAACAACCTGTACCTCCAATAACTCATTAAAAGTTTCTCAGAGAAGGTATTGTGGTTCTGTACTCACAGATAATAGTTATACCACAATAAGGAACACGTTAGAGCATGAAAACAGTCAAACCAAACCACCCAACATAACACCCAAACCCAAACCAAAATGTCCCTTCCCCCCTCCAGAGTTTGAGCTGGGCTTTCAGCCTCTGCTCTGATCATCAGTTCTCAGCCTGTGAAATTCCTGGCCTTTGTTCTTTTTTTTTTATTATATATTTTTATTTTCTATATTCTTTGTTTACATTCCAAATGATTTCCCCTTTCCCAGTTCGCCCCTTCCCATATGTCCCATAAATCTTCTTCTCTCCATCCATTCTCCAATCACCTCTCTCCTTTTTCTCTGTCCTGATACTTCCCTCCAATGCTAGATCAAGCCTTTCCAGGATCAGGACCCTCTCCTTACTTCTTCATGGGAGTCATTTGTTATGCTAATTGTGCCTTGAGTATTCAGAGCTTCTGGGATGCCAGGAGATGGTGGTGCATGCCTTTATTCCCAGCACTTGGGAGGCAAAGGCAGGTGGATTTCTGAGTTTGAGGCCTGCCTGGTCTACAGAGAAACCCTGTCTCAGAAAAAAAGAAAAAGAAAAAGAAAAAGAAAAAAGAAAAAGAAAAAAATCTGGCCTTTGTTCTTTATAGAACAATACAGCCCTGTTCCTGATCTGCTAGACTTGAAGTGCTCTAAGGAGCCAGAAAGATCTCAGAAAACACCTTGAAGTCTGGGAGGAGGGGTCTTCCCAAGCTAATATATTGACTAACATTCATTAAAGCTTCAGTCTTGATCAGCAAATGTCATCTTGACTCAATTCTCTTTTTGCTGCTTCCCCATCCATTCCTCAGTTTCTCTTCCAGGAAACAGTTCGCAGTAGCAACAGAATACAACACCCAAACCCAAACCCAAACCCAAAACCAAAACCAAAACCAAAACCGTAACCATAATCAAATCCAAGCAGTAGAGGAGAGAGACAGGTCCTAAATAGATTGCTCACAGTGAGCATGGATAGTCATCTGGTATGTTCTCCTTAGCATCAGGCTCTAGACCCTGGATATTTAATCATACAGACATGGTTGGCTTCTTTTCTACATTATCTCCATCGCCTAAAAGCTCATGAAGCAAAACTCAATTCTCAATCACATAACTGTGTGTCTGGCTTTATTAACCAATGTCCCAAGACCATGCTTCATGGTTGCTGAAGTTCTGAGCCATCTTACTAGCACAATCTATCAAGGATAGTCCAATGACCAGTTAGTGAAGAGCTGTGTCACTCAGAAAAGTCAAGGGTTTAAAAACCATAAAAGAAAACGCAAGTATGAATGTGTGTGTTTCTCTCTCTCCAGTCTTTCTGATTTTTTATTCTTGCCCCTGTATTCGTGTTCTGTAAAATATCTCTGTTATTCTCTAGTTATGCTCCCTGAACTGCATGTAGCAGCAGCAGCACCTGGAAAAGCCTTTAAAGTGAGATCTCTGTAGGCCCTCTCACACCTGCTAAACCAGAAAGTGAGGGGCCTAGCTTTCTCTTTTTCCTAAGCTTCCAGATTACTTTTATCCAGCCTACTGTCTTAAATCTCTATCTTAATATCAAGACACTAACTCATGAAGTTCAGAGAAATGGGAGTTTAGGCACCTTTGAAGAACAGAGCACTCCATGGACAATCAAGGAAGCAGCTGTTCATTTGCATCTTAAAGCTTCAATCAAGGCTTCCAGGTTTTTTTTTTCCAAGGGAACTCATGTCACCCAGCTTACTCATCTTTCATTTTTGCTCTCAATTTGTTCATCTTGCAAGCCATTACTAATTTAAGTTTGGAATTATCCTAGCTAGCATTAACTATCAACTTGACACCCCTAGAGAAGTTGAGCTGGTGCGTAACTAGAGTCCTCACCTCAACTAATATGAATGATACTTGAAAGCACTCAGAATGCTACCAGAAGAAAAAGAAAAACCCCAACCCAGTTACAAACCCCTCACTCAATCTGTCTGATGACCTGCCTGGAAGGTACACTGGCACAATAGTGGTCAAAAGGTGTGGAAGTATCCAACTACTATTTTAT
This sequence comes from Apodemus sylvaticus, assembly GCF_947179515.1. Lineage (NCBI taxonomy): Eukaryota > Metazoa > Chordata > Mammalia > Rodentia > Muridae > Apodemus > Apodemus sylvaticus. The sequence continues at coordinate 109,891,935 of NC_067473.1, forward strand.
TGCATTTATGACCCACTCCAGGAGGTAGAACCCATGCCCAAAACTGCTTTGGTGGTTGAGAACATGAAACTTGTTAGGACAGGTACCTCTAGTATCCCGCTCAAGGGACAAAGCAATAAAATGACTCCTAACATTTTTCTGTAGTAAACAGACTCAGCCATCAAAGAACTTTTCTGCTGAAGTATATCAGAACAAAGATAGAGACTGACAATGGAACAAAACGGAGAGAGTAAGAGAGTTTGGGACAAGTCAGTCCTAAATGGGCTTCACCAAATCCTTCCCCTTATGGCTCAGAGGATTTTTAGAAAGAAAAGTAGAATGATTGTAAGAGCCAATGGGGATGGACGACATCAACAAAACAAGGCTTTCTAGCACACAGTAAAACTTGGATAAATATGAACTCCTAGAGACTGTGCCAGCATGCACAGATGTAAACCTCTTGGGGTCCTAGTGTAGAGAAAGAAAGTGTACACAAGCACCCATCCTGAAGGCAGATGAGCTTACCAACTTGTAACTTCTCTCAACAAAGTGGAACTCCAGCACTCTTTCTCCAACAAAGTGCTAACGAGTATATAAACTACTAGCCAGAAATAGATGGCCAACATGATGTAAATTTAGTGTTATTTTTAGAGGTATCTGTCTAATAATGCTACATCTGAACATTGTCTTTTAATTTTATAGGTCTTTAGCTTGTATATATTATGTTTTTTGAGGGGGAGAGAGTTGTTTTTGTTGATTTGTTGATAGGTTTATGGGATTTCTGTGTGTATCTCTGTATCCAAGTGTTTCTTGTGATTTTTCTTTTACCTTTTCTGTTGTTTTGTTTTGTTCTTTTCTGGTTTGTTTGTTTGCTTATTTGCTTACTTGTTTTTAATCTTAATTTATTTTATTTATTTTCTAGATATGTGTTTGTTTTCTAATGAAAAAAGTATGAATTCGGGTGGCTGTAGAAGTGTGGATTATCAGGGAGGAGTTTAGAAAGGAAAACTATAATTAAAATATATTATATGTGAAAGGCCAATGCATCAATGAAGGGGGCTTAAGAAGAGAGAATGGAGGTTAATGGAGTGTGGTACAGTGGTGTGAGGGAAGGAGGTGCCCAGGCGGGCCCTTGCCCCAGCACCTCTTTCCCCTGAGGGACCACACGCACACAGACATGGTATAGAATACAGTTTATTCAGAGTAGAGGTTGGGAGTTAGTGGTACAGTGGAAGTAGAGAAAGGCAGAGAGAGAGAGTAGTGGAGGCTGGCCATGACCAGGTGGAGAGAGGGGGGAGGGGAGGAGAGCCCAAGGGGCAGAGAGGTGAGAGTAGGGGGAGAGAGAGTGGGGAGAGAGAGAGAGGAGGGGCAAGTAGCCCCTTTATAGTGAGCCAGGTCTATGGGGCAGGGTGTGGGGTGGAGCTTAGACAGAATGCTAACATTATGGAAACTTTTCAATTAAAAGGAGAATCGGCTAACAAAAATATTTTCTTTAAGTAATTGTCTTTGTCAGGTTAGTCTGTGCATATGTTTATGCATATGTTATTTTTCTTAATGCTTGAAGGAGACCCCAGTCCACTCTGTGCAGCACATTTACCAGGAAGGTGGTCGGTCAGAAATTATAGAGAGCTAGCTAAGCAAAACCCTTGAACAAGTTAAAGAGTAAGACTATCAGCAGCATTCCTCCAGGGCTGTGCCTCAAAGTCCTGCTGTGAGTTCCTTCCTTATTTTTCCTTAAAGGTGGATTTTGTCTTGAAAGTGTAATAAAGTAAAGCCTTTCTTACCCAAGCTGCTTTTCCTCAGAGTGTTTTCTGTATTTACTGTCATTATGGCAACAGAGGATAACTTGAACAGTGATCATTAATTAAGTGACCATTGTATAAAGAAATGTTTTTAAAAACTTAAGAGTTTGCCTTCTCTGTCAATTCAGGCCTTTTGAGTGGATTTTTTTTTTTTTTGATATTCAATGGGAAACAAAGACCATTCACTTATTAGTGGGGAGCTTGTAGCATGTTCCAAAACATTGAATAACTTTTTAATAGTACAGTTATAAACCATTGAACATTGGGGTCTGGGCTATGAAGGCTGACAGTTTGTAATGTAGGGTTTAATTAAATTGGGCACCACTATAATTAAAGGTTTTGAGTTATTAATGCATCACTCTGGCAAACATTTAATTTTTATCTCTCTAGTGCAACCCGGATTAAAATGGGATATTAGGACAGTTAAATAGAATTTGCAGCAGAGATGGCTTGCATTTGTAGATGTAATTTCGCACAATACAGTTCAGGAACTGTTTTCTTTTTAAATAAAAAAGAGGCTTTTTGGAAGCACGAGAAAATGAGCACAATCTCACATAAAAGAACAAATCCATTTTCTAAAAAACTTATATTAGGTACTGAATAAGTAACTTGGAGAAGGAAGTGTTCTTAGTATTCAGTTTTAGAGGTTCATCCATCTTTGCTCGATGCTCCCTTAGCATTTGGGAGTGTCGGAGTTGTACCTAAAAGTAAGCTTGCTGTAGCATCATACCCTATCTTACAAAAAATCTTGTGTATTCCATTTGAATCTACAACAAAGTAAAAAAGGATCTCAAGAGAGGGTTAATACTTGAGTTCTTATTGCTCTTCTTAAAGATTAAAGCCCAAAGACCTGAGTTAGGAACAGTCAATAGAGAGTACACACAGCCTATAACTACAGTTCTAGAGTATACAATGTCTCTGACTGCTGTAGGGATTTGCATTCATATTTAAAAATGAATACACATTGTCTTTTAGATTTAAACATGAAAGGGGCAAAGACAGTTATAAACTATTGATCATCACTTTCATCCAAGATACTATTAATTAAAACCTTCCATCTCTATACAGTCTTGATTCTAGATGATTATGTTAGAAGTATGAACGCTATTCAGTATTGCAATGCAAATTTGTAATGCCATTTCTTCCCTGGTTAATTTTACCATCAAGACTGCAGAATCAGAGAAGGAATTCTATGCAGTATTAGTTTAATCTGTCATAAAATAAACTCACAATTAAAAAAGACTGGCATTTGTTTCACTCTATTTACTTCATTGCAAATTAAAATTCTTTGATAGGCAATTTCAAATCATAAAGTATCTTGTATTTAGGAGAGTTTAGGGTCTTTGTTTTTGTATCATGTGGAAGCCTTAATTTGTTACAAGGTCCTGATCCATTCCCCTTAACTCTGTACTACATAGCATTCATTCCAAAACTGTTGTCATCAAAAGATATTATCATTTTAAGAAATAAAGGTACTTACATCAACCCTACATGCTATTTTGACTATGTAAGCTTAGACAAACCAAGGAGATGATTCAGTTTCCCATTTCTTCTCAGACATTTATACCACATGATAACCTTGCTATGAGGGTATACATTTACCAGAATGTGAAGAACTATTTTTAATTATCATTATTTCTTGATTTTTTTTTTTTACTTCTAGTCACATTCAACCATCCAATATCCCTTACCATTTTCCAATATCCTGCTCTGACCAGTCTTCCCTCCACGTCCTCATGGCAAATTCATGCCTCTTTGCTTCTCTTTGTTTACTTGTTTCTAATCGCTGTCAGAGGCTTTACCCAGGGTCACGGGCATGGGAAAGAGTAAGATGTTATCCACTGCAGAATGAGTATTTCACCAATGATTACATCAATGAAGACAATCTTCTGCAGTAACCTTCCACTGTCATGAGCTCCATAATGGAGTAGAGATCTATGAGACCATTCCCATTTATGACTTAATCTCTATGGGCTCAATCTCGTATACTCCACCTAGCCACTTGTAGCTGTTGTGAGTTCATGAGTTCTTGCATCATGCAGAAGTATGACAAAATTTTCAATGAACATGAAAATGTCATTTTAATTGCAGTGTCTTTCCCTTAGTATAACAACTGACACTAGGTCTGTGAGTTCCCTGTTGTTAACTCTTAATCTCACCTAATACGTTACAGTGAACATCATTCAGTGCATAGACATAAATAACACTAGGTAAGATGATTGTGATAACTGTGTACCGCTTGAAAAGAACACTTTACAGAAAATATGTGTGAGAGGAGTCTTCCACAGGAGCAGTGAAGGTTACATAGAGGATAAGATCAAATCATTTGGATTGTAAACAAAGAATATAGAAAATAAAAATATTAAAAAAAATAAGATCATATCTTTGCACATTACTTGTCTATGCTCAGCCCCACTTAAACTTTAACTCTCCCCCAGGACCCTAAACATGGGCGTTGGGTAAATGGGGCGCATTACACATTGGAACTCTTTGTCCCTTTTAGCAATTTGACACACTGAATATATCTTCTACTACTACATTATAAATATTCTCTTTCATTTGATTTATTAAGTCTGGTTAGCTGGTCTCACCAAAGCAGAAATGTTGACCATAGTAATTGATAACCAATTCATGTTCCAGAGAAATGTCAGCTCCAGTCAGACATGTAATGCGGACTATTACTAGACACTATTCAAAAAGTTATGCTTAATTTATTATGAGTATTTCTGAAGAGAAAATAATATAAAGATGATGTCTTGATTAAAATTAAGTTTTTCCTGAGGACTTATTTTAGGAGCAATGGTAAGAAAAAACAACAACTTTACAATAAGCCTAAGCCTATCTTCATGATGTTGAAGAATGGCAAGTTTCTGTGGAAGACAGATTTTGTAAGAACATTATAGGCAATAGATGGATTTTTTCATTTGCTTATATGTTTTGTTTTATTTTAAAGTATTCAGGTATGGTGACACTGTTAATCTCAGCACCCAGTTACCATATGCAGGCAGATATCTGTGAGTTCTAACTTTACATGGTATACATAGTTTCAGTCAAGCCAGGACTACATAATGAGACTTTTTTGTTTTGGTTGGGTTTGGTTTTTGGGTTTTGGGTTTTTTTTTGGGGGGGAAGAGGGTTTTTTATTTTTTGGGTTTTTTCTTCTTTTTTTTTTTTGTTTTTTTGTTTTTTGTTTTTTGTTTTTTTGTTTTATTTTGTTTTGTTTTGTTTTGTTTTGTTTTGTTTTTTCAAGACAGGGTTTCTCTGTGGAGTCCTGGCTGTCCTGGAACTCACTTTGTAGACCAGGCTGGCCTTGAACTCAGAAATCCACCTGCCTCTACCTCCCAAGTGCTGGGATTACAGGCGTGTGCCACCACTCCTGGCGGAGACTTTTTTTATTAATTTATTTATTTGTATTTTTTAATTCCTTTTTACAGACTTCATCCCACTCCCAGTCAGCACCCCCTACCACTCCCCATCCCACTAGACCTCCCCACTTCCTGGGATCTCAAGTCTCTTGAGGATTATGTGCATCTTTTCTCCCTGAGGTCAGACTAGGCAATGCTCTGCTGTATATGTGTTGAGTGCCTCATATTACCTGGTATATGATAACTGGTTGATAGCTCGGTGTCTGAGAGATCTCAGGAGTCTAAGTTAGTTGAAGCTGCTGGTTTTCCGATAAGGTTGTCTTCGTCAGCTTCTTCCAGCTTTTCCCTAATTCAACCACAGGGGTCCAGGGATGCCCAGCTTCTGTCCATTGGTTGGGTGTTAGTATCTGCATCTGACTCTTTCAGATGCTTGTTGGGCTTCTCATTGGGCAGCCATGCTAGGCTCCTGTGTGCAAGCACACCAGAGCATCAGTGATAGTGTTAGGGCCCAAGCCTAGCCTTGAGCTTGATCCCAACTTGGTCTTTCACTGGGCTCCCTTTCTCTCATGCTCCTGTCCATTTTTGTCCATGCAGTTCCTTCAGACAGGAGAAATTTTGGGAAGGAGTTTTTGTCTGTGAAATAACAACCCCATCCCTCCACTTGAAGCTGTGTCCTTCCACTGGACTCTACAAGGTGGACTCTACACGTTCCTTCTCTCCACTGTAGAGCACGCCATCCGAGGTACGTTTTTCCAACAAATTTAAATAAATAAATAAATAAATAAATAAATAAATAAATAAATAAATAAAATGATTTGAGAAGCAGATGACTGTATTTTTGCAAACTTGTCATAGATAAACTATAATCATATGTATTTAGAGAATGAAAGGCATCAAGAAAGTGTTTGTGTATGTGTGTGTGTGTGTGTGTGTGTGTGTGTGCTTAAGATCCAGGAGCCATTCTCTGCTCTTGGAGAATTTAATTAGAGAGCCAGTGGTTGATTGATTATAAGATTATTGATTTTAAGATCAATAATCACCAAACCACTCCAAGGCAGTTGCTTCTAAATTTGTTGTCTTATACCCAAGTAGAATAAGGAAATGTTCCGTGGAATGAACAGATTGGATGCAGATATATTCATGAATAGTGAGAAATAACTACACCCCTGACATGAAGAGGCTGAGGTCCTGGTGAGGGGTATTGCTCTGCTACCTCTCCAGAAGGTATTGTATCTGTTTTTCTTATTTTATTCTTATTTTTAATTCACTTTATATCCTAATCACAGCTCACTTCTCTCCTCTTTTCCCAGTTCCACTCTTACAAATCCCTCCCCTCATTGGTTCCTTCCCTTCTCCTCATATAAGAGGAGCTGCCATTGGTGGCAAACCTCCCAGGGGCCTCTCCTCTCTCAGTGAAGCCCAACCATGCAGTCCAGGTAGGAGGAAGGGGATCCAATGGCAGAAATCGGAGAACGAGACATCACAGCTCCACTTAGGGGATTCACATGAGGACAAAGCTCTGCGTTTGCTATAAATACTTAGGGGGTCTAGATGCATCTCCTGCATGCTCCCTGGTTATTAGCACAGGCTCTGTGACCCCACACCCCGTGGTCCCAGTTAGTTGTTGGTTCTATGGTTCTTCTTGGGGTGTCCTTGATGCCTTCCCCTTCCTCACTTTTATTCCACACTCTTACACAAGACTCCCCAGGCTCCACCAGATATTTGGCTATGGATTTCTGTATCTGGCAACATCCACTATTGGATGAAGCTTCTCAGGAGACAGTTATGATAAGTTCCTGTTATATCTATTAAGACTGGCCATTGTTGAGGCCCTCAGAGGCCAACCCGGTATGTAGCCTGCCTGACCTTTACTTGTTTGTCAATGATGCACAACTCAAAATTGTTCCTGTGTGAACATTTGTCCAACCAGGAAAGAGTTCAAGTTCACACCTTCATCCTTCACCTTCCCAACTCATTTAATAATTTTTAAAACTATTTTTTGAGACACTTTCTATGTGGTCATCTTATGATCCACGATGAATCCTATCCTTTCTGTGCAGAAAGAAGTAACTCTGTAGTTGTCTTTGCATTCTTTTGGGAGCCACTGCCTGCAAATGTCATTGCAATGTATAGGCTGATAATTTAACATCTACCTAGCAGGATGCTAAAAGTAGAACACTCTTAGAATTGCAGTCCTCAGTTCCCTGCTTTCTCAGAGGATCATAAGATGAAGTTCTCTGTCTGATACTTGTTTCACAGCCTTCAATATTTAATCAAGCATAGTTTCAGGTAAAAGCAATTCATATATGCATGCATGTGTGCACATGTGCGCGCACACACACTTTCCAGAATGCTTTTTTTATGGAACAATTCAATCTTCTCTGCCAATATAAAGGTGTTTTGTATAAGCTTGTCACTGTAACAATTTTTGTATTTTAGAATCCTGTATCATCTGCCTTCCCTATTTGTGTAGGCAACACGCAGTGCAGGTACTATAGATATGCTCTTTCAGTGTCCCATCCAAATCAGACCAGAGTCTCTCTCATTTGTATATTCTCTGTCTCTTTATTTCCTTATATATTTTTTTCTTTAGTATTTGGCAAATTCTCATTCACTTTGTAAATTGTTAAGCTTTTTCCACAGAGGGAACAATTCCCACTTCAAAGGAAAAATTTTATTCTGAAGCCCAATGTGAGTCACTGTACTCCGAGAAAAAAGATTTAGTTTACTTCAAATTCCAAGTTCAATGTGGTAAGCCTCTCTTGATGTTTTTATGTAACAGAGCAAAGAAAATCATAAATAAAGACACTTAAAAATACACTGGACAGTTAAGTTATAGCAAAGTAGAGAAAGTTTTACTACAAGCCTGAGATGTTATCAGAAATATTCTTAGCCTTTTATAATAGTACAGATTATAGGTTTGTTCATGTATCACAAAAAATTAATTTACTTAATAGTGATGCATTATTAGGACACTCAGAAGAATTCAATGGACACTAAAGGAGCCAACATAGCTTAAGATAGCTTACAGTCAGACTCAGAACCTGCACGTTTCTAATCCTTCCACAGTTACTATATTCCAATTCAGTTATCGGAGGGAGAGAGACAGACAGACAGACACACACACACACACACACACAGAAAGAGAGAGAAAGAGAGACAGACTGACAGACAGAGACAGAAAGGGAGACAGAGAGAAAGAGACAGAGAGAGACAGCGACAGAGACAGAGAGACAGACAGACAGACAGAGAGACAGAGAGACAGAGAGAGAAAGAGACAGAGACACACACAGAGAGAGAGAGGCTGCTTCTTTCTGGGAACTTCTGCTCAACTCGCATAAAGTTTTAAAGTTGCAAGCATCAAGTTTTAAAGTTCAAGTTGCATTTTTTATTAGCACCAATTAGACAGTCATCATTTCACTCTGTATATGTCTGGGACTGGAATCTTCATCCCTCTGATACTGTAGAGGAAAAGAACCCACTAAAGGCAAATTCACATTTGCTATTCCCTAGGAAGCAGCAGACAATAATAAATGATCTTAATAAAGGATATTCCCACTTAGAATTTAACTGATTTTTGCATGAAGAATCATCTAATCGTGCCATCTAATCTTCAGTTTTATGCTTTTAAATACATTATGGACTCTGCTCTACATAAAGTGGATAACACAGACATTCCAGTTTAAGAGGTGGTATGGGTTTAAATTTGCTCTCTGGCTAGACAGGTTTTCACTTCTAGACTTCTTTCAAAAACTAAGCTATGATAGAGGCAGTATTTATCAACCTTATAAAATTACATATTTAGAAAAAAATCCTAGTGCAGTATCTTATTTGAATGGTCTCTATTTAAATGCAAATTTTAGGTTCCTTCAGTCATAAAAAGAATTTTCAATAAAGAGCTCTGTGTTTTCAATGCTAATGGATTGTTTATCTCACCACATGGCTGGGCATTAATAGCCCAACACAGGGGATTTATCTTTGGGAAGGGATAAAGGAGATAGATAGCCAGGGATGATATTTAAATCCTTTGATTGGGAAGGGTTTCCAGTAGAAGACGAAGAAGGCTTTAAAGAGGAATTTTAAATATGGCCTCTCTTAAGAAACCTAATTCTACTTTATAACAAAATATAAAGTAAAATAGTCTTAGTGACTGTAAGAAGTAACATCTAATGAGACATTTTCTTCCCTTTTAAACTTTTATTGGAAATAGATTCTTCTCATATGCAATACACTTCAACCACAGTTTCCCCTTTCTCCACTCTTCCCAGCTTCCTCCCTCCTCCCTGCAATCCACTCTCCCTCCATTTTCCTTCAGAAAGTATCAGACCTCCAAGAGACAACAAACAAGCAAAACAAAATAAGATGCAATAAAAGGAACCCCTCCCCCCATATGTAGATGGGACCTGGCAGCCCAAGGAGAGAAAGAGTCTCAAGGAAAGTCCCAAGAGTTAGAGGCACCTTTTTTCCACTATTAGGAGTTCCCCCCAACCCCAACTCAAACACGTGCACACGCATACACACACACACACAAACACACACACACACACACACACACACACACACATCACCACCCACCATCACCACCACCACCACCACCACCACCACCACCACCACCACCACCATCAAGCTATCAGCCATAATATATGTAGACTACAGGGTGCAGACCAATGCAGGCCTTATGCTTGCTACTTCAGGCTCTGTGAGCCCATATGAGCCCTGTTTAGTTGATTCAGTGTGTCATGTTTTTCAGATGTCCTCCTTTCCTTCTGTCCCCTACAATCTTCTCTTCTCTTCCTCTGTGCATTTCCAGATAGAGACCTCCAATTTAGCAACTTAGGTCCACTACAAAGGAGCAGAAAACACTAGACTCTTGTTAGGTGTTAGGTCCCATTAGTTTAATTGTTCCTAACACACAAACTCTTTGAGGTTATTTCCCCATCCAGTCTAGAAGCTGAGTAGAAAGTTTCTAACAGTCAATGTTGCCCACAAGGGAATGCATCTGATTAGCCTTATTAAAAGTAGGGTGTAGGAAAAAGAGATTAACCCATATGTGCTTTTTGTTTGGAAAAAAGACTAGTTTAAGTGGCTGTACCCAACCAAATGAGAGTATGTGGCAGCCCCGGATTGACATCTGGACATTTCTCTTGGTAGGTTTTCCATGGCATATGTTTTGAAAAGGTCAAAATCTAGATGATTTAAAAGATGGTGCAATTTAATTTCTTAAGAGAAAGGGTCATGATTTAGGGTTTATGAAGGGTTTCCAGCATTCAGTCGGTATACCTGGCATTTTGACATCAGACTTTGCAAAAATTATTATGAAACAAATTGTTTCACTTTTAACACTTCAGAGCCTCTAGAAGTTTTGTTATGAACTGAAGAAAATTATTTCTATCAGTAATTCCAATTTCCTCAGAGAAAAAGTCTCATTGTAAATCGTCTTACTATAGTGTAAAGGGATACAGGCAATTCTCTTGAGCTTAAAATTTAAACAATCTTTTTATGTGTTTCTGTGTGTGTATGTGTGTACATCTGAGTATGTGTATATTATATGAATATATACGCATAAGTGTGTGGAGGCTGTACTCTGCCCAAATGAGAGTATGTGGCAGCCAGGGATTGACATCTAGACATTTCCCGTGGTAGGTTTTCCATGGCATATGTTGTGAACAGGATTTTTACAGTAGCCGCCAGTTTCCGTATCCCCAGTGCTGAGGTTATAGAAGTATACCTTGTACTTAAATTTTTACATGGTATTAGAGACCAACCCCTGCTCCACCCTCATCATTTTAGCTTTTTACCTTGAAATTTAGAATCAAAATAGTAAAGGAATGTAATACAAATGATTATGGAGAAAAAGTTGGTTTCTGTAAATTACAGAGCTCCCTTAACTCAAAGAAGGTTAGGCAAGAAAAAAATATTACTTGTTTATCAAGACAAGATTCATAAGAACTGTAATACTTAAAAATTTAGTAATTCAGTTTTGGTGACAGACACTCAGATGTGCACACACACAAACAAATAAAAAGAGAGTGTTCAAATTTTAAGCTCAACAGAATTGCCTGTCTTTCTTTACACTATAGTAAGAAGATTTACCAAGAGTCTTTTGCTCTGAGGAAATTGGAATCCCTGATAGAAACAATTTAGTATTTAATAATTGAATATTCTGGAGTATAAAAAGAGAAAGTAGTCTATTAGCCTCCAAACTACAAAGTGTAGTAAAGCCAGGATTATGTCAAGGCTAAGACAATCATTTTATGAGTCAAAAAGTCAATTCTCAAATATCATAGCATTATGTGCTTTCAATCCTATGGTGACCTTCAATCGACTCTAGACTTCTTCTTAGTAGTTTTTCTATGTGTGCTAGATTTTCTGACAAATTTCTCCACCATTGTTTCCCTTGAGATAAGATATTTAGATGATCTCAAATGGAATCCCATCAGACCCCCTCCTTTCTTCCTTCTCTTTATTTCTTACCATTATTAGATTCATCACGTTTGTTTTATTTCCCCATCTGTACACCTAAGAAAATGGCAGCACTTCCCCCAGATGACTCAAGTCCATGAAATGATGTAAGTCTCTCAGTAAAGCACATTAAACTATCAATGGTGAAACTGTAGATTTATTGACAGCTGCAATAGATGAGCAAAGGCTTCAGAGGGAAGTCATGTTGGCCTTTGGAGACATTTTATAAACAATGTTCATAAGGCAGGGTTTTTTCTAGAGCTGGGAGAGCATTACAAGTTCTGGGCTGAAGAAACACCTTAGCTATAAAAAGCAGTCCTGCTCTTTCAGAACTTAAGTTCAGTTTCCCTCAGCCACAGGGGTTGAGCACAAGGGAGTTATAACTTCAGATCCAGGGGATATGACACCATCTCCTGGTCTTAATAGGGGACTGTATTCATGTGCACATTTAAACACTAAGACACACATCTATGTATAGAAGCTCCAAGATTCTTCACCTGTCTCCATGCATCTTGTCTAACCACCTCCCAAGATTAGGAAAGGCAAATAAAGTCAGAACTAATACATTGTTGGCAAAGTCTTTTTAAATGTATTTTCTTGTAAAGGTGTTGTTTCTGCTGATGAAAGTCTCTGGATCTTGTCTTCTGCAGGGAGTGGCTGCTTCTCTCTCTCTCTCTCTCTCTCTCTCTCTCTCTCTCTCTCTCTCTCTCTCTCTCTCTCTCTCTCTCTCTCTTGCTTCATTGTTTGACTGGGTTGTACTTTCATTTGTATAATCTCTTTCTGCTTTCCTGAGAAGCCTGAGGGGGGAATGGAGAATGTTAAAAAAAAAAGGAGGTCTTAGAAGTCCTTGTTACAAAGCATTCAGGACTCTGTCAGTATTGAAGTGATTTTCAGTTGACATTCATCAGGCTGTAGTTTCTCGGGCAGAGGTGATGCTAATTCAGATGTCCACCTACTACATCATTGTTCTAGGATTTTTGTTTGTTTGTTTTTTCTTAATGGAGGTTACCAGTACTCTCAAAACTGGATTCAAGTACTGGAGGCAGGCATGAATAAATTCTCAAAAGCAGAGAGGTTCTAAGGGTTGAGGAGAGATTGCTTCAGATTCACCTGATTATTTAAGGGTGAAGCATCTCTGACTCTGAAAGGTAAGCACTGTATTCAGAGAGGTTCCTCTCAAAGGCAAAAGCAGGTAAAGTAGAGCTATAGCTGAGTCCTTCCCTCCTCCTTTGAGAATTATCACGATGAACATTTGATTCTTGTAGAATCAGAAGTTCAAAGGGGAGATAGAAGGGTCAGTGAGAAGGCTCAGTAGGAAAAGAGAAAGGTGATTTAACCCAGACATTGCAAGTTTGATCCCCGGCAGTTGAAGTGTAAGGCAGAAAACTGAGTCTTAAAGGTTCTCTAATCTCAAGTACATGTGACCTTGTATGTACATGTGCTCTTGCATGTACTCACACATACTATTAATTAACTAATTAATTTTTAAGTACAAGTGGACAGGGAAATATTTCTGCAGGTAAGAGTGTTTGCTGTTTAAGTATGAGGAACTGAATTTGGGTCTCAGAACCAGAACAATATTATATATATATATATAATATATATATACATATTATATATATACATATTATATATAATATATATATTTCTATATTCTTTGTTTACATTCCAAATGATCTCCCCTTTCCCAGTACCTACCTGCCCATATGTCCCATGAGCCTTCTCTCTACCCATTCTCCAATCATCTCCCTCCTTTTTCTCTGTCCTGGCACTCCCCTAAAATGCTAGATCAAGCCTTTCCAGGTTAAGGACCCTCTCCTTACTTCTTCATGGGAGTAATTTGTTATGCTAATTGTGCCTTTGCTATTCAGAATTTCTGGGCTAATTAATATCCACTTATCAGAAACTGCATTCCATGTATATTATTTTGTGACTGGGTTACCGCCCTTAGGATATTTTCTACTTCCAACAATTTGCCTAAAAGTTTCAGGAATTCATTGTTTTTAATTTCTGAGTAATATTCCATTGTGTAAATATACCACATTTCCTGTGTCTATTCCTCCATTGAGGGACATCTGGGTTCTTTCCAGCTTCTGACTATTATAAATAAGGCTGCTATGAAAATAGTGGAGCATGTGTCTTTATTGCATGCCAGGGAATCCTTTGGATATATTCCCAGGAGAGGTATAGCAGGGCCCTCCGGAAGTGTCATGTCCAGTTTTCTGAGAAATCACTAGACTGATTTCCATAGTGGTTGTACCATCTTGCAATCCCATCAGAAGTGGAGGAGTGTTCCTCTTTTTCCACATCCTCACCAACACCTGCTGTATCCTGAGTTTTTAATCTTAGACATTCTGACTGGTGTGAGGTGAAATCTCAGGGTTGTTTTGATTTGCATTTCCCTAATGACTAATGATGTTGAGCATTTCTTAAGGTACTTCTCGGTCATCTGAATTTCTTCAGGTGAAAATTCTTTATTTAGATCTGTACCCCATTTTTAATAGGGTTATTTGGTTCTCTGGGGTATAACTTCTTGAGTTCTTAGTATATATTGTATATTAGCCCTCTATCAGATGGAGGATTGGTGAAGACCTTTTCCCAATTGGTTGGTTGCCATTTTATCCTTTTGACAGTGTACTTTGCCTTACAGAAACTTTGTAATTTTATGAGGTTCCACTTGTTAATTCTTGATCTTAGAGCATAAGCTATTGATGTTCTTTTCAGGAACATTCCCCCTGTGCCCATGTCCTCAAGGGTTTTCCCCAGTTTCTTTTCTATTAGTTTCAGTGTGTCTGGTTTTATATGGAGGTCCTTGATCCACTTGGAGTTGAGCTTAGTACAAGGAGATAAGAATGGATCAATTTGACACATCAGAACTCTGCCTCCCGCCAGTCAGTTACGAGGCCTCCATATTGGTTCTCGGTCGCCAGAGAAATCAGACTAAGGTACGCAAATATAACCCGAGACCAACATCGCGGGGGTCTAAGCCCGACGGGCGTTGGCCTGCACCGAGGCCCTGGGCTGATGGGGGGGGGGGCACCGGGGTGCAAACCCGGCCAGGAGGTTTTCTTCCCCTGGGCCAGCGCGCGCACCACCGCCATTTTGCCTAAGGGAAGCCAGATAGACCTAGCAGGCAAAACCAAACCGGCTAACAGGCATAGCCCGAGGCGGACATAGCAGGGATCTCAGACGGTCAGGCCCTGGACGGCCCCCAGGTCCTGGGCTGCTCGGTGGGTCATCTGTGTGCCGACCCAGCCAGGAGCTTGTTTGCCCCGGGCCGGCGCACTCCGCAGCCATTTTGCCTAAGGGAAGCCAGAGAGACCTAGCAGGCAAAACCAAACCAGCTAACAGGCATAGCCCGAGGCGGACATAGCAGGGGTCTCAGACGGTCAGGCCCTGGACTGCCCCCAGGCCCTGGGCTGCTCGGTGGGCCATCTGTGTGCTGACCCAGCCAGGAGGTTGTTTATTTGGGCCGGTTTGCGCACCACCGCCATTTTGCCTACGGGAAGCCAGAGAGACCTAGCAGGCAAAACCAAACCAACTAACAGGCATAGCCCGAGGCGGACATAGCAGGGGTCTCAGACGGTCAGGCCCTAGACTGCCCCCAGGCCCTGGGCTGCTCGGTGGGCCATCTGTGTGCTGACCCGGCCAGGAGGTCGTTAGCCCAGCAGACTCTCCCAGCACTCTCAGGGAGCGCGCCCACGCCACCATCCTAGCCACCTGACATACCCAATTAACACTCACAGCTGAGGGGAACTTTGCCCCGACATTGGCCTGCCAGGCTTTTGCCTAGACTCAGGGCCTGAGCAGCTAGGCTAGCCTTGTGTGCACCAACCCGGTTGGGAGTCCTGCTGCCCAGCAGAGAAATCAGCACACAGAAAAGGTCCCTGCAGCATACAGCCTCAGCGCTCCCTGAAGGAGCAAATGGGCACCTTCTGGCTCACAGACACAATCTGGGGCAAAGAACACTAGGGCTGCAAGGGCACCCAAGAGGAGGAAAGCACATCAGCAATCTGCAAAAGGGAAAACCCTGCCCTCCAGTGTTGCAGAAATAGCCCTAGAGCCTCTCAGGAGGCTGTAACACCAGCCGGAGACAAGACCAATTAGCTCCAGAGAACAAGATGGCAAAGGGCAAACGCAGGAACGCTACTAACAGAAATCTAGGCAATATGGCAGCATCTGAACCAAACTCTCCAACATCAGCAAGTCCTGGTTATGCCAACACACCAGAGAAACAAGATTTGGATTTAAAATCACTGTTCATGATGCTGCTAGAAGAACACAAAAAGGACATGAATGAATCTCTTAAAGCAATACAGGGGAACATGAATAAGCTAGAAACCCGTTTAATGGAAACACAAAAAACACTTAAAGAAATGCAGGAGAATAAGGCCCAAGAGATAGAAGCCAATAAAGAAGAAAGGCAAAAAAAACTTAAAGAAATGCAGGAGAACTTTTGAGTCAACAGGCAGAAGTCATGAAAGAGGAAACACAAAAATCTCTTAAAGAATTACAGGAAAACACAGACAAATGATGGAAATGAGCAAAACCATCCTGGACCTAAAAACAGAAGTAGAAACAACTAAGAAATCACAAAGGGAGACAACTTTGGAGATAGAAAACCTTGAGAAAAAATCAGGGGCCATAGATGCAAATATAAACAACAGAATACAAGAGATGGAAGAAAGAATCTCAGATGCCGAAGATACTATAGAAACCATTGATTCAACTGTCAAAGAAAATGCAAAATGCAAAAAGCTTGTATCCCAGAACATCCAGGAAATCCAGGATACAATGAGAAGACCAAACCTAAGGATTATAGGTATAGATGAGAGTGAAGATTTACAACAGAAAGGGCCAGCAAATATCTTCAACAAAATTATGGAAGAAAACTTTCCTAACTTAAAGAGAGAGATGCCTATGAATATACAAGAAGCCTACAGAACTCCAAACAGACTGGACCTGAGCAGAAATACCTCCCGTCACATAATAATCAAAACCCCAAATGCTCTAAACAAAGAAAGAATATTAAAGGCAGTAAGAGCGAAAGGCCAAGTAACATATAAAGGAAGACCTATCAGAATCACACCAGACTTCTCACCAGAGACCATGAAAGCTAGAAGATCCTGGGCAGATCTCATGCAGACTCTAAGAGAACACAAATGTCAGCCAAGACTACTATACCCAGCAAAACTCTCATTCACCATAGATGGAGAAACCAAGATATTTCATGACAAAACCAAATTCACACAATATCTTTCCACAAACCCAGCTCTGCAAAGAATAATAGGAGGAAAACTCCAATACAAGGAGGGAAACTACACACTGGAAAAAGCAAGATAGTTACCTTCCTTCATCAAACGCAAAAGAAGATAACCACTCAAATATAAAAAGAACATCAAAAATGACAGGAAGTAATAATCATTATTCCCTAATATCTCTTAACATCAATGGTCTTAATTCCCCAATGAAAAGGCATAGACTAACAGACTGGATAAGGAAACAGGTCCCTACAATTTGCTGTATACAGAAGACACACCTCAGGGTCAAAGATAAAAACTACCTCAGAGTAAAAGGCTGGAAGACAATCTTACAAGCCAATGGTCACAGGAAACAAGCAGGAGTAGCCATTCTAATATCAAATAAAATTGACTTTCAACCTAAAGTCATCAAAAGAGACACAGAAGGACATTTCTTGCTGGTCAAAGGAAAAATCCACCAAGAAGAACTTCAAATTCTGAACATCTATGCGCCAAATGCAAGGGCACCCTCATTCGTAAAAGAAACCTTACTAAAGCTCAAAGCACACATTGCACCTAACACAATAATTGTGGGGGACTTCAACACTGCACTTTCCTCAATGGACCGATCGGGAAAACAGAAACTAAACAGGGACACAGTAAAACTAATTGAAGCTTTGGATCAATTGGATTTGACTGATATTTATAGAACATTTCACCCTAAAGCAAAAGAATATACCTTTTTCTCAGCACCTCATGGTACCTTCTCCAAAATCGACCATATAATTGGACACAAGGCAGACCTCAACAAATATAAGAAGATCGAACTAATCCCATGCCTCCTATCAGATCACTATGGAGTAAAAGTGATCTTCAATAGCAACAAAAACAACAGAAAACACACATACACGTGGAAACTGAACAATATTCTACTCAATGATACCTTGGTCAAGGAAGAAATAAAGAAAGAAATTAAAGACTTTTTAGAACACGATGAAAATGAAAACACAACATATCCAAATCTATGGGACACAATGAAAGCAGTGCTAAGAGGAAAACTCATAGCCCTGAGTGCCTCCAAAAAGAAAATGGAGAGAGCACACATTACCAGCTTAATGACACACCTGAAAGCCCTGGAACAAAAAGAAGCTATTTCACCCAGGAGGAGTAGAAGGCAGGAAATCATCAAACTCAGGGCCGAAATCAACCAAGTAGAAACAAAGAGAACCATACAAAAAATCAACAAAACCAGGAGCTGGTTCTTTGAGAAAATCAACAAGATAGATAAACCCTTAGCCAGACTGACCAAAGGGCACAGAGAAAGTATCCAAATTAACAAACTTAGAAATGAAAAGGGAGATATAACAATGGAAACTGAAGAATTCCAAAAAATCATCAGATCCTACTACAAGAGCCTGTACTCAACACAACTGGAGAATCTGGAGGAAATGGACAATTTCCTTGACAGATACCAAATACCAAAATTAAATCAGGACCAACTAGACCATCTAAACAGTCCCATAATGCCTAAAGAAATAGAAGGAGTCATAGAAAGTCTTCCAACCAAAAAAAGCACAGGACCAGATGGTTTCAGTGCAGAATTCTATCAGACCTTCAAAGAAGAGTTAACACCAATACTCTTCAAACTGTTCCACAAAATAGAAACAGAAGGAACACTACCCAATTCCTTCTACGAAGCCACAATTACACTGATACCAAAGCCACACAAAGATCCAACAAAGAAAGAGAACTCCAGACCAATTTCCCTTAGGAACATCGATGCAAAAATACTCAATAAAATTCTTGCCAACCGAATCCAAGAACACATCAAAACGATCATCCACCATGATCAAGTAGGCTTTATCCCGGGAATGCAGGGTTGGTTCAATATACGGAAATCCATCAATGCAATCCACTACATAAACAAACTCAAAGAACAAAACCACATGGTCATTTCATTGGATGCTGAAAAAGCATTTGACAAAATTCAGCATCCTTTCATGCTTAAAGTCTTGGAGAGAACAGGAATTCAAGGCCCATACCTAAACATAGTAAAAGCAATATACAGCAAACCGGTAGCCAGCATCAAACTAAATGGAGAGAAACTTGAAGCAATCCCACTGAAATCAGGGACCAGACAAGGCTGCCCCCTTTCTCCTTATCTTTTCAATATTGTACTTGAGGTACTATCTCGGGCAATTCTACAACATAAGGAGGTCAAAGGGATACAAATTGGAAAGGAAGAAGTCAAACTTTCATTATTTGCAGACGACATGATAGTCTACCTAAGTGACCCAAAAAACTCCACTAGAGAGCTCCTACAGCTGATAAACAACTTCAGCAAAGTGGCAGGTTATAAAATCAACACAAGCAAATCAGTGGCCTTCCTATACTCAAAGGATAAGCAGGCTGAGAAAGAAATTAGGGAAATGACCCCCTTCACAATAGCCACAAACAATATAAAGTATCTTGGGGTGACTCTTACCAAACATGTGAAAGATCTGTATGACAAGAACTTCAAGACTCTGAAGAAGGAAATGGAAGAAGACCTCAAAAAATGGGAAAACCTCGCATGCTCATGGATCGGTAGAATCAATATAGTTAAAATGGCCAATTTGTCAAAAGCAATATACAGATTCAATGCAATACCCATCAAAATCCCAACTCAGTTCTTCACAGAGTTAGAAAGAGCAATTATCAAATTCATCTGGAACAACAAAAAACGCAGGATAGCTAAAACTATTCTCAGCAACAAAAGAAAATCTGGGGGAATCAGTATCCCTGACCTCAAGCAATACTACAGAGCAATAGTGTTAAAAACTGCATGGTATTGGTACAGTGACAGGCAGGAGGATTAATGGAACAGGATTGAAGATCCAGAAATGAGCCCACACACCTATGGCCACTTGATCCTCGACAAAGAGGCTGAAAACATCCAATGGAAAAAAGATAGCCTTTTCAACAAATGGTGCTGGTTCAACTGGAGGTCAGCATGCAGAAGAATGCGAATTGACTCTGAAGAAGTAATTGGAAGAAGACCTCAATAAATGGGAAAACCTCCCATGTTTTTCCTCTTTCATGACCTCAGCCTGTTGACCAAAGTTCTCCTGTATTTTTTAAGGGGATTTTTGTGTTTCCTCCTTATTGGCTTCTATCTTTTGACCCGTATTCTCCTGAATTTCTTTCAATGATTTTTGTGTTTCTATTGTAAGGGCTTCTAACTTTTGATCCATGTTCCCCTGAATTTCTTTAAGAGATTTATTTATGTCCTTCATGTGTTCCTGTAACAGCATCATGACCAGTGATTTTAAATCCGAATATTGTTTTTCTGGTATGTTGGGGTATCCAGGACATGCTGTTAATGCAGAATTGGGTTCAGATGCTGCCATATTGCCTTGACTTCTGTTAGTAACACTCCTATGTTTGCCTTTTGCCATCTAGTTCTCACTGGTGTTATTTGGTCTTGTTGTCAATGCTGGACTCACCAGTGTAAGCTGCCTCTTCCTAGCTGGCCTCCTGTTACACAACTGGTCTCCTTCACTACCTGGAGATGGGGTGCAGTGGTCCAGGCTGTTCCTGATCCAGAGGCAGAGACTGGAAGCCTCCAGTCAGAGGCTTCAGGACTGGATCCTCTACTCTGCAGGGCCAGAGTCACCAGTAAAGGCTGCCTCCTCCCAGCCAACCTCTGGGTGCACAGCTGGCCTCTTGCATGCCTGTAGACAGGGCACCCTGGCCCAGGCTGTTCCTGATCCAGAGGCGGAGACAGGAAGGCTCCCACCAGAGGCCTTCTGGCTGGATCCTCTGCTCTGCAGGACTGGACTCACCAGTGCATGCTTCCTCCTACCAGCTGGCCTCCAGGTGCACAACTGGCCTCATGCACTGCCTGGAGACAGGGTGCTGTGGCCACCAGAAAAATATTAAACTCAGCTATATCTATGACCTTTGGAGGACAGAGACAAGAAGATCTCTGGCACATGGCATGGAACAGAGACATAATTTCAAAAAGTGGAAACCAAAGTCAGCTCATTTTATATTTCTCCATGCCCTCTCAAAAAGAGAAGAGAACTAAAGGAACATGGAAAAATAATTACACTCACTTATTCATTCATGAATATTCAGAATACATGACTAATTGGAAATTACTGTGTTCCTTATTCCCACCCTCCCCCCAGGTGTATATTCCTGTAGTAAAGAAAAAACTTGGAGGTATTTCTAATAACTATGTTTATGACTACTATTTCTGTATATTCATGCAGATATCTTGGGCCATTTACTCTAATAATGTGTCTCATATATCTACCCTGTATAGGTGTTCTGACTGTTATTTCTTCTAAGCTTATAGATCCCTATTGTTCTGAAAATTAAGTTCTGTGATTATCTCCATTCAAATACTCAGTTTAAATATTTGAATTTAATTTGTATTGTGAAACCCTATCCACAGGTAATATGGCCCTCCTCCTTTACCTCCTGCAAAAAAAAGATTTCAATATAAACTTATCACTTGCCAACCAGTGCCACTTAAACCTGGGGCATGAGTCACAATGGTGATGGCTTGTGTAACGCGCTGTATTGAATTTTTACACTGAATGGATTACTGTGTGAGTGGAATTATTCTCAATCAAAAGAGTATGGTGGCAGTCCTGTTTTCATTGTGCTAGAGCTCAATTTTAGCTTGATAAAATTCTATATTACACAAGGGAAAATATCAACTTGTTCAAAGTCTAAATATGAATATGAAAATTCCATAGAAAACAGGATAGCTGTATGCATAAATGCATGTTCTATTGAAGGATGCAGAGTAAAAATTATTATAGGGCTCTAAAAGAAAAATATCCATCTATTCAAATCTTGTTCTGTTTTCCAAAGAAAAGCATCATTAAAGTGACCTTTCTCCTAACATGTTGAAACAACATAACTGATATATTATTTAATTACTTGTATAAATTAAATTATAATGGAAGTGAAGAAAAAACTTTTTTTGTTGTTTTTACTGCTTTTCTTTTTCTAGGAAAGGATGGGGAAAAATACAATTCTTATCTTATTGAAATTTTTTCACTGTGTAATATCGCACTTTACGTAAAAATTTGGAAGGGTAGTAAACAGTGATTTTTACCCTAGATTAACATAACTTGGTTTCATGTGTGTCTTCTGTTCTTCTGGTTGATTCTAAAGGTATAGATGGCTTCAGCCCCACGTGACTTCTAAGGTTATCTTTTATTCAGATTTGTGAAAAGAGGTGCCCAGCATTGGGCTAGGTTATGCTCAAGAGATGAAGCCTTGTATGTGGAAGTGAAATGTCTTTAAAGTGCAGGTCAATTTGTTCTTTGGAAAGTAAGCAGATGAGAGCACAAAGATGCAAACGTTCTTCATCTCAATTCCACATGGAAGCGAAGGCTTTTACAAGGGTGCTGAAGAGTCCAGGGAACATAAGAAGAAGAAATGATTCACAGCAGAGTAGAGAGCAAACAGCCGATACAAGGTAGCCCCCTATATGGTCTATTAAAGAAAACCGGCAAGCCACAACTGTTTGCTTTCCAAAGTGACTATACCCCAATCATTTCTTCTCTTGTAGCGAATTTTCTCCACTCTCTGCAACCTTCCACACTTTCTTTTTCCCTTCCACATGTCCTTGTTGGAGTGTGATAGCTGTTAACGAAGTGCTAGTTTGCAAATTGGCTTTAGGATTTGTTTTCTGCCAGACTTTTAAAAGAAAATCATGCAAACTCTTTTCCTCTCTGGAATACCTTAATGAGTAAAGTTCAAAAGTTTCTATGGAGTGCTTTATTATTTTAGATTCCCAAATTAGAATTTGCTCAGTGATTCTGACACATCTGTTTATAACAGCTCAGAGGGAGATGGGTGAGGAAAGCAACATCAGTCTGTGAATGAGGATTTTTCTAAAGAATTCCATTATAACTTGCCTTGAGATGATAAGTAAACAATGTTTTGAAAGGATTTGCTTTTAATGTGTAATAAAAGACAGATAGCCTTGTAATGTTCAGTGCTAAAATTCCAGCAAAAAATTTAATACCCAATTATTACTTCAACTCTGATCTTTTAGAAAAAGACATGGACCAAAAGATAATTAAGCTTTAAATTGTTCACTCATAGAAACCAATAAAAGACAATTCTTAAGTTTGATAGAAAACTTAGTGAACACATTAAGATGCTGACTTCTGCAAGCTGTGGAGGATGGCTAAATGCATGAGGATGCTTGCTGCACAAACATGAGGACCTGAGTTCAGTTCCCATATTGCACATGTGTGTCTATCACCAGCACTATGATAGTTTTGGGGAGGAGAGATAGAATTACTGGGGCTTATTGACTGTCTATCAGTCTAGCTGGATGTTCAGTGAGAGACCCTATCTCACACAAATAAAATAGGGAGAGAAAGAATAGGACAGCTAGAATCCTCTGCTAACTCTCACAGGAACACTTATCCACACACACGTACACATAAGTGTGTATAACAGTCATCTGTACATTCACTCATAGTAATATCAGCTTTACATGTTTGAAAACAAGACTTTTGAACTGAGGGTGGTGGAAAGTCATTCAGCACTTTCCTAAGTCTCTAACAGCAGTAAGGATGCTCTGTGATACTGTACTCTCAGCATTCCCTAAGACAGAATGTCAAAATAGCAAAATTTAGGGGAACAGGAAAATAAATGAAGACCCAGTGAATACCAATAACAAGTTCTTATACTAACCCAAAAGCCACATAATCAGAGATTTCGCAGCACAAATATGAAGAGTTCCAAAAGAGATAGGGATTCCAGATGCTAGCAGCTGGCCTAAGGATGAGCTTTGGGATACAGCAGAAAAGAAAACTGCACCTTAAACATGAGTTTTCTAGAGAGAATATCAGTCAAGTCACACTGAACATGAAGGGAAGATTTTTTAATTAAATTCTCACAGAAATAAACATTGAAAGATAGCCTCTGCCAGTGATTTGGTTGGTAGTCTCTTTCTTGCAGCAAACTGATTTAGATCAATTCAGCCCACCAGTGGTAGCACTCGCCTTTAATACCAGTACTTGGGAAGCAGAGACAGGCAGATTTTTGAGTTCAAAGCCAACCTGGTCTACAGAGTGAATTCCAGGGCAGTCAGGGCTACACAGAGAAACACTATCTCAGAAAAATAGACAAACAAACAAATAGGCAAAACAAACAAACAACAACAAAAAAGAATTACAAGTTCAAGTTGGTACACAATCTTAACCTACTTATTTGTCATAGATAGGAAACTAGAACCAAAGGGATAGAACTACCAGTGACTTATGAATGACAGTGAAAGAGACAGGATATTGTGAGACATAAAAATGCAAAAATAAAAACTCTACCAGCTGCATGATTAAAATTCCTCTTGGACAATTCTATGAAGTCTTAAAAAACATAAAATAGTACTAATTATTATTGTTTGTATATTAAATATGTAAATGTCTGTGCAAGAATGCAGGTGTGTGTATATGTGTGTGCATGTTTGTGTTCAATATAAGCACTGTCATGCATATCTCATTATTTACCTATGGCGGTCAGAGGGAAATTTTATGGAGTCAGTTATCTCCAACTATACTTCTATTCTTGTCAAAACTGCAACTTGAGTCATCTTTTAAGCTGCTGTTATATTAACATTGTGTGTGTGTGTGTTAGTGTGTGGGGTGTGTGTGTGTGTTAGTGTGTGTGTGTGTTTGAGAGAGTGTGTGTTGTGTAAGAGGTCATATTGCCATAGTACATATATGGAGGTTAGAAGCCATCCTGGGGAGTCAGTTATCTCCTTCTACCTTTACCTAGGCTCCATAGGCTCCAGGCACCATTATTTTAACTCTTGTATTCCAACATAAAAGTATGTCAAAATAATAAGAGATTATCTAAAACATCTCATTATGATAAAAATTAGCTGAAATACATCTGTAAATACTGTGAAGAAGCACAGAAAGAAAATTAAAATAAGGGGAAATGAGCATAAAAAAGAAACAAACTATATATTATCTTTCATAAAATGTACTCCAAACTACTGTAGAAAATATAAACCTTATCATAAAATGGTAATCCAAAGAAAACCAAGAGGCAAAAAGAAAGAAAGAAAGAGAAAGAAAGAATTTAAAAGTTTTAGCTCAAGGATGGAAATGGACAAAATCATTTTAGAATAAGAGAAAATATTTGGGAGAATATACCAAAAATAGTGATGTGATGGACATTATAACAACCAAGCAAATAGAAATAATATAAAAAGAAGAAAATAAACAAATACAAAAATTAGTGAAAAGCAAAAGGAAAAGGGTTAATAGAGAATATTATGAGAGAAATAAAAAAGAAAGATGTTTATAACATAGAGGTCTTCAATGAGAGAGTAGCTTTAATCTAATATCTATAACTGTATTCTGTATAATAGAATATATAATAGAAATTAAACAAAAACCCAAAGTACTATGGAGGGACTGACAAGCTCCCAAGGCCTTGAAATATCAAGAAAGGTCAACTCCAAGATACACTACTACAGACCTCAAAAAGTAAAGTATGTTCTCTTGATTGAGAAAAAACAACTGCTGAATGCAGAAAATAACTTAATACTTTTCAAATCTTACACGAAAGGCTGTATGTGGAATCACAGACATGGAATTTCGGTATTCAGAGTTAAATCAGGGAGGTATTGATTTGAGAACAGTTTAGGCTATAAAGTGAGATCTCAGTTAAACTTGTCTCAAAAAAAAAGCAGACAGAAACAAAGTAAAAAATATTAAAAAAAAAAAAAGCAAACAGAAAGTAGAATAGACAAAGGAAAATGTGCCAAAGTGTACTGAGGTTTATATATGGCAAAAATGTGATGACAAGAACAACTTAAAGAAGAAATGTCTCACTTTGGCTTGCAGTTTTAGAGGAACCCAGTCCACCATTGTAGAGAAACCTGGTATCAACTAGGAAAGATAACAGTAGGATGATAAACAGACAAGCAGCTGCAGTGCACCCACACTGTCTAGTGGTATAAATGCCACTTGGAAGGGACAAGAAAGTAATTACAGGAGGGATAAGGAGAACATGATCACGTATTGGGATGGGACAGGGCTGCAGGCCTGAGGGTCAACAGAAACAATGGAAACAGGAAACCTCAGGATGTAGAAGGTGGGCAGCGGGGGGCTGGGGGGACTCTCTAGAATGTACCACAGACCTGGGAAGTGAGAGACTATCAGGACTCAAAGGGAGGGACCTTGGATGAAATGCCCTATGGTGGAGAGAGGGAACTTGTAGAGTCTACCTCCAGTAGAATCACAGGGTATCAAGTACAGGGCTGGGGTTGCCAGCCCACAGTCAAAAACTCTGACCCAGAATTGTTCTTGTCTGAAAGAACTGCTGGAACAAAAATGAAGAAGAGTCTGGGGAAAGGAGGCCCAGTGACACTAATACTGTTGCTATAGTATGCTTATAAACAGGGCCCTAGTATGACTGCCCTTCAAAAGACACAACAAGCAGCTGAAAGAGTTAGATGTGGCTATTTATCCCCAACAAGCTGAGGATCTCTTGGGGATTCAAGTGGTTGAATTAGGGAGAAACTGGAAGAAACTAAGGAGGAGGGTGAACCTATAGGAAGACCAGTAGTCAATTAACCTGGACCTCAGGGATCTTTCAGATGCTCAGCCACCAACCAGACAGCATACACCAGCTGATATTAGACTACCAACACATATATAGCAGAGGACTGCTGGGTCTGGATTCAGGGAGAGAAAAGGCCCCCCCAAGACTTGGAGTCCCAATGGGTAGAGAGATCTGGTGGAGTGGGGAGAGGTGAGGACATCCTCCTGGAGATGGGAGGAGGAGGAGTTATGGGATATAGAAGAGTCAAGAGAGTGGACTAGGAGGAGGATAAAGTCTGGGCTGTAAATAAAAGATTAAATAATAAATAAAAATAAATAAAAAATAAAGTTCATATAAAACTAACCCGAAATGATCTCCTTAGTCCAAGGAGGTCCCATATCCTGCAAGTTCTACATGCTAATCAAATCTCCCCAGCAACTAGAGAACAAGTGACACTAGGTTCAAACATTTGAGATCAATGAAAACAGTTCTCATGTCAATCACACATCCAAGATAGGAAAAACTGGAGTCAAAAATCTTCAAAAATGAAAAAACGGGCGGCAGCAGCAGCGGCGGCAGCGGCAGCAGTGGCTGCTCCAGCTGAAGGGCCATCAGCAGTGGAACCAAGGCGTCACAGGGACCAGTTAGGCCCTGCGCCCACGACCACTGACCTTTGCTGACCAGCCGGGCGGCAAGCAGCTGCAGTTGTGCTGCGCCTGTCCTGCAAGGAGGCCACTTCAGAACTCGGCCTCCCACCAGTCAGGAGAGGTGCATCCATCTTGGTTCCGTACTCCAGGGATCGGACAGACTGAGGTACTCAAACATAATCCAAGGTCAACACCACGGTGGTCTGAGCCCGACGGGCATTGGTCTGCACCCAGGCCCTGGGCGGGTCGGGAAGCCATCGGGGTGCCAACCCAGCCAGGAGGTTTTTTGCCCAGGCCTGCGAGCGCGCCGCCGCCATTTTGCCTGCAGGACGACAGAGAGCTCAGGCGGGCAGACCTGTAACAGGCATAGCCTAAGGCTAACAAAGCGGGGGTCCAGGCCCCAAAAGGCACAGGACTGACCCCAAGAACTGGGCGGCTTGGTGGGCCATGTGTGAGTCAACCCGCCCAGGTGATTGTTAGCAAAGCAGACTCTCCCGGCGCTTTCAGGGAGCGCGGGTGCGCACGCCCGCCATCCTAGTCACCTGGCAGACCCAATTAACAGTCATAGCCCTAGGGAAACTTTGCTCGGACCTTGGCCTCCCAGGCTTTTGCCTGGACTCAGGGACTGGGCGGCCAGGCTAACCTTGTGTGCGACAGCCTGGTTGGCGGATCGGCTGCCCAGCGGAGTGAGCGGAACACAGGGGAGGTCACAGTAGCATACACCATCGGCACTCCCTGGGGGTGAACACAGGCTCCATCTGGTCCACAGACACAATCTGGGGCAAGGCCTCAGGCAGAAGCCCTTAGCTCTACTCTCTCCGCTTCCGGATCCAGATCAGTCTGGGCGGCAGCATTACATCTCCAAGTCCTGCAAGTGGCTAGCTGGGCTTCCGGGTGGCCAGCTGGGAGAAGTCAGTGTGCTCCAGTGAATCCAGCAGGCCCCAGCGGGAGCCTTCGGGTGCCTGCTTTGGGATCTGAACAGCCTGGGCAGCAGCACACTGTCTACAAGCAGTGCAGGAGGTAAGCTGTGCACCAGAGGCCAACTGGGAAGGGGCAGCTTGCACTGGTGAGTCCAGCACTGACAAGATAAACTAACACCAGTGATAACTAGATGGCAAAAGGCAAACGCAGGAACGTCACTAACAGAAATCAAGGCAATATGGCAACATCTGAACCCAATTCTTCTCTACCAACATGTCCTGGATACCCCATCACACCAGTAAAACAAGATTTGGATTTAAAATCACTGGTCATGATGCTGGTACAGGAACACATGAAGGACATACATAAAGAAATTCAGGAGAAAATGGATCAAAAGTTAGAAGCCCTTGCAAGGGAAACACAAAAATCATTGAAAGAAATCCAGGAGAATACAAAAGCCAACAAGGAGGAAATGCAAAAAAACACTTAAAGAAATACAGGAGAACTTTGGTCAACAGGCTGAGGTCATGAAAGACGAAACACAAAAATCTCTTAAAGAAATACAGGAGAACTTTGGTCAACAGGCTGAGGTCATGAAAGAGGAAACACAAAAATCTCTTAAAGAATTACAGGAAAACACAAACATGCAAGTGAAGGAGCTAAGCAAAACCATCCAGGATCTAAAATCAGAAGTAGAAACAACTAAGAAAACTCAAAGGGAGACAACTTTGGAGATAGAAAGCCTTGGGAAGAAATCAGGGGACAGAGATGCAAATATCAACAACAGAATACAAGAGATAGAAGAAAGAATCTCAGATGCTGAAGATTCCATAGAAACCATGGACTCAACAGTTAAAGAAAATGCAAAATGCAAAAAGCTTGTAACCCAAAATATCCAGGAAATCCAGGACACAATGAGAAGACCAAACCTAAGGATTATAGGCATAGATGAGAGTGAAGATTTACAACTTAAAGGGCCAGCAAACATCTTCAATAAAATTATGGAAGAAAACTTCCCTAACCTAAAGAGAGAGATGCCCATGAATATACAAGAAGCCTACAGAACTCCAAACAGACTGGACCAGAACAGAAATAATTCCCGTCACATAATAATCAAAACACCAAATGTTCTAAACAAAGAAAGAATACTAAAGGCAGTAAGAGAAAAAGGCCAAGTAACATATAAAGGAAGACCTATCAGAATCACAGCAGACTTTTCACCTGAGACTATGAAGGCTAGAAGGTCCTGGGCAGATCTCATGCAGACTCTAAGAGAACACAAATGCCAACCAAAACTAGTATATCCAGCAAAACTCTCAATCACCATAGATGGAGAAACTAAGATATTTCATGACAAAACCAAGTTTACCCAATATCTATCCACAAACCCGGCCCTAAAAAGGATAATAGGAGGACAACACCAATACAAGGAGGGAAACTTCACCCTGGAAAAAGCAAGATAGTAACCTTTCATCAAACCCAAAAGAAGTTAAGCATTCAAATTTAAAAAATAACGTCAAAAAATGATAGGAAGTAACAATCACTATTCCTTAATATCTCTTAACATCAATGGACTTAATGCCCCAATAAAAAGACACAGACTAACTGAATGGATACGTAAACAGGACCCTACATTTTGCTGCTTACAGGAAACACACCTGAGGGTCAAAGACAAACACTACCTTAGAGTAAAAGGCTGGAAGACAATTTTACAAGCAAATGGTCTCAGGAAACAAGCTGGAGTAGCCATTTTAATATCAGATAAAATTGACTTTCAACCCAAAGTCATCAAAAGAGACCCTGAGGGACACTTCTTGCTGGTCAAAGGAAAAATACAAAAAGAAGAACTGTCAATCCTGAACATCTATGCCCCAAATGCAAGGGCACCCTCTTTCGTAAAAGAAACTTTATTAAAACTAAAAGCACACATTGCACCTAACACAATAATTGTGGGTGACTTCAACACTGCACTTTCCTCAATGGACCGATCAGGAAAACAGAAACTAAACAGGGACACAATGAAACTAATTGAAGCTTTGGACCAATTAGATTTAACAGATATATATAGAACATTCTATCCTAAAACAAAAGAATATACCTTTTTCTCAGCACCTCATGCTACCTTCTCCAAAATCGACCATATAATTGGTCACAAGACAGACCTCAACAAATATAAGAAGATAGAACTAATCCCATGCCTCCTATCTGATCACTATGGAGTAAAAGTGGTCTTCAATAGCAACAGAAACAACATACACGTGGAAACTGAACAATACTCTACTCAATGATACCTTGGTCAAGGAAGAAATAAAGAAAGAAATTAAAGACTTTTTAGAACACAATGAAAATGAAAACACAACATACCCAAATCTATGGGACACAATGAAAGCAGTGCTAAGAGGAAAACTCATAGCCCTGAGTGCCTCCAAAAAGAAAATGGAGAGAGCATACATTACCAGCTTAATGACACACCTAAAAGCCCTAGAACAAAAAGAAGCTATTTCGCCCAGGAGGAGTAGAAGGCAGGAAATCATCAAACTCAGGGCCGAAATCAATCAAGTAGAAACAAAGAGAACCATACAAAAAATCAACAATACCAGGAGCTGGTTCTTTGAGAAAATCAACAAGATAGATAAACCCTTAGCCAGAGTGACCAAAGGGCACAGAGAAAGTATCCAAATTAACAAACTTAGAAATGAAAAGGGAGATATAACAACGGAAACTGAGGAAATCCAAAAAATCATCAGATCCTACTACAAGAGCCTATACTCAATACAACTGGAGAATATGGAGGAAATGGACAATTTCCTTGACAGATACCAAATACCAAAATTAAATCAGGACCAACTAGACCATCTAAACAGTCCCATAATGCCTAAAGAAATAGAAGGAGTCATAGAAAGTCTTCCAACCAAAAAAAGCACAGGACCAGATGGCTTCAGTGCAGAATTCTACCAGACCTTCAAAGAAGAGTTAACACCAATACTCTTCAAACTATTCCACAAAATAGAAACAGAAGGAACACTACCCAATTCCTTCTACGAAGCCACAATTACTCTGATACCAAAGCCACACAAAGATCCAACAAAGAAAGAGAACTTCAGACCAATTTCCCTTATGAACATCGATGCAAAAATACTCAATAAAATTCTTGCCAACCAAATCCAAGAACACATCAAAACGATCATCCACCATGATCAAGTAGGCTTTATCCTGGGAATGCAGGGTTGGTTCAATATACGGAAATCCATCAATACAATCCACTACATAAACAAACTCAAAGAACAAAACCACATGGTCATTTCATTGGATGCTGAAAAAGCATTTGACAAAATTCAGCATCCCTTCATGCTTAAAGTCTTGGAGAGAACAGGAATTCAAGGCCCATACCTAAACATAGTAAAAGCAATATACAGCAAACCGGTAGCCAGCATCAAACTAAATGGAGAGAAACTTGAAGCAATCCCACTGAAATCAGGGACCAGACAAGGCTGCCCCCTTTCTCCTTATCTTTTCAATATTGTACTTGAGGTACTAGCTCGGGCAATTCGACAACATAAGGAAGTCAAAGGGATACAAATTGGAAAGGAAGAAGTCAAACTATCATTATTTGCAGACGACATGATCGTCTACCTAAGTGACCCAAAGAACTCCACTAGAGAGCTCCTACAGCTGATAAACAACTTCAGCAAAGTGGCAGGTTATAAAATCAACTCAAGCAAATCAGTGGCCTTCCTATACTCAAAGGATAAGCAGGCTGAGAAAGAAATTAGGGAAATGACCCCCTTCACAATATCCACAAACAGTATAAAGTATCTTGGGGTGACTCTTACCAAACATGTGAAAGATCTGTATGACAAGAACTTCAAGACTCTGAAGAAGGAAATGGAAGAAGACCTCAAAAAATGGGAAAACCTCCCATGCTCATGGATCGATAGAATCAATATAGTTAAAATGGCCATTTTGCCTAAAGCACTATACAGATTCAATGCAATACCCATCAAAATCCCAACTCAATTCTTCACAGAGTTAGAAAGAGCAATTATCAAATTCATCTGGAACAACAAAAAACCCAGGATAGCTAAAACTATTCTCAGCAACAAAAGGAAATCTGGGGGAATCAGTATCCCTGACCTCAAGCAATACTACAGAGCAATAGTGTTAAAAACTGCATGGTATTGGTACAGTGACAGGCAGGAGGATCAATGGAACAGGATTGAAGATCCAGAAATGAACCCACACACCTATGGCCACTTGATCCTCGACAAAGAGGCTGAAAACATCCAATGGAAAAAAGATAGCCTTTTCAACAAATGGTGCTGGTTCAACTGGAGGTCAGCATGCAGAAGAATGCGAATTGATCCATCCTTGTCTCCTTGTACTAAGCTCAAATCCAAATGGATCAAGGACCTCCACATAAAGCCAGACACTCTGAAGCTAATAGAAAAAAAAACTGGGGAAGACCCTTGAGGACATCGGTACAGGGAGAAAGTTTCTGAACAGAACACCAATAGCGTATGCTCTAAGAGCAAGAATTGACAAATGGGACCTCATAAAATTACAAAGTTTCTGTAAGGCAAAGGACACCATCAAGAGGACAAATCGGCAACCAACAAATTGGGAAAAGATCTTCACCAATCCTACATCAGATAGAGGGCTAATATCCAATATATATAAAGAACTCAAGAAGTTAGACTCCAGAAAACCAAACAACCCTATTAAAAAATGGGGTACAGAGTTAAACAAAGAATTCTCACCTGAAGAACTTCGGATGGCGGAGAAGCATCTTAAAAAATGCTCAACTTCATTAGTCATTAGGGAAATGCAAATCAAAACAACCCTAAGATTTCATCTTACACCAGTCAGAATGGCTAAGATTAAAAATTCAGGAGACAGCAGGTGTTGGAGAGGGTGTGGAGAAAGAGGAACACTCCTCCACTGCTGGTGGGGTTGCAAATTGGTACAACCACTCTGGAAATCAGTCTGGCGGTTCCTCCGAAAACTGGGCACCTTACTTCCAGAAGATCCTGCTATACCACTCCTGGGCATATACCCAGAAGTCTCCCCACCATGTAATAAGGATACATGTTCTACTATGTTCATAGCAGCCCTATTTGTAATTGCCAGATGCTGGAAAGAACCCAGGTATCCCTCAACAGAAGAGTGGATGCAAAAAATGTGGTATATCTACACAATGGAGTACTATTCAGCCATTAGAAACAATGAATTCATGAAAATCTTAGGCAAATGGATGGAGCTAGAGAATAT
This sequence comes from Apodemus sylvaticus, assembly GCF_947179515.1. Classification (NCBI taxonomy): domain Eukaryota; kingdom Metazoa; phylum Chordata; class Mammalia; order Rodentia; family Muridae; genus Apodemus; species Apodemus sylvaticus. Next base: position 109,925,192 of record NC_067473.1, read on the forward strand.
CATACTAAGTGAGGTAACCCAGACTCAAAAGGTGAATCATGGTATGCACTCACTAATAAGTGGATATTAACCTAGAAAACTGGAATACCCAAAACATAATCCACACATCAAATGAGGTACAAGAAGAAAGGAGGAGTGGCCCCTGGTTCTGGAAAGACCCAGTGAAACAGTATTCAGCAAAACCAGAACGGGGAAGTGGGAAGGGGTGGGTGGGAGGACAGGGGAAGAGAAGGGGGCTTGTGGGATTTTCGGGGAGTTGGGGGGCTAGAAAAGGGGAAATCATTTGAAATGTAAATAAATTATATCGAATAAAAAAAAATCTTCAAAAATAGTAATAAACAAAATGTGAACCAAAAGTTCAGTCAGTCTGTCTGTCTGTCCATCTGTCTATCTGTCTGTCTCACTCTCTCGCTCTAGCTCTCTAGCTCTCTCATATTTATTTGTGTGTGTGTGTGTGTGTGTGTATTTACACAGGTTTGTACATGCGTGTGTGTTTTGTTGCATGTATGTGCAAATAGATGTGTGTGCTTACATATGGAAGCCTGATTTCAGTTAAACTTAGTTATGTTTCCTTACCACTATTTGCAATGAATATTGTTGTGGGATCTTTCCCTGGGTCCTGAGATTTGCCAATAGTCTTGGATAGCTGGTCTTTAGATCCCAAATGCAAACAAGTCTACACGTCCCTGTATTTGTATTCAAACATGTACCTTCATGCCTGAGTTTTTAAAATAATATGGCTACCCAGGCATCACATTTTCCCACAAGCACTTTGTTGACTGGGTAGCATTATCACTCCTTAAATGCTATTTCAGATATGCTGTCTAAGAGTTATCGTGACTAGTTTTCAATATACATGTTCTTAAGAATTATGTCTTTATCAGAAAGCCTTGAGGAATGTTCTAGAATTACATCCCACAAATATTTTTGACAACGGAAAGATAACTGTTTCAGTTTCTAGGTCTCATTCAGAATAGAGTATAAAAATGCACAGATAATATATAAATAAATGGTGTGGCTATTTAAAAGTAAATGTTATTTCAAGAGAGTCACAGGACCAGATGTGCGCTGAGTCACAGAATGCCTAATTTTGAACAAGAGCATAAATTTTATTCAAATTGTAATGACTTAATATTTCATTAAAATGACTAAGGTTTCTAAAATAATAGCTGGCACATTTTGAGTATTTGAATATGCACAATTAAGTAAAATAGAATTAAGAATAATAATGAAAATTTTTAAAAAATATTATGTATTGTTACATAGAAGGTAGAATACAAGTGTTGATATGAGAAAATAAACAGAAACAGAAGAAAAGAAGATTCCTGCTGTTATGCTGGAAGTTGGAGGTCTGTTAGAGACACAATGGATATGAAAATGTAAAGCTTATTTAAAAGAAGAGCAAAAGATTCAATCAGAAAACACAGGCATAATCGGAAGCTTAACAATGCAAGCAAAATATAAAACAATCAAGGAAGTAAAAGATAAATGATTGGAAGAATAGACATAATCTAGTTTAAAAGTATTCAAAGCAGCAGAGGTTTGAGAGATGGCTCTATTGTTAAGAACATACACTGTCCTTGCAGAAGGCATAAGCTTGGGTCCACGCACTCACATCAGGCTGCTCAAAGCTCCTGTAAATCCTGCTGCAGAGGGTTCCATGTCTACAAGAACTGACTTCATGTGTACTTATTCCCAAGCACATGTAAAGTAAAATAGTTCAGAATATGTAAAAGGAACAGACTAACTTTTCTAAAAATGTAAATGAAGGCTAAAAATTAAAATTATGAAATAACTAGGAGAAAAGTCAAAGGAGGGTCTGAAAACTGAGGAAGGGGCATTGTACTACACATATCAGGCACTCAAAATTATGTGAAAATACATGTAAGAATAGATTTTTTTCCCAAAGCAAACAAACAAACCCAAAACTCTGCATTACCAAAAATTGTTACAGACTTTTATTCTTGTATGTTTTCATTCTGCTAATTCTAGAATCAACTCTATGCACTGTTCTTTTTCTTTTTAAGATTTATTTGATTTTTGTATTTAGGCTTATGTGTGAGTTTATGCATACCACCAGCAATGTAGAGGCCTATAGTTTCCAAAAGAGCATCAGATGTCCTGAGGCTGTGAGCTGCGTGTCAGTGAGCCACCTCTGGTAGATCCTGAGCGAGCACAGTAAGAACCCTGAAGCACTGTGTCATCTCTCCAGCCCCTTGGTGCTCTCGTCTTCATTTCAGTCCAACAGTGAGCAAAGAAATAAACAACAAATCCCACTCGCCCCAAAAAACCTGCACAGCAACTTTATTAATCACCTCTGCAGGACTTTTATTACACCTATTAAAAACACAGTGCAATAGCACTCTAAAGACACTGATACATGTCAAAAGAAGCAGAATTTATATCAGGAAGGCATGTTTATTTCAATATCAGGAAATTCATAACAACTTATCATTAAGACCGCTATGGAGACCAGTCATCTCTGCTAACTTTCAGAGATCTTGTAGCAGAATTCAACATCCTTTCTTCCAACAGTTAAGTAAATCTACCTCTCTTGCAGACAGTGTGCTAACATGATTTAGGATACCTCAGAACACTAGTAAACAGATTAACTCAAAGAAATAACACCCTCCAGTAAGACAAAAATATAAACTAATATAAAACTCAATTGTCTTTCTATAACAAATAACAGAAAAAAAAACCTAATGGTATTTTAAATGTCAGGGCAAAAGGATAGTGCCTAGAATAAAGTAATTTAGCAACCAGTAATTTCTTACCTGAAATTCTTTACTTCTTTGTAAAGTAGATGGTAATTAGCACAAAGGTTCACAACTGAAAAGAAGGCTTAGTGTTAAAGCCTTAGGAGCACTCAGCCTTAAATGGGATATCTGTATCACATTCTTTTTCTCAAGTCACAGGGATCTTTACATAAGAAGGGAAGAAGGATTCTAAGAGCCAGAGGTTGTGGATGACTCCAAGGACACAGAATTTTCAAGATAAAGCAGGGGTGACTGACATAGGAACTCACAGGGAATGCACAAGACCTGCTTGAGTTCAAACCAGACTAAATCTCAGCAAGTAGAAGAGAGAGTAGGCACAGATCTAACTCCTAACTAAGAAGCTATCTGCAAGAGATACCAGGAGAGGAAAAAGGAGTTCTCTCTGTGGCACTGGGTATATCAATCACACTCCAGGACAGGCGCCATATCAGAGGCTGTTTGTATTTGTGTGTGTGTGTGTGTGTGTGTGGGTGTGTGTGTGTGTATTTTTATTTCTTTTTGTGCTTTTGTTTTTAATACCTATATATTACTATCTATGTATTTGTTATATATAATATTATATAATATGTATGGAGAGAGAGAGGGAGAAAGAGGGAGAGAGAGGGAGGAGAGGAAGAGAGAGAGGGAAAGAAGGAGGAGGGGAGGGAGGAAACATGGAGTTGAGTCAGTATTAGGCCTGAGAGGAGCTGGGAGAAAGGAAAGATTATGATAAAAATTTATTGATGAAAAACTTTAAGATATAAATATAAAACAACAGAAAAAAGGGTGGGAAAGATGGCTAAGCAATCATGAAAAGAAGCTGCTCTTGCCAAGGATTCTGGTTCAGTTCTCAGCATTTGTAATGGTCTTGGCATGAAGAAATGGTGTTACAAAGAGGATGGATTCACTTAATCATACACAAATACACGCTTCCATATATTTATTAAAGTTAAGTTTAATTTAAATTTAATATCAAAATTTATGTTGTACTTTGAAACATGAAATTCTTGAGAAAAATAATAGGAATAATCACATTATGTATAAAAGATGGATCTTTTTGTTAATAGAAATTTAGAATGAACAATAAAATCATTAAAAAAATGAAAATTATTAGAATAAAAAGAATCTTAAAATAACTAAAACATTTTTTTCTGTATTTAATTTGGGCTCTCTCCAAATATCAGAGATAACACTGTCTTATTGTAATACTATTATACTTCTTTCTCAATTCTTAGTCATCAAACCTAACTTAGCTTGATGCCCAGGACAAAGCAGTCTGCATTAGTCAAGTAGTAAAAATAAAACATTAGTCATCTCAAAAGATGGTTCATTATAGTTTGCACTTTCATGATTTTTTTCTTATCAAAAATATTACTGTTATTAGTAATCAAAGTTATTACAATTCTGCCATCCTACCCCAATTGTTACAATATTTTCATGTATTTACATGTAATGAGGGGAGTTAAAATGCCTCTCTTAATTTTAAGATAAGAATATGATAGTCATCTGTAATTACAATGTTATGTACTTTAGTGCAAATTTCATAACTGAAAGCTGGCACCCATTGGACAGTGCTCCACAATTACTCCTCTTTAATCTCTTAGATTTCATGATATCCTATGAATTTTAACATTGTGTCTCTGTATCACTCTTACTACAAAGGCTAGCTTATTTTTATCACCACAGTGTGTTGTCCTATAAACAAATTCCCTGGATTGGGAAAGAAGAAATTCAAGTGTCTGTGGTTTTGAACATGGTGTTGCCCTATGTTAGCATATTGATTTGAGGCAACTCATCAAATCCTTTGATCATAGTTTAGCTTCCAGCAAAAACATGGAAAAGGTTATATAATTCATGATGTACAACTTCAGATACAATGACACAACTCATACTAAACACTTTGTAAAATTTTCAAAATTATTGATGTGCAAAACACAATTCTCCCCTTAATATAGATAGGAGATGGTTTATTCTGGAGCCAAAATATAATTTACCATGATTCTGGGTGGAACACAGATTTAAGTTATTACATATTTGTATTTCTAATATGACAACATTTTCATGAAATGATATATAGTCTAGATTTTAATTATATATAGAGAAGTGCAGTATACCAGACACAAGAAACAGTGCTCGGTCCTTTGGAGTTGTAGTGAGAACTGGTTGTGAGTTCTACTAACTGAACTTCATTCCTCTGTACAAGCTGAGGTTATGCCTAACCATTGACCCATCTTCACAGCCATCAAGATTATATATATATATATATATATATATTTTATATATCACTGTCCCTGCATAGTCCCAGCACTATCTCCTCAATGTCCTGGCACTGTCCTGGCACTGTCCTGGCACATACATACATATATAAAGTGATTTTACACAATATTACATTATATTATTTGAGATGATAGAAATTTGGAAAGCATCAAGAGAAAAGTGTTTTTTTTTTTTTTGTAAAGCTTTTTGTTAATTTTAAATTGAATTGATCTTTTTTATTCAACTGTTCTTTAATAAATTCCTTAATGAAATATAAATATATTTGTTCAAAAAGCTGTATTGCTACAAGAAATTAGTAGGGTGAAAACTGGGCACTGTGGTTCACATCTGTTATTTCAGCACTTGGGTAGAAATAGGAGGATGTGGAATTCAAGATCATTCTCAAATACAGTTTCCAGTTTCCACAAGTGTGGCCTATATGTGATCCTCTAGTCATGGATAAGATATGTATATTATCAAAGATAATGGCAGAAGAGGAGAACAAAAGTTATTATGAGCTAAACACTGGAAAGACTACATTGAACTAGTTCCTTCTAGATAAGACTAGGATATGGCACACACAAACTTCCAACAATTGTGGTTGTCTGAACAAGATTTCCACAGCATCAATCTAGAAAAGAGATAATGATGATAATTCCAGAATGATGGAAGGAAGGGCTTACAAGCCCCTGAGCTATTGAGAGTTGATGAATCCTATGGGAAAGAGACTTACTTTTCATCAGGGATGTGGAGACTTTTAGATGTTTCATGTTCTAGCCAGTGATGGACCAATTGACTCAATGAGTAAAAGAGAGATGATATGAAATGCAAGCCCTTGACCCTCTTCATGATCAAACATTATGTCCTCTCCCTGAACTACACAGATTAATGGTTCCAGCATCACTCAAAAAAAAAAAACCCCAATGGAGACCCATCCCTTGAGACCAATGTCTCTTAGAGACACTTTTCCAAACCACACAAAAACCCAATTTGTTTTTTCTCCCATTTTTGTCAGTTTTCGTAAAATAGCACCTTTTGTTTTTTAAATGTTCCAATGCTCCTTAAAAAATACCCAGCAAAAGTCAAAATTCTCTACCTCTGACAATAAGCATGGTTGCTATGGAAATAATTATGACTTTTGGTGTGAAGAGGACAAAAAAGCTGGGAATTTGAAATGTGAAGAAATAAATACACTATTATCATGCAAAACTGCTTGGTAGAGAGGCATTTAAAGTAAAGCGTGAATTAATCAGGTTGTTTCTCCACAGAACACCTTCCAAAATTCTTAAAAGTTTTGGCAGCTTCAAAACTTTGATAAAGTACAGGAAGCTAGTGGAATTCTGGGGGCTAATATTCCACATCTTCTTATGGGGCATATACACACCATGTTTTCTTTTCTTTCTTGTTTGTCCTGGAGTCCTAGGGCTTTTATATGCTACAGATACATTCTACCACAGAGTTATAATCAGCCTGATGTAGACATTTTAAATATTGAATTAATTATCCAGTAAAAAGCTGAAACAAAAGATTAGCTAAGACTTGAAATTCATGGTGAAAAATAAGATTTGCCTTATTTTAGTTATATATATTTACTTTATTATTTCACTCTTAACATGTTTCCTGAGAAATACTGAATAAAATACTGTTGATGTACTCTTTCCTTTTAAATAATATTTGCTATAATATGAACATGCTTTAAGTGAAATGTTATTTTCTGAATCCCAAATCTGACTGATGTTAAATACAATTTTAAAAGTTATCTTTGAATTGAGAAATTACTCTGAGGTGAAGTGTTCATCAGGGAATATTTATCTAATGTTATATTAGTTTTATCTAAATATCAGGCTTTCCTTGATGTTATTTCACAAGGATAAATACACTCTTGACTATAGAGTGTTACCACTGTAAGTACATTTCAAAGAGATACTTAATAAAATTGATTAATATACACTGAGATTTTTTAGAATGTAAATTAAATATAAAATATCCACATCATATAAAATTTGGCTACATATGAGACATTAACTTTTTTCTTTTACAAATTTATAAACTATTTATTGAGATTCATTATAATCATTGACAGTTTCTTCAGGTAGATCACACAGGGAACTACATGTGCTTTTGAAATGTTAATAAGATTTGCAAAGTTGATGTTCAGAAGAACTGGAAGAGCTAATGTCTATGGTTTTGAAATTCAGTATCTTTGGACTGGAATTAATGTATTAAGTGGGCATTTATAAATACATCTCTAATTGTAAGGGACCTTGTTTTTTCACAAATATTAATACATTTTTAAAATTTAATAAGTTTTTTAAAAGTTAATTTTATAAATTAATAAATTGATTCTGAAAAGCTTTATAGGAAATGAGGACTTTAAGTCTCCAAGACTTTAGTAAATTAGAGTCACTGTCAAAGTCATCATTGTGGATGGTGAGAGTTATGGGACATGGGTTAGACAAGGATCGGAGTATCCCATATAATAACACCCTTAATGAAGAATGGACATGCTCCCATTTCCCTTTATATCATATTGAGTGCTTGTAGTCATAAAAGAAGAACGCATTGGAATAAAATGGAGGGCTCTCCTAAGATAATGGAAAAATGATAACATTTCTAAAATTACATAAACACCATTATGTTCATGTATTGCCTATCAGTCAGAAATTGCATGCTCAACATGGTATCGAAGAAATGGCTCAGTGGTTGAGAACATTTGCTGGTCCTGAAAGGAGTCAAGGAATGAGTTTTGTTCCTAGTGCCCATGCTGGGCAACTAACAACCACCAGAAACAATAGTTCCAGTATTTCTGGAATGTTCTTTACATTTAGAGATGTATCTACACCTCCAGAGTGATATGACACTCTCTTCTGACCTCCTGGAGCACTTGCATACATGTGCAAGTACACACACAGGTATAGATACACATAAATAAAAGTAAATGCAAATCTATTAAAATATCTCTTTAAAAAGTAGCATAGGCAGATATTAAGTAAGTTAATCAGAATGAATTGTCACATTCATAAAGAGGTATGCCTTATTTATAGGGGAGAACATCACAATTGTTGTTGTTGTTTGGTTCATTTTTTTTGTAACTTTTTCTTCTTACTACAATATCATTTAAAATTCTGCTGTCCATAAAATTGAAAAGAATTCCACAGAGAGGAAAGTGCACATGATCAAGTGCCTTATAAAGCCCACTACAATATTTCTTGAGTTGCAATGTAGGGTACAATGGTTGCTCTAATATTAGTTGCTGGGGTCAAAGAGAAGGGAAGAGAATTCTGAACTAATGGGCATGAAGCAGTAGCAGTTGTTTCATGTGAAAAGTCAATGATACAATGTGTCTGTCAGAATGTATAAGTAGTCTTGGTCTGGAAATGCAATTCCGTAATCTCAGTAATTGGTAGGTTGAAGCAGAGTGACAGCAGGTTCAAGACCAGCCTGGGTTACAAAGAAAGGTGCTGGTCAATCTTCCTGACAAGGCAAATACCTGTTTTATAACCAATTAAATCAGAGCAGAACAATACTGATATATGCAAAGTGTAAAGACTATTAAAAACACCATTTGCTATTTTCAATACTCTGTCACAGAATGTATATCCATACATTTTCTGTCAAGATGTAAGAAACTGCTATTTTAAAAAATACTGATGGGTTCCTGTCCACAGAACTTCTAACACAGTAATAGTTTTATTTATTATTACTTATGAAGAAATATGTCATTTTAAATTATGTGCATGTATGTGCAGGGATTGATGTGAATGATTATGTGTACCTGTAGAGGGCACCAGATGCTGTGGAGTTGGAGTTACAGGCAGTTGTGAGCTACCTCACATGCATGCTGGGAACTCAGTTATGGTATTCTTACCTTTTGGAACAACTTTTTAGACAACAGCAACTATTTTATTGTCTGTTTATTTCCAGCTAGTTTTAGGGTGTCAGAAATATTAAAAATTATGCTGAATTTCCTAGCACTTTTCAATATTTAGTATTAGTTAATGCCATATATCCCAACCTATGGTTTTTAAACAGGAAGTAATCCTCAATTATTATGAAGTCAACATCATCAAATAGAAGACACAAACATTAGCTTTTAAGCAGTGTTACTAGTTACAGTGACAACAATATTAACTACCGTGATTGATTACAGCAACTGAATACATGCTTAGCTCCTTAATGTTTGCTAATGTATTTGAAACATTATTTAAGTAAGAAAACACTAGGTTGATTTTACCAGTGACAGACACATGTGCCCCTAATGTTATTTCTGATTAGACCACGTCTTCCATCTGATTAACTTATCTAGATAGCAGCTGAACTTTGTGGAATGAGCTGCCCAGTCAGCGGACCTGTCTTGTTCTGTGTGGTTGATACAGCCATGGATTCCACTGAAGGAGGGGAGGGAAAGGAAGGAGCCAGAACTGGAGGCTAATTCCTCTAATCCCATTACTTGGAAGACTGTGAAAGAAGTGCCACAAACTTGAGACAGCTTAAGCTCCATAATGCAGTTCAGGCCAGGCTGGAACATATAGTGAAAACTCATCTCAAAAAGGATAAAAAATAACGAAAGTGGTAGTAGTATAATTAAAAATGAGAGGGGGGAGAATAAGGGAGAGAGGGTAGGAGAGGGAGATGGAGAGTAAGGAAGAAAAGCAAAAGCAAAACAACAGTTCCTATTCTCTTTTACTTTGGCTTAGAGAAAACATTTGGAACTTCTGTCCTCAGCCTGCCTTCTGGATGGCTCCATCACCTCTTAACAGGAATGAACAAAAGAAGTAAGTGTTCCTTAAATCAAACTGTCTCAAACACAGACACAACATTTGATATCACAACTTTAGCATTTATTATGTGATCATTTAACCCCTCAGGAGTATCTTTGTGTAGATTCCTAATATCATCCCATTTTTTATTTTTTTGTATTTATTCCTTTCCAGTGTTGGAAATTGAGTAGGCCTCACACATGCTATGTGTGTTTCTTATGAACTGATATACAACCTCAGCTCTCAAATTAAAAGTTTGATCATTTGCAGTTCATAGGATCCATACATCTGAATGAAGTGACATCGTTCATTTGGACTATAATCTAAATGACACATCTGTTTGCTCTATGCCATTTAATTAGTTATGTTGAATATGAGATAATTTTATAAAGATTTATGTAGATAATTCTTTATAATAAATTATGTATATAAATTCATGTAAATAACAAAATAAAACAATATAAGAAATTATTTTAAAAGGTAATAGTTAGAAATCTATAGTCTCTTCATTCCATACCTTCATTTTATGAAAACCATCTTAGTACGATCATTTGAGCAAGCCAAAGTGGCTTGCCTCTGTTAAATAAATAACTCTTTGCTTCTCTATTTTCTCTATAAAGAATTCATTGATGCTATGCTCTACCCCTTAAGGCTATGTGCAAGTTAGATAAATGAGTTAACATAATGTGCTTAGGACCATGCTCAGAACATTATAAACATTCAGTGATGGTGTTTGTGGAGCTGTTATTGCCATCCCGCCCCCATAACTTCATGTGGGCTTCCTATGAAAGGTTAACTCTTAAAAGACATTGGAGTTTCAGAAATGAAACAGTGTGTCCAGCTGTTCCACATAGCCAGGAAGAGTTAAAAACATTAACCAATATTCAAGGTTACCTAGGCTGTTAATGGACCTCTGGGGCTCTTTAAATCCCCAAATGTATAGAACTCCTTGACGTTCCTTGGTGGTTTCTTATGAACAAGTGGTTTCTACTTGTTTGCTTAATGTAGGTACCTAAGAATGAGTGTAGGAATTTAATTGTAAAATTAAATGTGTAGCAGCTTTGCTGAATGTGCCGAATGCTTCCATGTATAACAGTTCAGGCTTATTATCTTTTCCCTTGTCTGAGCTCAGGGCATTTCAGAAAAAGCAGTGGTATATTTTCAAGTTGGAATAATTTTTATTCAATTTGATCTGGACACAAGAAAGATACTTCTGTCATTAACCAGATCACTAACTATAAACTGCATTCTCAGCTCCCTCTCTCCATTGTAGAATGATAAGAAAATAAATAATGTACCCTTTAAATATGTTATTGTTGAAAATTGAAAAATAGTTTAAATTTCCCTTGGCCAGTTTAAAATGATTCCAATTCTCAGTTGAAATATGGATTATCATGATTTTCTACAATAGACAAGTGAAAGTCAAACTGTAATTACCCATTAGAGAAAGAAACTCACTACAATTATTAAAAAGATGGTATCTCAGGAGTGTATCTAGGCTCTAGGATAACTTTGCCCTTTGAGTGAACTAATCTCAAGTCAGAAAAGGAAAAATAATATTTGGCTTCCTTGAATTTTCTGTTAATGAGTACAGAAGGAAGATAAACACCAGAGTAAATTTAGTGAAAAGGAGAGCAACTTGTAATTAGCTCATGCAATGTACTCCATTCTGTATGGTAAATTTCTACTGAGAAATAAAATTGTAAAATTTAGAAGACTATGAGATCTTTAATTTTTTAAAATTTATTTAATCTTTTTTTTATCATTCCAGATTTCATCCCCTGTCCTTCCCCAGATCCACCCTCTGACTGTTCCACCTCTTCCTCCTCCACCCTGTTTCCATGAGGATGCCCCCCTCCAACCCAACCCCGACACTACATGGGGCCTCCAAATTCTTGAGGGCTTCTTTGACTGAACCCAGACTCAGCAGTGTTCTGCTCTATATGTATTGGGGGCCTCATATCAGCTGGTTTATGCTGCCTAGTTGGTGGTCCAGTGTCTACGAGATCTCCAGGAACCAGGTTAAGATCATCATCTCAAGAATGATGGCTCTCTTACAGGGTCACCCTCCTCCTCAACTTCTTCCTGCTTTTCCCTAATTCATCCATAGGGGTCAGGGGCTTTTGTCCATTGGTTGGGTGTAAATATCTGCATCTGACTCTTTCAGGTGCTTGTTGGGTCTTTTGGAGGGCAGTCATGATAGGTATATTTTTATGAGTACCCCAAAGCCTCAGTAATAGTGTCAGGCTCTGGGCCCTCCCCTTGAACTGGATCCCATTGAGCCTGTCACTCAACCTCCTTTTCCTCAGGTTCTTCTCCATTTTTGTCCCGGCAGTTCTTTCAGATAGGAACAATTATGGGCCAGAGATTTTGACTGTGCGATAACAACCCCCTCTCTCATTGATGCCCTGTCTTTCTGCTGGAGGTGGGTGCTTCAAGTTCCCTCTTCCCACTGTAGAGTATTTCATCTAAGGTCCTTCACTTTGAGTCCTGAGAGTTTCTCACCTGCTGGATCTCTGCTACATTCTGGACGGTCCCCTATCTCCTACCTCCCGTGGTTGCCTGTTTTCATTCTTTCTGCTGGCCTTCAGGGCTTCAGTTCTTTTCCCCTACCCAATACCTGATCATGTTCTTCTCTTCCCCTCCCTGTCCCATTTCCCATCCAGGCTCTTCTCTCCCTACGTCTGTGATTGCATTCTTCTCCCTCCCAGGTGGAATTGAAGCATCCTTACATGGGTCCTTTGTCTTGTTAACCTTTTTGAGTTCTGTAGACTGTATCTTGGGTATTCTCAATTTATTTTTTGACTAATATATACTTATTAGTGAATACATACCATGAATGTCCTTTTGGGTCTGAGTTACATCAATCAAGATGACATTTTCTAGTCCCATACATTTGCCTTCAAAACTCAGAATGTTCTCATTTAATAACTGAGTAGTATACCATTGTGTAAATGAACCACATTTTCTGTATCCATTCTTCTCTTGTGGGGCATCTGGGTTATTTTCATCTTCTGGCTATCACAAACAAGGCCACTATGAACATAGTGGAATTAAGGACAATATATCCTGCAGTGTTGCAGTCTTAAGTCTCTATGAAAATAGAACATCAGGTTTAATAAGGTGGATCATCAGTAAAGTACTTTCTGTGTATCCTGAAGATCTGAGTCCAGATCTCTGGAACCCATGAGCCTGTGTCTGTAATCCTTTTTGGTCTACAGAAGATGGGAGGTGGATAACTGATTTAATAGTTGTTAACTGTAAATGCAAAGAACACTTATGAACACAGGCTAAATACATCCAGAGTGAATAAAATTGCTTGTACATTGAACTTTTCAAAGTGATATCAATTGTGCTAACAGTTACTGTATGCTAATAAAGTCAAATTATTTTTTAAAATATCAAGTGCAAAGCCCAGGGTGACCTCAAACTCATAATCTTCTTGCATCTACCTCCTTTAGTATTGCTTTCTTTTACCTCTTGGCTAAGGGTGGATCAAGATGCCATGTATCTTTCCATTTTCTGTGTGTGGTTTGGTTTATTACATGAAGAGAATGATGTTATTGATGGTACTACTTTATCTGTGTAGAAAAGGCTGACACATTGTCTATAGTGCTACCAAAAGATTTTATAAATATACATAAAATGCCCTTGGTTCTGTGGCTGCTTGATGCTCCAGCATAGGGGAATGCTAGGGTGGTGAGGTGGGAGTGGGTATGTGTGTGGTGGAGCACCCTCATAGAAGCAGGGGAAGGGGATATATATATATATATATATATATATATATATATATATATATATCAGCATTGTGTATATATGCAATGATTATCAGGTCATGTTATATTATTTGTGTTTCCATTCCCAAAATTTCTTCTTAGTGTTACACTCTTGAGTTCAGTTCTTTTTACACCAAGTTCTCTCTGATACTTATAATTGTAGTGTCTTTATGGTTGATTTTTTTTAAAAAAGTTTATATCATAGTAAAGGAAGTCTTTCATAAGAAAACTGATATGGTAAAAAATATAAATCTTGTGCTATTAAAACTTCACTATTTGTACATGTTCAAGAACTTTGTGGTTAAGTGCCAAGAAAGAGATATCAGAGAGAATTTCAGAATCTTTCCTTCTTCTTAGATTCAAATGTAACACAAGTGGCATTTTAACTAACCTTGTATTAAGCAAAATCTAACACTTATAAGAATAATGTGGTTCTGGTCTCCATCTGTATTTGAGAGCTAAGGCTATTCCACAGGCCTCCAAATACAAATCCTGCCAGGAGAGAGCTGTTCTCCCAGGAGTGCTCTCACTCCTAAGTTCAAAAGTGAGATCACCACTTTTGCTCTAATAACTGTCCAAAGCAGGACCCAACAGGAGTACAGCATAGGTACCCCAGTGGGGTACAGGAATAGTGGAGTTCCCATATGGACCAGACAGGCAGCACCAGGTACCCTGAGAACATCCCAATTCTAACATCACTTGGGAGGCCGCCCTTCAGGCTACTGCCTGTGCTCAGGGCCTGGGAAGCTATGTGGGCCATTTGTGTGCAAGCTCTGTCAGGGGACATTTACCCTGCAGATTGATCAGCACTTGGAAGAGGTCCCTGAGACATCCAAAGAGAGACAACCTGAGTATAACAGTCCTTAGGGCAAGGCACATCAGGGCTCCAATGCACCCAAGAGTAGGGCAGCACATCAGCAATCTGTGCCAGGTGAAAATCAGTCATCCAGTGGTGCAGAAATAGCCTTACAGGCTCCCAGGAGGTTCAAGCACCAGCCAGTGACAACAGGACCAATTAGTACAAGAGATAACAAAATGGCAAAAGGCAAATGTAGGAACATTACTAATAGATATCAAGGCAATATGGCAGCATCTGAACCCAATTCTCCAACAACAGCAACTCCTGGATACCCCAACACATCAGAAAAACAAGATTTGTATTTAAAATCGCTGGTGATGATGCTGTTTGAGGAACACAAAAAGGACATAAATAAATCTCTTAAAGAAAGAAGAAAATGGATCAAAAGGTAGAAGCCCTTATAAGGTAAACAAAAAATCATTTAAAGAAATTCAGGAGAATATGGGTAAACAGAAAGAAGCCAATAAAGGGGAAATGCAAAAATCACATAAAGAAATATAGGAGAACTTGGGTCAACAGGCAAATGTCATAACAGAGGGAACACAAAAATTTCTTAAAGAATTACAAGAAAACAAATATAAACAAGTGAAGGAACGGAGCAAAACCATCCAGGATCTAAAAACAGAAGTACAAACAACTAGGAAATCACAAAGGGAGACAAGTTTGGAGATAGATAACCTTGGAAAGAAATCAGGGACCATAGATGCAAATATCAGCAACAGAATACAAGAGATAGAAGAAAGAACCTCAGATGCTGAAGATACCATAGAAACCATTGACTCAAAAGTCAAAGAAAATACAAAATGCAAAAAGCTTGTAACCCAAAACATCCAGGAAATCCAGGACACAATGAGAAAGCTAAATCTAAGGATTATAGGTATAGATGAGAGTGAAGATTTACAAATTAAAGGGGGAACGACAAATATCTTCAACAAAATTATGGAAGAAAACTTCCCTAACCTGAAGAGAGAGATGTCCAAGAATATATAAGAAGCCTACAGAATTACAAAGAGACTAGACCAGAACAGAAATATCTCCTGTCATTTAATAATCAAAACCCCAAATGTACTAAACAAAGAAAGAATACTTAGGTCACTAAGAGAAAAAGGGCAAGTAACATATAAAGGAAGACCTATCAGAATGACACCAAACTTCTCACAAGAGACCATGAAAGCTAGAAGATCCTGGGAAGATCTCATGCAGACTCTAAGAGAACACAAATGCCAGCCAAGACTACTATACCCAGCAAAACTCTCAATCACTATAGATGGAGAAACCAAGATTTTCCATGACAAAACCAAATTTACACAATATCTTTCCACAAACTCAGCCCTACAAAGGATAATAGGGGGAAAATACCATTACAACGAGGGCAACTATACCCTGGAAAAAGCAGGATATTAACTTCTTTTATCAAACAGAAAAGAAGATAACCACACAAGTATAAAAGTAACATCAAAAATGATAGGAAACAATAACCACTATTCATTAATATCTCTTAACATCAATGGACTCAATTGTCCAATAAAAAGACATAGACTAAGAGACTTGTTACATAAACAGGACTCTACATTTTGCTGCATACAGGAAATACACCTCAGTGTCAAAGAAAAACACTACCTTAGAATAAAAGGCTGAAAGACAATTCTACAAGCAAATGGTCTCAGGAAACAAGCAGGAGTTGCCATTCTAATATCAGATAAAATTGACTTTCAACCTAATGTAGTCAAAAGAGACATGGAAGGACACTTCATGCTGGCCAAAGGAAAAATCCACAAAGAAGAACTCTCAATCCAGAACATCTATGCTCCAAATGCAAGGGCACCCTCATTCGTAATAGAAACTTTACTAAAGCTCAAAGCACACATTACACCTAACACAATAATTGTGGGTGACTTCAACACTCCACTCTCTTCAATGGACAGATCAGGAAAACAGAAACTAAACAGGGACACAGTGAAACTAATTGAAGCTTTGGACCAATTGGATTTAACAGATATATATATAGAACATTTTGTCCTAAAGCAAAAGAATATACATTTTTCTCATTACCTCCTGGTACCTTCTCGAAAATCGACCATATAATTGGTGACAAGACAGACCTCAATAAATGTAAGAAGATCTAAATAATCCCATGTCTCCTATCAAATCACTATGGAGTAAGAGTGGTCTTCAATAGCAAAAAAAAAAAAACAACAGAAAGCCCACATATACATGGAAGCTGAACAATACTCTACTTAATCATAACTTGGTCAGGAAGAAATAAAGAAAGAAATCAAAGACTTTCTAGAATTTAATGAAAATGCAGTCACACCATACCCAAATATATGGGACACAATGAAAGCAGTGCTAAGAGGAAAACTCATAGCCCTGAGTGCCTCACAAAAGAAAGTGGAGAGAGCATACACTCGCAGCTTAATGACACACCTTAAAGCCCTGGAACAAAAAGAAGCTAATTCACCCAAGAGGAGTAGAAGACAGGAAATCATCAAACTCAGGGCTGAAATCAATCAAGTAGAAACAAAGAGAACCATATAAAGAATCAACAAAACCAGGAGCTGGTTCTTTCAGAAAATCAATAAGATAGATAAATTCTTAGCCAGACTAACCAAATGGCACAGAGACAGTATCCAAATTAACAAAATTAGAAATTAGAAATGAAATGGGAGATATAACATCAGAACCTGAAGAAATTCGTAAAATCTTCAGATCCTACTGCAAAAGCCTATACTCAACACAACTGAAGAATCTGGAGGAAATGGACAATATCCTAGACAGATACCAAATGCCAAAATAAAATCAGGATCAAATAGACCACCTATATAGTCTCATAACCCATAAAGAAATAGAAGGGGTCATAGAAAGTCTTCCAACCAAAAAAAAAAAAAATCACAGGATCAGGTAGACATGCTCAATTCTGCACATATATGCTCCAAATGCAAGGGCACCCATATTCATAAAAGAAACTTTGCTAAAACTCAAAACACACATTGCTTCTCACAGAATAATAATAGTGGATGGCTTCAACATACCACTCTCATCAATGGACAGATCATGGACTCAGAAAATAAGCAGATACACAGTGAAACTAACAGACGTTATGAACCAAATGGATTTGACCAATATCAATAGAACATTTCATCTTAAAACAAAAGAAAATACCATCTTCTTGGCACCTCATGGTACTTTCTCTAAAACTGACCATATAATTGATTACAAAACAGGACGCAACACATAACAAAAAAATTGAAATAATCCCATGCACCCATGCATTCTATCAGAATCACCATAGACAAAGAATGGTCTTCAATGACAACAAAAACAATGGAAAGGCCACATACACATGGAAGCTGAACAAAACTCTACTACATTTTAACTTTGTCAAGAAAGAAAGAAAGAAAGAAAGAAAGAAAGAAAGAAAGAAAGAAAGAAAGAAAGAAAGAAAGAAAGAAAGAAAGAAAGAAAGAAATTAAAGACTACTTAGAAGTCAGTGACAATAAAACCACAACATACCCAATGATATTGGAGACAATGAAAGCAGTGCTAAAAGGAAAACTCATAGTTCTGAGTGCCTCTGCAAAACAAACAACAAACAAACAAACAAACAAACTGGAAAGAGCATAGACTAGCAGCTTGACAGCATATCTGAAAACTCTAGAACAATAAAAAACAAATACACCCAAGAGGAGTACACTGTAGGAAATAATCAAACTCAAAGCTAAAATCAACCAAGTAGAAACAAAAAGATATATACAAATAACCAACTAAACTTATAGCTGCTTGTTTGAGAAAACCAACAAGAAAGATGAACCCTTAACCAGACTAACCAGAGGGCACAGAGACAGTGTCCAAATCCACAAAAATCAAAATGTCAATGGAGATATGACAACAGAAAACAAGGAAATCAAAAAAAAGATCAGATCCTACTACAAAAGCCTATACTCAACAAAACTGGAAAATCTGGATGAAACAGACAAATATCTAGACAGGTAGCAGGTATCAAAGTCAAATCAGGATCAGATAATCTAAACATCTAAATAGTCCTATAACACCTAAAGTAATTGAAGCAGCCATCAATAGACTCCCAATAAAATAAGAAAAAAATATCCAGCCAGTCCAGGATCAGCTGGGTTTAGTGCAGAGTTCTATCAGACCTTCAAAGTAAACCTAATACTAATACTCTTCAAACTATTCCACAAAATAGAAACAGAAGAAACAGTGCCCAATTCACTCTTTGAAGCCACAATTATGCTCATACCTAAACCACACAAAGAACCAACAAAGAAAAAGAACTTCAGACCAATTTCCCTTATGAATGTCGATGCATAAATACTCATAATCCATCACCCCTACATGATAAAAGTCTTGGAAAGATCAGGAATTCAAGGCTCATACCTAAACATAGTAAACCAAAGTGTATATAACATTAACTCTAATAAATGAGGAGACTTTCTCAAATCAAAGAATAGACAGGCTGAGAAAGAAATTAGGGAAACAACAATGTTCACAATAGTCACAAACAATATAAAATACTTTGGCGTGATTCTAACCACGTGAAAGCAAGTGAAAGATCTGTATGACAAGCACTTCAAGTCTCTGAAGAAAGAAGTCGAAGAAGATCTCAGAAGATGGAAAGATCTCCCATACTAGTGGATTAGTAGGATTAATATAGAAATGGCCATCTTGCCAAAAGCAATCTACAGATTCAATGCAATCCCTATCAAAATTCCAACTCAATTCTTCATAGTTAGAAAGAACAACTTGCAAATTCTTCTAGAATAACAAAAAACCCATGATATTTAAAGCTCTATCACTATCCCTGACCTCAAGCTGTACTACAGAGCATTAGTGATAAAAACTATATGGTATTGGTAAAGAGATAGGCAGGTAGATTAATGGAACAGATATGAAGACCCAAAAATGAATCCACATATGGTCACTTGATCTTTGACAAAGGAGCTGAAATCATCCAGTGGAAAAAAAAAGACAGCATTTTCAACAAATGGTGCTGGAACAACTGGAGGTCAGCATGTAGAAAAATTCAAATTGATCAATACTTATCTCCTTGTATAAAGCTAAAGTACAAGTGAATCAAGGATGTCCACATAAAACCAGAAACATTGAAACTAATAGAAGTGAAAGTAGGGAAGAGTCTCAAGTTCATGGGTACAGGGAAAATTTTACTGAACAGAACACTAATGGCTTATGTTCTAAAATCAAGAATTGACAAATGGGACCTCATATAATTGCAAAGCTTCTATAAGGCAAATAACACTGTAAATAGGAGACTATCTAATATATACAGAGAACTAAAGAAGTTAGACACCAGAGAACCAAATATTTCTATTAAAATGGGTGTACATAGCTAAGGAAAGATTTCTCAACTGAGAAATTGAATGGCTGAGAAGCACCTAAAGAAATGTTTAACATCTTTAGTCATGAAAGAAATGTAACTGAAAATCCCTGAGATTTTGCCTCACACCAGTCATAATGGCTAAGATCAAAAATTCAAGTGACAGCAGATGCTGTTGAGGATGTGGAGAAAGAGGAAGACTTCTCCATTGTTGGTGAGATTGCAATCTGGTACAACCACTCTGTAAATTAGTCTGGTGGTTCCTCAGAAAAATGGCCATATTATTACCTGAGTTTCCAGCTATACCCTTCCTGGGCATATACCCAATATGTAATAAGGACACATGCTCCTCTATGTTCATAGCAGCCATATTTATAATACCCAGAAGCTACAACACACCAGACTTCCCTCAACAGAGGAATGGATACATTTACCCAATGTAGTAGATTGGATACAATGTACCCAATGGTAGGTGAGTGTAAAGGGGAGTACCCTTATAGAAGCAGCGAGGATTGGATAGGAGGTTTGTGGAGGGGAAAACAGGAAAGCAGATAACATTTGAAATGTAAATAAGTAAAATAACCAATAAAAAAAGAACCCTTTCCAGAAAAAGGATTAACTATTTATATAGAAAACAAATAGAATTCTAGACATTATTCTGAATATGTTAGATGTCCATTTCTTATAACAGTGTTTACTTCATACTCTGTTTTCCATGAATTAGTTTTCTTTGAAAATCATAAATTAGAAAGCTAAAATGCTTTATGACTATTTCTTGGCCATTGATTTTCAGTTTTCATATTTGAGGCTTTCTTTCTTCCTTCAGTCCTTCAATCCTTCCTTCCTTTCTTTCTTCCTTCCTCCCTTGCTTCCTTTCTCGCTCTCTTTCTTTCTTTCATTCTTAATATTGAGCATATTATTTAAAATAGGTATCTTTAAAGCCAACAAAAATACCATGGGTATTTTGCATTTCTAAGAACATCTGATATTTTTTGCATGGTATAAGGTATGTTTTTGACTTCTCTGTCTTTTCCACATTCTGTCTCATAAATTGCTCTCTTGCATGACTTAGGGACAATTGTTTCATCTTGGGTTAATAAATCAGCAAAATTCCATTTGGCAAGAGTCAAATTACCTGATAAATGAAATGTTTTAAATAAGTGAATGTTTAGGTTGTAAATAAATTATTTTTATATTTTATTTAAAATATAAATACAAGGAACTGGAGAGATGACTCAGTAGTTAAGAGCACTGGGCACAGGGGAAAAGTTCCTGAACAGAAGAATACCAATAGCTTATACTCTAAGATCAAAAATGGATAAATGGGACCTCATAAGATTACAAAGTTTCTGTAAGGCAAAGGACACTGTCAAGTAGACAAAACGGCAACCAACAAATTGGGAAAACATATTCACCAACCCTACATCCAACAGAGGGCTAATATCCAATATATACAAAGAACTCTAGAGGGTAGACTCCAGAGAGCCAAATAACCCTATTAAAAAATTGGGTACAGAGCTAAACAAAGAATTTTCACCTGAAGAATTTCAAATGGCTGAGAAGCACCTAAGAAATGTTCAACATCCTTAGTCAATAGGGAAATGAAAATCAAAACAACCCTGAGATTTCACCTCACACCAGTCAGAATGGCTAAGATTAAAAACTCAGGTGACAGCAGGTGTGGGCAAGGATGTGGAGAAAGAGGAACACTTCTTCACTGCTGGTGGGATTGCAAGATGGTACGACCACGTTGGAAATCAGTCTGGCAGCTCCTCAGAAAACTGGGCATGACACTTCTGGAGGACCCTGCTATACCACTCCTGGGCATATACCCAGAGGATTCCCCAGCATTCAATAAGGACACATGCTCCACTATGTTCATAGCAGCCTTATTTATAATAGCCAGAAGCTGGAAAGAACCCAGATGTCCCTCAGTGGAGGAATGGATACAGAAAATGTAGTATATTTACACAATGGAATACTACTCAGCAATTAAAAACAATGAATTCATGAAATTCTTAGGCAAATGGTTGCAACTGGAAAATATCGTCCTAAGTGAGTTAACCCAATCAAAAAAGAGCACTCATGGAATGCAATCACTGATAAGTGGATATTAGTACAGAAGCTCTGAATACCCAACACACAATTAACATATCAAATGATTCCCAAGAAGAAGGAAGGAGAGGGCCCTGGTCCTGGAAAGACTTGATGCAGCATTGTAGGGGATTTCCAGGACAGAGATTTGGGAGGGGGGTGATTGGGGGATGGGTGGAGGGAAGAGGGCTTATGGGTCTTATCAGGAGGGGGAACAGGGAAAGGGGAAATCATTTGGAATGCAAACAAAGAATATAGAAAATAATAAAAATAGAAAAAAAAAAGATGAGTTAAAAAAAAAGAGCACTGAATGTCCTTGCAGAGGACTCCAGGTCAGTTCTCAATGCTTAGTGCTTAGATGGTGGCTCACAACTGATCTGGTTTCTTCCTCTAACCTGCATGAAAACTGCATAAATGTGGTGCACATACATACACTCAGAAATACCACACAAATACACAAATACAAATAAGTAAATATCTGAATAAAAAAAGGCAACAAAATGTTTATAAGGGTTGTATGCGTAATCTGTGTGCATCCATGAGACTTCAAGCTTGCTTTGTTGAAAACAATGGCGGTTTATCGTTTATTTTAGGCACAACAGAATATTGGCACTCTCCAGTCTCTCTACAGAATACATTTTG
Source organism: Apodemus sylvaticus (assembly GCF_947179515.1). Taxonomy (NCBI): domain Eukaryota; kingdom Metazoa; phylum Chordata; class Mammalia; order Rodentia; family Muridae; genus Apodemus; species Apodemus sylvaticus. The sequence continues at coordinate 109,947,691 of NC_067473.1, forward strand.
TTTACTCATTCTTATATTAGGAAACATATTTTCCCAGTGGGATGATTTACACTGTGTCCTCCTAGGAGGTGCGTGTCCTCAGAAAATGTTATTCTCGGAAGGGGAAAGAGATATTTATATTTTTCTCCTATTATCTTCCAAGCCTGAAATTAATTTCTGATTGACCTTGACATTAGAGAGAACATTAATAAAGAAAAAGGCAAGGTGCACTTCTGTTCTTCATGCATTTATGTTTCTCATTTGACTAGTGTCATTGTTAAAGAACCCAGATGAAATAAAGCTTTTGCTATTAAAATTTTTATTTCAGCAACACCTGCAAAGTTAAAAGAGGGTTGTTAATGAGTGGGTCCAGCATCTTTGTTGCCAGATGACTCTATCATCAGGGACATCTTTAATCATCTTTTCTATTTAAAGATCAAAATGTTAGTTACAAAAAAGACAATTCCTTTGTTAAGTGCTTTCTAAATATCTGGTACCACTTCTGCCAGACTGCATCACAAAATTGGGAAATATTCGTTGATATGTCTCAAGAAAACAGGCCAACCTCATTTGACATGGTACAGGTATTTCTTTGATTTTGGTTAAGGCTTCTCAGGGCAAGTAAGATGGCACAAGAGGTAACGTTACACTTGCCAACAATTCCCAAGAACTGAGTTTGATCTCCAGGTCACATAGAGGAAACAGAGAACTGACTCCCATAAGTTGCCCTGTGTTCTATACATGTGCTATACACACTCAAAAGAGAGAAAGAGTGGGGGGAAGAGAAGAAGATCTTAGAAATTCTTAGATACCTTGTATTTTAGGAAACAAACTCCCTGTATTATATAACTCATTCACACAGCATAAATTTGTTCTTTAATATTTTACTGTTCTTTATATATAACTGAACCATTAATATTCCTAATTAACTTGGTTTTAAACAAATAATGGTAGTTTATAATAGATATTTTAAATATTTAGATTTAAACATATAAAATTCATTTATATGTTTAAATATTTATAATAAATGTATATCAAATGTAATACCATTGAATGGATAATTATTTATCTTTTTTGATTAATGCTACTATTCAGTACCACAGGTAACTTATGTATTAGCTAAAAAGTATAAAATTGTAAAAGTAAGACTTTTATGTGATAGTTTATTTTCTTTGATAAGAAAAATTTAGAGGAACATAGAAGTTTAATTTTTCAGGAACCTTAGTCACATATTTAAGTTAAAAAAGAAGGCTTTTTACAACTTTTGACCTTTCTAATCGTCAAGGCAAGATAAGTAATGGGTACTTATTCTTTAATGGCTCTAAAGAAATGAGTGGAAGTGACCTTTTGATGGCAGTTCTACTTGGAGATTTTTGCCAAGGTTGAAATTGGCATAATAGAATCTGCTAAGTGGGGCCCAGGTGTGTGAGTGTGAATGCGTGTGTGTGTTCCTTAAATACTCATAATGAAATGAAACACTAACTCTACACAGGATACAGGCCAGCTGGCCCTAAGCAACTCCCATCCAGCTTTTTATAGCTCACCTTCAAGTGACAGACACAAACACAGATACTGACACTCCATTTCTTTTCTTTCTTATTTTTATTTTAGTTGATAAAAACCAAGCCAGTGCACCCTGTCTGGCAGAACTATGGGCAAATAATCAAATAATAAAAGTAAGCAGGTGCTGTCTCTCAGTCTCTGGAGTCCTGCTTGTTTTCACCAGCACACACATGTCCTTGAGCATGGAAGCAGGATGCTGATGTAAGTATCATGTTTTGGGTAGAGACACACCTAGGCTAAGTCATTGGAGAGCTCTGTCAGGTATAAGCCTCAAGACCAAACATTGCATATGCTTTTCAATATAATGCAGACATCTACAAAACACGTATGATTTCTATAGAACATTGAATAAAGCAAATATACTTGCAAGATAAAATAAAACTTTCCAAAAAAAAAAAAAGGTTGAGTAGACTGACTAGTCAGCACATTTATAATTTTAATTCATTGGATTTATATGCATGATTGAGAATTCATCAGCAAGATAATTGTTGTACAGTGGAGTACATCACTTATTTTAACTTTCATAGATACACAACAATAAAGCAGATGTAGTTTTAAAAAGGAAAAGAACAAAAATCAAAGAAAGAAGCTTATTTCTCAGTACGAGAAAGAGAGAGAGAAGAGAGAGAGAGAGAGAGAGAGAGAGAGAGAGAGAGAGAGAGAGAGAGAGAGAGAACAATAAAGAAAACAATCAAAGGCAGGATTCCAGTCATGACTACACTTTTGAAGAAAGCAAATCAAAGTCATAAGCCATTATGAGAAGGAGGGACAAATGCATTAAATGAGTCACTTAAAAATGTAACATCACTTGCATCTGGAAGGATAAAAAAAGCTTACTTTTTATATGAAAGGAATATATTGTGACCAAAGAAATGGCTCAGCTGTAGCCGCTCTTCCTAAGGACATGAGTTCAGATGCACTCTCATTATCTACTATCAACTACCTGTAACTCCAGGTAGAGGTCACCTAAAGCCCTCTTCATCCCACATATGCACTGATAAAACTCCATAAATCTCAAGAAGGAATTTATCTCCTAAAATGCATATAAAAATGTTTTAGCACCAGATAAAATCATCTATAGAGAATTTTCTTCAGATTATAAAGTTTTCCTTATATTTTACTTCCATGGAAACACTGAAAATCTAGTAAGATTTATAACAGTGGCTTTTTACAGGAAAGCAGTAGTTGCAGGGTGTCGGTGTGATCAGAGAACTTGTTAGGTTCGAGGATGTGAGCTCAGGAAAGCAGATAGTATGGCTTGGTGTGATCTTTATGCCTCCTTCATCTAAGACAGAGAACATTAGAAGAATTTGGAATGCTGTCCCTTGAGCATAGGAAATTATTTCAGATACTACATTAATTAGAAAGGGGTTGCTTTATTGCTCCACACACAATTCTGACCATCTAATACAGAAATCTACATAAGAAAGTTTCAGCTGCCAGCAAGAAAATATTTAAAACAGCTTCCATTCTGAGATAAGGGAACCCGACTGCAAACTGGACATTAGTAATCAAATGATTTCTTTTATTGCACAGGGAACTCTGAGTTCCAGACTCTCCCAAGTTATCTTCCTTCTCATACCTGCTATGTAGGCACTGAATGTGCATATATATATATATATATATATATATATATATATATATATATATGATTTATTTTTATTTTTAATTGCATGTGAATCTGCATGTGATTTGTACAAATGAATGAAGTGTACCAGGAGCCTACCAGAGGATTCGGAATCCCTTAAAGCTGGAGTTACAGAACATTGTGAGCTTCCCTACCTATGTGTTGGGAACACTCTTAGATTCTCCTGTGGTGGATGAGTCCTCTCTGCAGCTCCTTGAAAGATTTTGCTTTTTTTGATAGTTTGATAAGACTAGTAGTCTACTCCCTGGTGAGTTCATGTACATTTTAGACATAATAAAAACAGGTGTCTACCTTTGCTTTTTAAAATAGCTTTTAAATTTGTTAGTTTTGTTCCATCATTAGTTTTAAATGAGGACATGTGTGTTTTGTTGTGGAAAATATTAAAGAGAGAGAGGGAGAGAGAGAGGGGGGATTCTGCTAACTCTCCTGACATGCCAGGCCTCAGCTCCATGCCCCACAGGGCTCCCACTTGGCACAGTTATCCCCTGCCAAGCTATTGTCTCCCAACTAGCTCCCCCAGCATCTCAGCTGTGTTCCTCTCTTCCATCCCATCAGTGGACCCACATGACAGTAACCAAGTAAAGTAAAAGTCTTAAAGCTTAATCAATCAGATTTATGTATCAGTAATATCACAATTTATTTTTTATTTATTTTTATTTTTTTAATTTTTTTTGTTCGATTTATTTTTTATTTACATTTCAAATGCTTTCCCCTTTTCTGGCCCCCCACTCCCTGAAAGTCCCATAAGCCCCCTTCCCTCCCGCTTTTCTCCCACTCACCCCTTCCCACTTCCCTGTTCTGGTTTTGCCCTGTACTGCTACACTGAGTCTTTCCAGAACAAGGAGCCACTCCTCCTTTCTTCTTGTACCTCATTTGATGTGTGGATTATATTTTGGGTATTCCAGTTTTCTAGGTTAATAACCACTTATTAGTGAGTGCATACCATGATTCATCTTTTGAGACTGGGTTACCTCACGTAGTATGATGTTCTCCAGCTCCATCCATTTGTCTAATAATTTCATAAATTCATTGTTTCTAATGGCTGAATAGTACTCCATTGTGTATATATACCACAATTCTTGCATCCATTCATCTGTTGAGGGATAGATAGGTTCTTTCCAGCTTCTGGCTATTATAGATAGGGCTGCTATGAACATAGTAGAGCATGTATCCTTATTACATGCTGGGGAATCCTCTGGGTATATGCCCAGGAGTGGTATAGCAGGATCTTCTGGAAGTGAGGTGCCCAGTTTTCTGAGGAAACTCCAGACTGATTTCCAGAGTGGTTGTACCAATTTGCAACCCCACCAGCAGTGGAGGAGTGTTCCTCTTTCTTCACATCCTCACCAACGCCTGCTGTGTCCTGAATTTTTAATCTTAGCCATTCTGACTGGTGTAAGGTGAAATCTCAGGGTTGTTTTGATTTGCATTTCCCTAATGACTAATGAAGTTGAGCATTTTTTTAAGATGCAGATTCAATGCAATACCCATCAAAATCCCAACTCAATTCTTCACAGAGTTAGAAAGAGCAATTATCAAATTTATCTGGAACAACAAAAAACCCAGGATAGCTAAAACTATTCTCAGCAACAAAAGAAAATCTGGGGGAATCAGTATCCCTGACCTCAAGCAATACTACAGAGCAATAGTGTTAAAAACTGCATAGTATTGGTACAGTGACAGGCAGGAGGATCAATGGAACAGGATTGAAGATCCAGAAATGAACCCACACACCTATGGCCACTTGATCCTCGACAAAGAGGCTGAAAACATCCAATGGAAAAAAGATAGCCTTTTCAACAAATGGTGCTGGTTCAACTGGAGGTCAGCATGCAGAAGAATGCGAATTGATTCATCCTTGTCTCCTTGTACTAAGCTCAAATCCAAATGGATCAAGGACCTCCACATAAAGCCAGACACTCTGAAGCTAATAGAAAAGAAACTGGGGAAGACCCTTGAGGACATCGGTACAGGGAGAAAGTTTCTGAACAGAACACCAATAGCGTATGCTCTAAGAGCAAGAATTGACAAATGGGACCTCATAAGGTTACAGAGATTCTGTAAGGCAAAGGACACCATCAAGAGGACAGATCGGCAACCAACAAATTGGGAAAAGATCTTCACCAATCCTACATCAGATAGAGGGCTAATATCCAATATATATAAAGAACTCAAGAAGTTAAACTCCAGAAAACCGAACAACCCTATTAAAAAATGGGGGTACAGAGTTAAACAAAGAATTCTCACCTGAAGAACTTCGGATGGCGGAGAAGCATCTTAAAAAATGCTCAACTTCATTAGTCATTAGGGAAATGCAAATCAAAACAACCCTAAGATTTCATCTTACACCAGTCAGAATGGCTAAGATTAAAAATTCAGGAGACAGCAGGTGTTGGAGAGGGTGTGGAGAAAGAGGAACACTCCTCCACTGCTGGTGGGGTTGCAAATTGGTACAACCACTCTGGAAATCAGTCTGGCGGTTCCTCCGAAAACTGGGCATCTCACTTCCAGAAGATCCTGCTATACCACTCCTGGGCATATACCCAGAGGATTCCCCACCATGTAATAAGGATACATGCTCTACTATGTTCATAGCAGCCCTATTTATAATTGCCAGATGCTGGAAAGAACCCAGGTATCCCTCAACAGAAGAGTGGATGCAAAAAATGTGGTATATCTACACAATGGAGTACTATTCAGCCATTAGAAACAATGAATTCATGAAATTCTTAGGCAAATGGATGGAGCTAGAGAACATCATACTAAGTGAGGTAACCCAGACTCAAAAGGTGAATCATGGTATGCACTCACTAATAAGTGGATATTAACCTAGAAAACTGGAATACCCAAAACATAATCCACACATCAAATGAGATACAAGAAGAAAGGAGGAGTGGTCCCTGGTTCTGGAAAGACTCAGTGAAACAGTATTGGGCAAAACCAGAACGGGGGAACTGGGAAGGGGTGGGAGGGAGGACAGGGGAAGAGAAGGGGGCTTACGGGACTTTCGGGGAGTGGGGGGGGCTAGAAAAGGGGAAATCATTTGAAATGTAAATAAATTATATCAAATAAAAAAAATTAAAAAAAAAAGATGTTTCTCCGCCATCTGATGTTCTTCAGGTGAGAATTCTTTGTTTAACTCTGTACCCCCATTTTTAATAAGGTTATTTGGTTTTCTGGGGTCTAACTTCTTGAGTTCTTTGTATATATTGGATATTAGCCCTCTATCTGATGTAGGATTGGTGAAGATCTTTTCCCAATTTGTTGGTTCCCGATTTGTCCTTTTGATGGTGTCCTTTGCCTTACAGAAACTTTGAAATGTAAATAAAAAATATATCGAATAATCATGGTATGCACTCACTATTAAGTGGATATTAACCTAGAAAACTGTCATACCCAAAACATAATCCACACATCAAATGAGGTACAAGAAGAAAGGAGGAGTGGCCCCTGGTTCTGGAAAGACTCAGTGAAGCAGTATTAGGCAAAACCAGAACGGGGAAGTGGGAAGGGGTGGGTGGGAGAACAGGGGAAGAGAAGGGGGTTTGCGGGACTTTCGGGGAGTGGGGGGGGGCTAGAAAAGGGGAAATCATTTGAAATGTAAATAAATTATATCGAATAAAAAAAAAGAATTACCAAAGCAAAAAAAAAAAAAAGAAAAAAAAAAGAAAAAGAGGGAAGGAATGGGTGGGAGGACAGGGGGAGAGAAGGGGGCTTATGGGGCATTCGGGGAGTGGGGGCCTAGAAAAGGGGAAACCATTAGAAATGTAAATAAAAAATATATCGAATAAAAAAAAAGACTGATGCTTTCTTTCTCTTTCCTGATAGAGGTCCATCATTTTATTACATGTAAGTACTTGATTCTAGTTAATATATACCTCTGAGTTCAATGTGTTTTTAGCGATCTCTTTATGTTGCTATACGTTGTTTATCTGTTTATATCAACATGAAATTTATTTCAAGGAAGGATACATGCATACTACTGATAATTTTGAAGTATATATTCTCGAGAGTCCATTTTTTTCTTATATACACTAAGTGCAAGTTTACTAGTGTATTAAGCCTCACACATGATGTTTTCTGTCCTAAATGAAGTATGATTGGTTTATGGAAAAAATTGCCTAGATTTGCAGTAACTGAAGAGACTAACAGCATTTGTAAGCAAGACACATAATTTTGCCAGTTTTGGGGTTTTCCCGAAAACACGTTATCCACACAAACACATTAGCATGTTTTGTTTTCCCTGAAAATCAATCTGTTACCATCAATTTGAGAATCATCTGTTGAGTGAAAAACATCTTTTAATATGATGAAATTGTTCTTACATTTGATTCTGAGGGTTTCTTGGAAAGTTTCTGTAGAGCATAGGCAGACTCATGTATATAGCAAACATTCCAGGTCTCATTAGCATTTACTCTGTAATTCAACACCCCTTCCCCCAATCCCACTGTAATAGTGAACATGATGTAGACAATGTGTATATTAGTTTTGGGTGAGGTCCAATCAAAGTCTACCCACCAAATGAAAGAGATGGTTAGTTTTTCCTAGTAAGCTGTTATATCATACCCGTTTTTCTTGTTAAAATAAACATATTAAGTTAGTGGTCCAATGTAAATGTCTTTTATTTTCTCTGATGAAGTGATGAGATGAGAGCTATATACAAGCTACATGACAAGAAGGCTTAGGCTTAGCCCGCAGCATTTCCTCCTCTATTCTAACTAACCCTAGTCCTAGGCCTACATGATTCTAGCCTCTGTAGAATCTAATCTTCTAAGATGATTGATTTTGTCCAGTTTGCCTCATCTTTTGATTGAATGACTCAGTTTGACTTCATACTGACTTTGGCAATATCTTCTTATCTTCTGGCTTCTTCTCATTCTTTGGTTAGTTCTGTCTTCACCCACATCTTGCTTGTTCTTTCTGCAATCTGTATATGTGAAATTGTCCCAGTAAAACTGCCATACACATAGACCACTCACTACCTTCTCTCCCATGCCCCTCTGTGTGTGTGTGTGTGTGTGTGTGTGTGTGTGTCTATTCTTAAGTAGCCTCTCTTTCCTGTGCTGTCTTCTGTAAGTTGGATGTGTCCTATCTTTGACTCCATCAAATCTTTTTCTGATTCATCACTTTGTCTGATCCACAATTAGATGTCTCTTTCAAATATGGCTGATCCTTTCTATAAACAAACCTTACGTTCAATGCTAAGGATTAAACATGAGTACTAAAGGTATGTCTGCACTTTGCCCAGATCATGCGGTAATCCAGGGAGTATCTGTATTCCAGCTATATCTTTGAATATGATCCCTTGCAAGAGCAAATTCCTCTACAGTATAATATATAAAATATAGAAAGAATATGTATGAATTTAAACATGTATTTTTATACAAAGTTTCTAGAAAGCAGTTATATGAAACAGGATTCAAAGGCATTACAAAAAGAATTTACTATTATCAACCTGATAGATTTGTTCCATGTGAAGTATGTTATGCTAATTTTGGATGAAGTTTATAAGAACATTCATGATGTTCCTTTGCTGTTATATAAAGTAAGTCTCAATTAGTACATTATACATCTATTTCAAGATAACAACACAGGCTTTAGACAGCACTCAATATTGTTGCTGCCCTATTTACTCAGTTTAGGCTGGAATCAGGTTAGCCTTTAATAAGAAAAGAAAGTGTGATTGACACATTAATATCTCTCCCAGTTGACTCCCAGTGCTTCAGCTATCTGGGTAGGCACATTTGTGAAAAAAAGGGACAGATACTTCCTGTTTAACTGATATCACCACATAATTATAGTAAGAACTCTTGAAATAAGAGCTAATTAATACTAACATTCTCTGGTATTATCTTGTATTAGAAGTTAAAAAAAAATCTATTCCCTTTGCTAGAGAGATCTCAAACCTATGAAGTACATGACCCTATGAAGTGCATGATAGCATAGCTTCCACAGATGTTTTGTAGCCAGGTTCTTCAGTCTTTTTGTAGCAGTAGACTTCCACTCTTCAAAAAGTATTACTAATATTTCTGAGTCTCTGTATTTACATGGCTCCACAAGTATACTATGGGGCATATGTGGAAGTCAGAGGACATACTATAGCCCATATTACAAACTTTGATCTTCCTCCTTCATAGGAGTGCCTGGGAACAAACTTGGGTGATCAGGCATGATTATTTTACCAGACCCTAATTTCCACCTCATTCTGCTGAGGGATATCTCCTATTCTAGAAGTCAATCACAGCTGAACATGTACATGAACACACCTTTTCACTGTAATCATCTTAAAATGCAAAAAATTCAATAAATGTCAGAAAATCCTATCATAATTCGAAGCATATATCCTTGGAAATATTTTTATGTTTCTAAAAATGGTCGTTTTATTTTATTCTTGACATGTAATTATTTGTGCTTATCTGCACCCAAATGGCCTTGAACTGATTTTCAACATAATCCTTCTTAAGTTTGTCCTCTTCCCTCTCATGCCTGCAGCTCCATACCCATCTCCTGATGGTTGCACAATTTTTAGATGAATAAACAAGCATATGTTTCTACAACATGTGGTGAGATTTACAAAAAAAAAAATGAACAAGGTGTGATTTATACACCTTTATGCTTGAAACAATTATGTGAAGGTAACACATAAACTTAGGTAAGTGAATGCAATTAATTATTTCTAGGAAATCTCCAAAATTACTCAACAGTTTTCAAGATATCAAAACAATGCCCCCAAATTTTAATGATGTTTTAGGATAATAAATGTCTAGGATGTCAATATACCATCTTAAGTATATTTAAAATTTTTCTTTGTAATTTTTTGATTTATAGAGAAATACTGAAAAATTAGCTCTCTCACTTTCAAGTATGCTTTACATTTATTGAAAACCATCAAATAACTAGAAGTAACAAAAACATGGATTAAAATTTTAAATAAATATGCAAATAAGAATTTCTTCTTTTATTGTATAATTTACAAATTTATTATCCATTATAATTTACTCATTCTTAATATATTATCAAGAAAACCTTGGATATATACAATAGAAGTACATTCTAAATAGATTTGTCACAAAACTGTGACTAAAGTGTTTACAGTCAGCACTAGGCTGATGGTGTATTTTGGTTGGTGAATTGTCTTAAATCGCAATCACCATTAACAATAAATTTGACATTACTAGACTTTTCTTTTTAATCAGATTTACTTTATTCATGTGCCTGTCTATCTGTCTGTGTGAGAATCTGGAAAGTGTGTGAAGGCGCCTCAAGAGGGTAGAGAGAACATAGGGTACCCTGGAGTTGAAGTTAAAGGCAATTGCAAGTCAGGAAGCCTGGGGTCTGGAAAGCAAACTCAGAACTTCTGGTAGAGCAGGAAGCACTCTTAATTACTGTGCCCTCTCTCTATCCTCTCCCTTTAAAAGTCACTTTATTTGCACATGTATCTCTTTATATTTCTCTGGGTTTCTCTGCTCCTCTGTGTATGTTTCTTCCTGTCTGGAGATGTCTAAGGAGGCCAGAAAAGATCATCAGCCAACATACACAGGTAATGAAGGTCATGGCTACTATGTTAGTCTTATTTGCATATAGTTACATGATTTTAGAAGGTCTATAGAAAATATATTATAGACAATATTTTTTTAAAAGAATAGATTCTCATATCAACCCTATGGCTAAGAGCATAATGCAGGCAGTATTGTGGCTTTGGTTAGCAAAATATTTCTAAAGTGTTTTAAATCGTGCCATGTGTTCATTTTTTTTTTTTAGCATTTTCTTTTTTTTTTCTTTTCTATATTCTTTGTTTACATTCCAAATGATTTCCCCTTCCCTGGTTTCCCCTCCCCCTAAGTCCCATAACTCCTCTTCCCTCTGCCCATTCCCCAATCAACCCCCTCCCACTCCTCTGTCCTGGCAATCCCCTACAATGCAGCATCGAGCCTTTCAATTTTCTTCTGTTACTTCCAGCATCAAAGTCTTCCAGGACAGTAGTGAATTGTGAGATGCAATTATTGATTTATTGCTTCATCTGTACTGGTTAAAAAATGCTGAAATAAAATTAATCATATCCCTGTGTTACTCGAGCAATCAGAATATTTTACTCTTATTTTACTTTCATCTGTCATCCCAGTTGATTATAACCATCATTATTTTATAAAGTTGAATCATAGTTAGATTTACTCATACATTCTCAAATTTTTAATTCAGTATACCTTTATTCTCTTTGAGCTTTTTTCTGAGGTAATTTTTCTTTTTGCAGAAATCTCCTTTAGAAATTGTATTAATAGAAACTCACTATGAGATTTTCTCAATTTTTGTTTGTCAGAGATGTTTTTAATCTGCAAAATACTATTAATTTTCTCTTCCATTTTTATTTTCTATTACTTTTTTCTGATGTTCTAAAAAATTATTCCTTTTGTAATTTTATTTTCTCTGTAATATTTTGCATGTTTCTCTCTAATCTTGGCTCTGTGCTTTTACTATATATTTCTCCTATTCTGTTACAGTTAAAGTCACACAATCATTGAAAAAACAGTTTTTAATGATATTAAAACTTTAAGCTACCATCATATTGAGTGTAACCATTTGTCCATTTATTTTGCTTCTCACCCTGTGATGTTCACATGAAGCAGGTGATTTATTTCTCATCTTGTACGTTAGAATTGTCCTGAGAATGTTAAATAAAATAATAATTAGCTTACTGACAGAGGGACTAATACCATCTAAGATGAGTTAAAAGTAGCCAACAAAGAAAGATAAAAAGCTTGAATTCTATAAATAATAATACTGAATGACATTCACAGCCTCAGGAGTAGTTTTATGGTTACTGACAACTGGGATTTATAAACTATACAACTACAGATTACTGAAAATACTAGATGTAGTTGCCTAGAAACTTAAGTGCCATAAATAGCTAAGTGTGTAGACTAAAAATATGGAAAGTATGAAAAAGATAAGTGACCTGGGAGCAATATCCATGGAATCTGGCATATATATAATAATGAATGCTGAGGTTGAAAATAGAATAATGTAGAAAAGTAAAGGCGTATTTCCTGAGCTACAGAAAGCCTTAAATCTCTGGTATGAAATGTCTCACTAAAGCCCTGAAATGTAAGAAAGGACATATCTGTCAGCACAGTGTAGAAAATCCTTTAAGGCTATTGAAAATTAAAAGCAAGCTAGTCCATTTGAGCGAGAGCTATGCAAGGTAAAACAGAAAATTCTCATATTGAAATGCTTATAATTTCTCACCTAAAGACTTAGAAGCTACAAAATTGTGCAATAGAATCTGCAGACATCTAAGAAAAGCATCTAGCTATCATGGACCTAACATGATGGAGATATTTGGGGATACATAAACATCCAAGGGATGCATCATCCATAAAACAGACTTAATAAAGTATTTTCTGTTTTAAAAGGGAGAAGAATAAAATAGTGATAAAGACTTATAAAATACAGGATTGTGGAATCAGTAAATGAAATAAAATTAGCTTTTAATAGTATGATATCTTTTACTTTATTTCTGAACTTTCACAAAACTACCAGTTTAACTATAATTCAAAATTTACCAAAATTTTAATAGCAATTTTAAAGCCATCTCTGTTCCTTTTACTGTCCATTTATTTTCCCCAATCTACAAACTAAATTCAAGGTGTAAATTCAATATGTCTTGACAAAATATATAAATACAATATATACATAAAATACTTAATATAGAACTATTTTTATGTACATTGTTCATTGTTTTGCTTTATGTTATCAATTACATATTTCTTTGATTGTATTTGCTAAATTTTGTTAGTTTTTTTCATGAAAAATAGATTCTTCTCCTATACAATACGTACCAATCAGTTTCCCCTGCCTCCACTCCTCCTAGCTTCTACACCTTTCCTTTTCCTCAGATCCACTCTTTTCAGTTCTCTCTTCAAAAATGATCAGGCCTCGAAGAGAGGACAGCCTAACAGGACAAAACAAAACAAAACAAAAAAAAACAAAAAAAACAAAAAAAAAAAAACAAAAAAAACCCAAAAAGATAAGGCAAAAGGTTTCATACTGATTCTGGATAAGGCAACAGATAGTAGAAGTTTCTTAACAGCAGGCAAGAGTCAGAGACACACAGGCTGGCTCCCACTCTTAGGAGTCCCACAAAAACACCAAACTAACAGCCATAACACCTATGCAGAGGGTCTGGGGCAGGCTCATGCAGGCCCTGTGCTTGACTTCTGGTCTCTGTGTACCTTTATAAGCTCTTCTTGATTGATTCAAAATCATCCTGCCTACTATATATTTTTAAAGTATGGGAAAAAACAGCAAAACAAGCCAGTGATAAGAGGAAGGGGCAAACATAGTGAAAGTGTTGATGGTATCCCATGAGACACAAACAGGAAGATGAAGGGTCATGAAACATCAAAGCGATTACCTAGCTTGGCTAATGACATCAAATAGTGTGTAAACCTGAAGAAATAAAAATATATTTAAGTATGTTTTCAGAGTGAAAATTCTAAAAATTGTTTTTCTATTTCTGGATTTTAAGCACTAGGGAAAATGTAACCTTCATTTTCTTGAGAAGTTGCTTGTTACTATTCTTAGTATTATTCTTTGCAATAAGTATGCAAATATTTATTTGCAATAAATAAATATTTCCAAATGTTATCTTTCAGGAGAAAAAATCAAATAAATATGTAAATAATATGTTGAAACATAGACTTGGTAAATTATTATTCAGACAGTACATTTAGTAATTGTCAGTAGTCTCCAACTGTAACCCATTTCCTTATTCTGTCCATACCTCTGAAAGCACCAAAGAAGGACCAGGAAATGAATACAGAGGGCCTTAACTTCATTTTATTTTTATGTTAGTCTTTGTCTTATGTTTATTTCAAATACATCCCTCATGTAGAATATCATCCATAATTTGAAAATAAACTTTCATCATGTCTTAAAAAAATAAAGGATGAATACTTAAAAAGAAAAGGAAAAAACAAAACATAGAGAAGATGGAGAACTTAGGACACATGAGTCAAATTACACTTGATCTCGAATGAGCATTGATATTACATGTTGTATAATATAAGCTCAGAAGAATCTTAAACTTGTGCATTTGTGGTGAGACATGTTGAATAAATCAGTATGTCTTTGGTAACTTGATTTTATTTTTTTCATGATTATGTTTATTTATTTATTTTTGATTGTACCTTTATTAGTTGTCACAAGGCAATTTGCAATTTAGTATTTATAATGTCCCTGCCATTAGATGTTTAACTATTTCTCTGTGCATCCTGGAATTGAAGTGCATGGAGTCTCTAGTAGGGTTCTTTTTTGTCTTATTGACCTTGGTCACTACTTATTTGTCTCCTATCTGTCAATTACTTTCCTACCATAGGCAATTGCTCATACATATACTGACTGAAGGAAATCAATATTTTTCATTCATTATTTTATTTATTTACATTTCAAATGTTGTTCCCCTTTTGGGTCTTCCTTCTACAAATGCCCCCTCAACTTTAGCTCTAAGAGGGTGCTTCTCCACTCATTCACTCACTTACTCACTCACTCACTCCTATCTCACCCCCCTAGAATGCCCCTATGCCGGGGCATCAAGGCTCTATAGGACCAAGGGCCTCCCCTCCCTTTGATGCCAGATAAAGCAGTCCACTGCTACATTTATAGCTAGAGCAATGGACCTATCATGTATACTTTTCAGTTTGTGGTTTAGTGCTTAGGAGCTCTGGAGGGGGGTGGGGCTGCTTAGTTGATATTGTTCTTCCTATGGGACAGAAATCTCCTTCCACTGATTCTTCCATTGGGGTCCCAGGGTTCAGGCTAATGGTTGGCTGTGAGTATCTGCATCTGTATTAATCAGGGGCTGGCAGAGACACTCAGAGGACAGCTAGACCAGGCTCTTGTCAGCAAGCACTTCTTGGCCCCAGCAATAGTGTTAGGGTTTGGAGTCTGAAGGTGGGATGGATCCCAAGGTATGTCAGTCTCTGGATGGCATTTCCTTCAGTCTTTGCTCCATTTTTGTCCCTGTGCTTCCTTTAGACAGGAAAAGCTCTGAGTTAAAATTTTTAAGATGGGTGGGCAGCCCCATCCCTCAACTGGGGGCCATGTATATCTACTGGAGGTGGTCTACAGATTCTATCTCCCCTTTGTTTGGTATTTCAGTTAATGTCATCCCGTTGGGTTATGGGAACCTCTCTCTTCCCTGGTGACTGGGACTTTCTAGTGGTTCCCCCCTTTCCCCACCTCCAAAAGCTACACATTTCTGTTCAGTTTCCTGACCCTCTGGACTTCTGTCTCTTCCCATACCTGATCCTGACCCCCCTCTTTTTCTTCTTCCCTCCTTTCCCTCTCCCAGGGCCCTCCCTCCCTCTATTTACCATGATTGTTTTGTTCCTTCCAAAAAGTAGGACTGAAGCATCCACACCTTGGTCTTCCTTCTTGTTATGGTCTGTGAGTTGTATTGTGGGAATTCTGAGCTTTATGGCTAATATCCACTTATCAGAGAGTACAAACCATATTTGTTCTTTTGGGTTTGGGTTACCTCACTGTGATGGTTTGTACAAGCTTGGGTCAGGGAGTAGCACTATTACGAGGAATATAAGAGGAATATTATGAGGAATGGCCTTGATGGTGTAGGTGTGTCACTGTGGGTGTGCACTTTAATACCCTAGTCCTAGCTGCCTGGAAGTGAGTATTCTGCTAGTAGCCTTTAGATGAAGTTGTAGAACTCTAAATTTCTATTGCACAATACCTGCCTTGATGATAACAGACTGAACCTTTGAACCTGTAAGCCAACCCCAATTAAATATTATCCTTATAAGAATTGCCTCAGTCATGGTGTTTATTCACAGTGGTAAAACTCTAAGACCCTCAGTATGATATTTTCTAGTTCCATCCATTTGCCCCAAAATGGCATGAAGTCATTGTGTTTAATTGCTGAGTTGTACTCCAGATATACCACATTTTCTGTATCCATTCTTATGTTGGGAGACATCTGGGCTGTTTCCAGTTTCTGGCTATTATAAATAAGGCTGTTACAAACATAATGGAGCATGTGTACTTGATATTTGTTGGAGCATCTTTTGGGAATATAGCTAGCAGTGGTATAGTTGGGTCTTTAGGTGGATCTATTTCCAGTTTTTTGAAGAAATGCCAGATTGTTTGCCAATTGAGTTCATTAATGTTGAGAGACATTAAAACATAATGATTGTTTCTTCCTCTTATTTTTGTTGTTAGAAGTGGAATTATGTTTGTGTGGTTATCTTCTTTTGGGTTTGTTGTGATATGATTAATTTCTTTATTTTTCAAGTATGTAGTTTCCCTCCTTGTGTTGGTGTGTTCCTCCTATTATCCTCTGTAGGACTGGTTTAGTGGGAAAATATTGTTTAAATTTGGTTTTGTCATAGAATAACTTGGTTTCTCCATATATAGTAATTGAGAGTTTTGCAGGGTATAGTAGCCTGGACTGGCTCTTATGGTGTGTATGACATCAGAACAGGATCTTCTAGCCTTTAGAGTCTCTGTTGAGAATTCTGGTGTGATTCTGATAGATATGCTTTTATATATTACTTAACACTTTTCCCTTACAACTTTTAATATTCTCTCTTTATCTGTGCATTTGTGTTTTGAATATTATGTGATGGGAGAAATTTCTTTTCTGGTCCAATTTATTTGGTGTTCTGTAGGCTTCTTGTGTATTTATGGCCATCTCTTTATTTAGGTTAGGGAAGACACTATGATTTTGTTGATGTTTGCTGGCACCTTTGAATTGGGAATCTTTAGTCTCTTCTATACCTATGATTCCTAGGCTTGGTCTTTTCATTGTGTCCTGAATTTCCTGAATGTTTTCAGTTGGGAGCTTTTTGTTCTTTATATATATATATTTTTTTGACTATTTTGTCAATGTCTTCTATAGGATCTTCTCCACCTGAGATTCTCTCTTCTATCTCTTGTATCATAATGGTGATGATTATATCTGTGACTCCTGATCTTTTTTCTAGGTTTTTCATCTCCAGGGTTGTCTCCCTTTGTGTTTTCTTTAATGTTTCTCTTTCCATTTTTTAGATCCTGGATAGTTTTGCTCAATTGCCTCACCAGTTTGATTTTGTTTTCCTGTAATTTTTAAGGGAATTATGTGTTTCCTCTTTAAGGGCTTCTATCTGTTTATCTGTATTTTCATGTATTACTTTAAGGGAGTTATTTATGTCCTCCTTCAGGTCACTGTCAATAGGAAAGAATGGAAACCCACAGGTTTCCTACATCCAGTAGAGACCTAATATATCAAGCCATATAAAGAACTTAAAAAGTTAGACTCGAATAAACCGAATAACCCAATTAGAAAATGGAGTACAGAGCTACACAGAATTCTCAACATAGCAATCTTGAATGGCCAAGAAGCACTTAAAGAAATGTTTAACATTCTCAGTCATTAGAGAAATTCAAATCAAAACAACCCTGAGAATCTATCTCACACCTATTAGAACGGCTAAGATAAAGTAACTCAAGTGACAGAATATGCTGCAGAGGATATGGAGAAAAAGAAACACTCCTCATTGCTGGGAGGATTGCAAGCTGTTACAGCTTCTCTGTAAATCAATGTGGCAGTTCCTCAGAAAGTTGGAAATCTTCTACCTGAAGATGCAGCTATATCACTTCTGGGCTTATCCTCAAATGATGATCCTCCATATCACTAGCACCTATGCTCTAGCCACCCTGTTAATAGTGGCCTTATTCATCATAACCAGAATCTGGAAGCCACCCAGTTGTCCCTCAACTGAAGAATGCATACACATAATGGGGTTCATTTACATAGTGGAATATGATTCAGTTATTAAAAACAAAGTCATGTAAATTTTGCAGGTAAATTGATGGAACTAGAAAATGTGATCCTTATTGAGATAACTCAGACCTATAAGAACATTCTTGGCATGTCCTCACTGATGAGTAGAAATATTAGCCAAAATTGCAGAACACCGACTATACAATCCACAAACCGTAATAAGTTTAGCAAGAAGAAAGGCACAAGTGAGGATGCTTCAATGCCACTTAGAAGGGGGAACAGAATAATCATGGGAGGCTGAGAGAAGGAGGGATTTGAGTAGGAGAAAAAAAGTGAAGGGAAAGGGGTAGGGCAAAAAAAATATCATCTATGAAGGAAGACAGGAGAAAAGCCCAGAGGTTCAGAAGAATGAATAGAAATATGTAGCTGCCAGGGGTAATAATGAGACATGGGGGAACATCTAAAATGTGCCAGAGACCTTGAATGTGAGAAACTTCCAAGACTCAATGTGGGTGACCTTGGCCTAACAGTAGGGAGAGGGAACCTAAGTAGATCTTCTCCAGTAGTTAGACAGTGCCGCCAATTGAGGGATGGAGATACTAACTCATCTTCAAAAGTTTTGATCTAGAATTGTTCTTGTCTAAAGGAAATGCAAGGACAAAAATGAAGCATAAACTGAAGGACTGGCCAATCAGTGACTGGCCCAACTTGAGATCCATCCCATGGGCAGGCACCAAACCCTGACACTATCACTGATGTTCTGTTGGGCTTGCAGCCAGGAGCTTAGCATGGTTGTCCTCTGAGAGAGCTGGACATATATCAGCAGCTGACTGAGACAGATGTAGATTCTTTTTTTTAATGAAATATAATCTTCATTTACATTTCAAATGCTAAAACCTTTCCAGGTTTCCCCTCTCCCTGAATACCCCCAACCCCTCCTCCTACCCCTTGCCTCCAAGTAAATACCGCTCCACCCAACCCACACCCACCTCTCCCCACCTCAATTTCCCTTTGTTGGGGTATCTATTGAGCCTTTACTGGACCAAGGACCACTCCTCCCACTGATGCCTGACAAGGCATTGCTCTGCCACATTTTTGGCTGGAATCATGTGTACCCCTCGGTTGATGGTTTAGTCCCTGGGAGTCCTGGGGTATCTGGGTGGCCAATATCATTGTTCTTCCCATGGGGCTGTAAACCCCTTCAGCTCTTCCAGACAAGCCCCCCACTCTTTCATTAGGGACCCCACAACCAGACCAATGGTTGCCTGCTAGCATCTGCCTCTGTATTTGTAAGGCTCTGGCAGGGCCCCTCTGGAGACAAACACGGCATGCTCCTTTTGGTATATACCTCTTGTCATCCATAGTAGTGTCGGGTTTTAGTGATTGTTTATAGGATGAATCCCCAGGTAGGGCAGTCTCTATGTGGCTTTTCCTTCAGTCTCTGCTCCACACTTTGTCTCCTTCATTGCTCCCGTTTTTTGTTTCTTTTCTCAAAGGAACCAAAGCACTCCCACTCAGTCCTTCTTGAGCTTCCCATGGTCTGTTAAATGTAACTTGTTTATTTTGAGCTTTTGGGCTAACAGCAACTTATCAGTGAGTCCATACGATGTGTGTTCATTTCTGACTGGGTTACCTCACTCAGGATGACACTTTATAGCTCCATCCATTTGCCTAATAATTTCATGAATTCATTGTTTTAATAGCTGAATAGTACTTCTTTATGTATATATACTACAGTTTCTGTATCCACTCCTCTGCTGAAGGACATCTGGGTTCTTTCCAGCTTCTGGCTTTTATAAATAAGGCTGCTCCTTAAGAAATGTTCAACATAATTAATCATTAGGGAAATGCAAATCAATACAACCCTGAGATTTCACCTCACACCAGTCAAAATGGCTAAGGTTAAAATCTCAGGAGACAGCACGTGTTGGCGAGGATGTGGAGAAAGAGGAACACTCCTTTACTCCTTTACTGCTGGTGGGATTGCATGATGGTGCAACCACTTTGGAAATCATTCTGGCAGTTTCTCAGAAAACTAGACATGACACTTCCAGAGGACCCTGATTTACCTCTCCTGGGTATATACCCAGAGGATTCCCTGGCATGCAATAAGGACACATGTTCCACTATGTTCATAGCAGCCTTATTTATAATAGCCAGAAGCTGGAAAGAACCCAGATGCCCCTCAGTGGAGGAATGGATACAGAAAATGTGGTATATTTGCACAATGGATTACTATTCAGCAATTAAAAACAATGAATTCATGAAATTCTTAGGCAAATGGTTGCAACTGGATATTATTCTAAGTGAGGTAACCCAATCACAGAAGAATGCCCATGGAATGCAATCACTGATAAGTGGATATTAATTAGCCCAGAAGCTCTGAATTCTCAAGACACAATTAGCATATAAAATGATACCCAAGAAGAGGGAAGGAGAGGGCCCTGGTTCTGAGAAGACTTGATCTAGCATTGTAGAGGATTACCAGGACAGGGAAATGGGAAGGGGTGATTGGGAAATGGGCAGAGGGAAGAGGAATTATGAGACTTATGGGGAGGGGAGAACAGGGAAAGGGGAAAGAATTTGGAATGTAAACAAAGAATATAGAAAATAAATAAATAAATAAATAAATAAACATAGTGCAACATATGTCCTTATTACGTGTAGGAGTATATTCTGGGAATATACCCAGGAGTCATATAGCTGGAACCTCAGGTAGTACTATGTCTAATTTTCTGAGGAACTGCCAAACTGATTTCCAGAGTAATTTTACCAGCTTGCAATCCCACCAACAATGGGGAAGTGTTCCTCTTTCCCCACATCCTCTCCAGCATCTGCTCTCCTCTGAGTTTTTCATCTTATCTATTCTGACATGTGCAAAGTAGAATCTCAGTGTTGTTTTGATTGCATTTCCAGTTTGGAGAATCCTATGGAGAGTTAGTTGGAAGTATTGAAGGAACTGAAGGGGACTGCAACTCCATAGGAAGACCAACAGAGTCAAATAACCTGGATCCCTGGGGGCTAACAGAGTCTAAGCCACCATCCAAAGAGCATACACAGGCTGGTCCAGGATCCCTAGGACATATGTACCAGAGGATGGATTACCTTGTTTCTTGTTGGCCCCTAGTGGGAGAGAATGTGCCCAGTCCTGTAGAGACTTGATGCCCCAGAAAAGGGAGATATCAAAGGGGGCACCCTCTCCAAGGTGAAAGGGAAAAGGCATGGGGTGAGGAAACCTGAGTGGAGGGGACAAAGAGGCCAACATGTGAGATGTAAATAAGTAAATTAATTAGTTAAAAAAGAAATAAATAAGAGAAGAGGTGTTAGTTTAATGTCTTCCTATGAGTATAAGGTTTTTTTTGTTGTTGTTTTGGTTTGGTTTTTTGCTTTGTTTTTTGTTATTTATAGACAGCAATCAAAGAAGCAAACATCAAAAATTATCTACTGGCAAGTTTGAAATAGAAAATAGACAGATAGATAAATAGATAGGTAGATAGATAGGTAGATAGATAGATAGGTAGATAGATAAGTAAGTAGATAGATTTTAGATAGATAGTAGATTAAACACTATTATTCCAAGTACTTGACTTAAAGGGATAAAGTGGACTATAAAAGCTGATCATCTACCATAAACTATGTTGTTCTGGTTTCTATGTCAACCAGGCTGCATGTGTAAGATGTGTTTTCTTTATCGAAGGGGGAGTCATTGAAACAGTGCTTGCATGAGCTGTTCTATAGTAGTTGAGATTTCAAGCTCAGAATTTCCCTTAAGGATCTAATTTTGATTCAAGCTATGAGTAAACCCAGATGTCTACTTTTCCCAGAATAGCTTATCTTTTGACACCTGTGAAATTGAAGACTCATATTCCCTGAAGGATAAGGATTGCTATTTAATATTAAAACACCTTGCATAGCTGGAGGTGTTGTAAGGCTGAGATGTTTATAGGATGAGAAAAAAAATGTATCTGACTGTAAAATTAGAGAGAAAACTAATATTATCACATTTTTAAATGCACTTGAATTTTGTTTGCTATAAACATAGCAATTATTAATCATTCTATCCTAGTAATTTTTAATAAGATTGTGAAAATTCAGGATCTCATATTTTAACCCTAAATTAATTTCAGCAAGAGGGCAATAGAAAAATTGGCCCCTCAAAGAAAAAAGTAATGAATGACTACCCAAACTAAAAGTAAAGGTCTTATAAATGTTTCTATTTATTTACAAAGAAAAACTGAAATTACTTAATAGTATTTAGCAGTTTTTCTCTGAAATACAAATATTTGGTAAGCATCTCTAGATATTATACAATCACTTCTAGACTAAGATTATGCCATTCAAGGTTACTGGAAACATTATATAGAAAAATCACCATTTGTAGGAGTAAATGCACGTGCTGCTTGGGTGTGTACATGAGTGTGTATGTGTATGTGTGTTTGTGTGTGTGTGTGCATGCATGCTTGTGCATGTGTGTGTGCATGTGTAAGTAGCCTAGAGTGAGAGAAATAATCACTTTCACCTATATTCATATAAGCAAACATGATCATAATGAGTCTATGCTTTGAGAAACAGTGCATTGGACCACTTGAATGCTTATCTTCTTTGTACATATACTTGAATACTTACTTTTGGAAGGATAACAATTATGAGCTTTTAATGACATTTTCCAGCTTGCAGTCCCACCAGCAATGGAGGAATGTTCCTCTTTCTACATATCCTCACCAGCATCTGCTGTCATCTGAATTTTTGATCTTAGCCATTCTGATTTGAGTGAGGTGGATTATCAGGGTCTGTTTGATTTACATTTACCTGATGGCTAAGGGTATTGAATATTTCTTTAGGTGTTTAACAGCCATTCAAGAATTCTCAGTTGAGAATTCTCAAGATCTAAGATCAGAATAAATAATAAAAATATCCTTTAGAATTATATTATAATAGAGTTTAGTTTTAATGTATCATCTACTTGTAAATGTAGGTCTGTTGTAATATCAAATACCCCAAAAACAAAAAAACAAAAAGCAACCCAAACAAAACCATACCAAAACAACGATAGCAACAACAATAGAACAAAACCTAAGGAATTCTAAGTTCTTAACTCTCATTTTTTCAAAAGGCTGTGCTTAAAGAATTATGGAACATTTCTCTCTATCTAAAAAGTAATTTATATAGATATTTTAATATATTTATTATACCTGTATATTATGTTTATTCTCACAGAACCTTATTTTAATACAGAAATTCAAACTCATACAGTCTTGGTGATTATTTATATACAATAAATTAACAACCATCCACATTTGTCTTTGTGGATTATATACTCTAATTTGAAGATACTTAGCAGGCATTTCTATAGGCATAGGGCAGTAAAGGGACAGGTGGCTTGTCCTAGCTCTTTCCTTTTTTTTTTTTTAACAGACCTTTGCTTCTTTTATGTATGTGTATATGAATGTGAATGAATATGGAGGGTCGAGGACAACCTGCCAATGTTGGTGCTTTCTTTCCACCAGCTGAGACATTATGCAGGCCTATGAGTTCTGTATATCTACTTGAAGAATGAATATCAGTTGTCCACAGTCATCAAGTATTTAATAAGGCCAATGGCCACTATTATACATACACATATTTGTATGAATTATACTATATTACACATGCACTACTTAATTTAGGTTTTCACTCACATTAGGCATATTTTATTTTAATTTTTGTACTAGAGAGGAATCTGAAACTTAAAGTATATTTATGTCACACAGGGCTAACTGAAAACAATATTTCATGCAGAAATACATCTGTGAACAGTAAATAGAAATAGAACCACAAATAATTATGTTAACAGCATTTTAGACTATTGATAGTGAGGAACCAGTGATATTGCTCTGTGGGTAAGAGAACTTGTTACAAAAACCTAAGTACCTGAGATTAATTCCAGAGACCACTGTGACAAGAGTATTGACTGCAAAAACTTTTGTCTGAATTCTACATTTACTCCATGATAGGTATTCTCTCAAGACTTTTCACATATTTATATACATCACATACAGACACACACACACACACACACACACACACACACATACATAGACACAGACACAGACACACACAGACACACACGCACATACATAAACACAGACACAGACACACACAGACACACACACACAGACAGACAGGCACACACACACACACAGAAACAGAAAGACAGAGACAGAGAGATAGAGTGAAAAAGTAAGAGAGTAAATAAAATATTATATAAAAAGAATCTTGCTTCTTATAGGTTATTTGACACACCCAAGACAAATATAAAAACAAGCAACATCAAATAGACATGGCATGTTATTTAAACAAAAATATACCATATAACCTATCGATATATGTTATTAAGGGAAAAGAGATCTTAATTTAGAATCAGTAAGCATGGAAAGAGTTGGGAGGAAGGGATGAAAATGATATATTCTGCATCACACATGTAAGAAATACACTACAAATTTATGAAATTCTCAGATAGAAAGCCATTTGACTATTTGGGACTGGGCTACAAGTAAAATATAGTTAATATTTTGTGCTTGACAATTTTTGGTCATAACATACAGAGATTATGCAGAATGAGAATTTCACAGAACCTGTGACTCCCACAGAGAGTTATAACTCTGCTGTTGTTCTGTTCTTTATAACATTAATGATACTAGTGTTATTGAGAGACACTAAAACTGCAATGCACATCACAACATTATAGGAATAAAAAATAGTTATAAACAGTTGTAAGTGTTATAAAGGAAATACAGAATGTGACGGCAGTGTATTATAAGGCCAACTATTCATTCCAGGATATGTTACTAGAGTTTCAACCTGACACATTAATAAGATGTAACAAGGCTCAGGGATAAGTCTATGAGAGTCGGGCTCTGCTGTAGCTAGAACACAGATGTGTAAGCAACTGCCTGAGACCAGACAGTTAAGGAAGGAAGGGGGCCATGGGGAAAATGAATGTGCAATCTGGTTCTGGTGAAAAGAGATTTTAACCATCAATATTTTCTAGACATGAATTTATCTATGGTATTTTATTTTTATTTATGTATATGTGGCTACTTGCCCATTGTATACCATATGTACTACATGCATGCAAGTGCCCCTAGAAGCCAGAAGAGGGTAGTGGATCTTCTGGAACTGGACTTACAAGTGCTTGCTTTCCATGTGGGTGCTGGGAAATAAACCTGAACCCAGCTTTTCTGCAAGAAGAGCAAGTGCTCTTGCTCACTGAGCCATTTATCCAGTCCCTAGATATGTTCTTGAAAAACAATGGGATGTAACTCCAGGGTTAGAAAGTGAGTGACATAATAAGCATGTTCCAGTTTGTAAGAAGTTATTTCGGTTGCTATATAGAATGAGTTAATGGGTAGTGATACACAGCAAGCACAAGAACAAATTGAGGGGGTTTATAAGAAAGGTCTCATGAATCAGGTTCAGGTTGCAATATTGAAGACAATGAATATTCAATGTAAACTGGATTCTGCCAGTGGATTTAGAGACAGCTAAATTAAGGGAGACATGAGTCAAGTTTTGTAGCATTTTTGTGTGTTATATGAAGATCATTGTTATATGTAAGGCTGGAGAGGTACAGAATCACGATCAAAGAATAAAAATGGATTATAGACATCATTAATTTGACAAGAATGTATAAAATATAGAAAGAAAATGGGAACAAAGCATTTGGGAGGGAGGATGCCCGAAGAACATGGTCCTCTGAATTAACTGAACAAAGCCATGAACTCTCAGAGACTGAAGCAGGAAGCGCAGGGCCTGCACTGCTCTGCTCCAGGTCCTCGGCATATACATGGTGACTTTCAGTTAGTGTTTGTATGGGACTCCCACGTGTCCCTTCCAAGTGAATGTCTGAGTCTCTGATTCTTCTCTTTGTCTTCGCCTTCGCTCATGCCCTTCTGTTGGTCTGCCTCGTCTAATGTTGATATGATACTCTTCTTCAAACTTATATTTTATTTTGTTATGTATTGTTTTATCTTACAGAAGCCTGTTCTTTACTGATGAGAGAAAGAAAAGGCATGGATTCAAATGAGAGGGAAGGTAGTGAGCAATTGAAAGGAGTAGAGGAGGGGAAAGTGTATTTATATTGTATTATATTTATATATATAAAGGATATATTTGAGAAAAAATCAATTTTTAATGAAAGAGAAAAATATTGACCATTTCATAGTCCTCAAATAATTATCATAGATATATATTTTCTTACTAAGTGAGAACATAATAAAATATCTGTATTTGAAACAAATTTCTATTTATCTAGTAGGATATATTTTACATATTTCTACTTTGGAGTACTCACAGTATTGTTAAAATGAAATACACATTGCTCTATTAAATATGAAAATTGTGTAATTTCTTGCATTTATTTCTATGTTCCTATTTGTTCTGTTAATTCTGAGAATGAAGTATTTATTTTCAGAGAATGAATATTAAGATGGTCTGCATTTGTTCATTAGTTATTAAAAGGTCATACTTGTCTGAAAAATATTATATTTAGAGGAGAAATCTGTGCTTCATGTGAAACTTGAAAAATGTCTCCTTTTCTTGTGATTTTGTAGAGATGTAGAATTGGATAAGATATACAGTTCAAATAGAAAGATTTTAAAATTGTGGCCAAAAATATAAAAGAAATGTCAAAGTGAGCGTGGACCTGGATGGATGAGTCAGCAGTTCAGAGAGTTTCCTTCTCCTGCAGAATACTTGAGTTGTCGCTATGAGCCAGCTTATGGGTCCTGTGAATGGAAGCTACACCATCTTCAAGAACAAGCACTCTTACCTGCTTTGTCATGTCTCTTGCCCTGCTCACTTATTTTACATGTGTTAATTTGAATATACAACAGAAAACAGGAAACAATTGCTTCAAATGAGCATACAAGTATGAAATTTAAAAAATGATAGAAATTGGCATCAAAACTCATCTTATGTTAAAAAATGAATCCCTGTAAGTTTCTTTGATTTCATATTTCTTCTACTTGATCTCCAAAAAGGCAATTTGTATGATACACTATGTGTGAATTGTTCCAAAATAATTTTTATACTTAAATGTAACATTTTATGTAATATTGTACATAAGTAGGTTTTTTATGCTTTGATGTTTAAAAATACCACATTCTCATTCACTTACTGGGACATATTGTTTTAAATGAGTTTGTATCTTTGGCACTTAGCTTTTTGCGAAGAGTCACCTATCATGTAGTCCTGTACTGTTGGAATAAACTAAAACATAATTACTTTGTCCTGCACAGGGTAGCATTTAAGGCCTTATGTTTTTATACATCTTGAAACACGAAAGATTGTTGAGGACAGAAACTTCAATGTAGATTTGATGAGGATTAAGCTGTATGCCTTTTCTTCTTTGCTTGATAAACTTAAATTAATTCTGTCATATATTTACAATTTTTTTGGTTTTCCAATGTATATAAATGTTCCATATGTCTTCAAACTTACTGTTACTAAGTATTTTTTTTTGTTGTTTTATTTTGAGACAGGGTCTCAATAAAGTTTAATTTTGTTCTCACTGAAATTCTTCTTCATCTGTCTCTTGAGTGTTGGGATTCAAAGTGTCATCTACTTGCCAAACACTAGATACCATTATTTTGATCTATTTCTTTATCACTAAAAAGGTATATGAACTTTTTCAAGCTATAGATAGTTTTAAGTTTGCACATGAAGGGGTCATGGGTATGATTTTTGATATACAGTTTTTTTTTATATTATGTGGTAAAATAATTACACACAGACACACAGACACATAGACACACACAGAGACATACACACAGAGACACACACCATATCCATACCACAATTTAATACTCATTACTGTTAATATTTGCAATACATTGACACATTCACTTATAACATCATTACTTAAGGGATTATATCATCATCAATGGCCACTGATGAGTAGGGAACCAAGCCAGTAAATTTTAAATCTGACTCCTGATCCAACTTTGACCACAGGCCAACTCAGCATTGGTGGGTCTCGTTGCTATGTTTTACCTTCTTGCTTTCTACACACATGGAAATGGAGATATATCTAGCAATCCATGTGACATAGGAAGACTACTATCAGAAGAAGGAAAGAAACAGGCTACATTTTAAAATAAGCTCCTGGAACATGTGGGATTTTGAATTGTACTCAACCATTTATAACAACCAACATATCCCCAACAAGGTCTTACTGAATGGAAGATAAGGGGATTTTGTAAGCTTCAGTAGTAACTCAGCTATGTTCTATTATCACTTGATACTTCCCTACTACAAAATGAATAAAGTGGTGCATCATAAAATGTTACCCCTGAGCTAGGATGTTAGCTTTGATGGTGAAAAGGTTATTTCATATCATATCACATGATGTGGAATTTTGAGTTGGGCAGAGGTTGTTTAGTTCAGCAATATCACTAATGGTAAGCTCTGGGAAATCTGTAATGATAGTGTATTTTCTCCTATATCTTACAAAATATCTTCAGTTAAATTTGACATCTTTTCACATATAAATTAAGAATTTAAATTAGTCTTTCTGTGTATATTTATAGTCTTTTTCTACCAATTAAAAATCTGTTGTAATTTTCTAAAAATTTTTAAGAAAAGAAAATCATCATACAAAAATGTTCATGTTTATTTAAAATCTTGATTACAATTTTTGTTTTTTGTATTACTATAAAAATACTTCAAATCATCATTTTACTTAAGAACATAGAGAAATCAAACTGAAATTGGGTTGGAACTTTCCTTTTAATTCTTTCTATGCCACATGGGGCTGAAAGGCACTCTGAGGCTTCTGGGAAAGAACTGTCATCAACACTGTTATCCAACTGAGGCCCTTTGGGCAACACCATGGTCATTTTAAGTAAGATAAACCCATTAGTGCAATTCAGGTAAGTTTATTAAGGGTAGCCTACTGGTTTCTTGTTAGATTTGGCACCCAATCACATGAAGGAATTTATGTCTGGGACTGTGTTGCAGTTAAGCTGGAGATGTCACAGCTCTAAGTGATTTTATGTATATGTGTATGTGTATATGTAATAAGTATGTATATGATACACACACATTATATACAGCCTTGGTCAGAGAAAGTTCTTTTTCATGTGGCAGTGGTAACTAAGGATGCTCACAACTTGTTAATGCAATGCAATGAATGATAGTGTAAGACTTAGCCACAAACTTATGTGCTCCATTGTCACCCCTCAAGCCACAGTTATGGGGATATTGCAGAAGATGGAACAGAAGGAATTTAATATCTGGGGAAATGAGTTTGGAATGGAATTTGAACTGCTGAGTACTGTATAGCTGTCACTATGGAGTGCATGATAGCTATGATTAAATAAACATAATCTGCACAATGAGTATGGGGTATCCCTGAGGATTTATACACAGTTAGTGGATGCCAGTGGAGGGAGAGATATACTCTGGAGTGTTGTAACCACTGGCAAAATGACCATACTCTGGTGAACAACTCCTTCACTTCTGTTATATTGTGAACCATAATGTAACTCACATGGTTATGAGAAAAGAGAGAGAGAGAGAGAGAGAGAGAGAGAGAGAGAGAGAGAGAGAGAGAGAGAGAGAGAAGCTATGAAAACTTCAAACAGGAAAATTGAGAAATAAAGAGAGACCAGTAGAAGTAGAAAGATAAAAGAGTATAAGAGAGAATAATTGTGAAAAACAATCTACTCATATATGAAAATGTCATAATAAAATATAATTAATATAGTAATAGAAAAGAAAGAAAAATAAAACTGATGTTAGACAACCTGCTTCATGTTATGAGAAAAGGAAATAGCAAAAAAATATTTAAATTAACTTAAGTTGAAGATGCCATTGTATTCATACAGACCTGAAATAAAAAGCTAACAGCAGATACTATGCCAACTCTGTCCTAACAAGTTTTATTCAATGATAAGTTATTAGATCCTTTGAAGCTACTCAAAGAGAGGATATAAAAGTCCAAAAAGTGAAATGCAAATGTTTACAGTCAAATTCTCTAACTTGATCTTTTCATACTTTATATGTTTATCAAATTATTATGTTACATATTATGAAGTGGCACAACTATCATATATCAACTGACACCAGACCAACAGGAACTATGATGCTGAAAACATTCAGAATCATGAAATAATCTTTAAAGAAAGGGATTTGAAAAGCAATAATTCAAGTAAGAGCTGGGTTTGTCTTCCCAAGCAAATTTAAAATCCTCTGCTATAAGACTCAGCATACATATGTGTTTTATCACTAATCAACACTGTACAATCTCAGTCTGTGAGGCTTTCTGTGTGATCTATGAAGTGTGGTCCTCAATCAAGTACAGGGAATGAGGAAAAGTACAATTAGATTACATCAGTCAAGCTGCTGCTTG
The DNA here is from genome assembly GCF_947179515.1 of Apodemus sylvaticus. Taxonomy (NCBI): domain Eukaryota; kingdom Metazoa; phylum Chordata; class Mammalia; order Rodentia; family Muridae; genus Apodemus; species Apodemus sylvaticus. The sequence continues at coordinate 109,978,045 of NC_067473.1, forward strand.
AGTTGTAGACAATCTAAAATTATGAAGAAATCAGACATCTTTGAAATTACGAAACACTCTAATCAATTATGTCCTAGAAAGCCTCACAAAAGCAGCAGGCAAATCTGTAAAATCTGCAGCTTATTTATAGAATAATACAAATTAGCACTGCATGATACATTTGTTTTGTCCTCAATTGCTAAATACATGTTGAAATTTATCATTTGTATTTTTAACTTTGTGTCTGTTTAAACCCAATGTTAAAACCATGTCAGAAAAATTTCCTATTTTATTTATACATTTTATTAATACTTTACAACCCAGTTTTTAGGGACACCTTCTTGAAGAAATTAAGAAAAGTACAAAACAATCTACAAGTAAATACTGAATTTGAGTGCTAATGATTTTTTTCATATAATCCATGAATTTTTTTTAAAAAGGCTCTGCATTTAGTAATTGTGTAAAACACTCAACTTTATTATTTATTATAAATTATTTATTATTATAATAGGTTATTATAAATAATAACTTCTTATTATTTATTATTGCTTGGATAAGACAATAAAGAATGTCTTCATTGCTTTATGACCCCTTGACTTAGCAAAGAATAATCACAAAGCTCTTTATTTTTGGATAATTTTGGAATGTGACGCATTTTTTGTGACATATTTCTGTTACTATGATAAAATATTCTGAAAAAATTGTAAAATGGAGGTGAGAGCTATACTGTAACTATGATAGGTATTTATTGTTTCCAAATTTGTGTATGTATGTGTGTACAAAATCTACAGGCTACAGTTAGTGTTACCTGCATGTACAATGTTTGCTGCTGGTCTTTTGTATGACCTATGCAGGAGCTCATCCTTGGAGGGAGCAGCAACTCTCTCAGCAACTACTAATTACCTATAGCTCTTCATCTAGGTTGGAAACCTTGTGGAAGAGCCCATGCTCACATTGGCATGTTAATTTGTGATGTCCTCCTGCTCATCTGACAGGTCATCATATTGTTGAAATGTCATGGGTGCAGTTTCTCTGTCTTATCTAGGCCATACCATCCAGTTGCAGGCTCCCTTACCTTCTGGCTCTTTTAGTTTTTATCCCTCTTCTCTACCATGTTGCCTGAGCCTTAGATGAATAAGTTTCCTTAGAGATGTATCAAGTGGAATTGAGCGCTCTAGAGACATGTATTACCCAGCAGTGAATCTCTGTAAAAGACATCGGTCGACTGCAAATGATACAATAATAATTAAAGAAGTCATGATTTTTTGAGGTGGATGATTGAGGGGAGCAAGAGCCAGTGTTGTGGCAGGTCAGTACACCTGTATGACCTTCTCAAACAGAAGCAATGCTAAAAAAGTGTTCTAAAAAGTAAACAAGAGAAACTCACAAATAAAAATAACAATTGGGAAGAATGAGTGTATTTCCCATGATTCTGGTTGCAGTTAATTATTGCAAGAATGTCACAGAGGTGGGACCTCCAGCCTGCCACTTACAACATATCCACAGCAAAGAGGAGAGAGTAAATGAGTATGTGTTGCCTGTTTGCTTACTTATACTAAGCCAGGCCCCTTTAGTTGTATGCATCCCTGGATTCCCACAGTTGGGATGCAAACTGACAATCAAGATAATGCTTCACAGATACATTCATGAACCCATCTGATTCATGGAACACCTTAATAGAGACTTGGCTCTCAGATGATTTGAGATTTCTTCAAGCTGAGAGGTAAAACTAACCAACATGCTCACTTTCATTTTTCTAAATTGGATTATCTGGAAGATGCTCATAATCTTCATTTTTGTGGTATAATGATTTATACAATTGGAGAAGTTATAGTAGAACAATATCTACCAGAAGGAAAGGTACTAGCCTTCATTTGCACATTTTGATGTTCATTTCTCTCCCATCCCAGTTAACTTCTAAATAATTATTTTTTATATTGAATTTTCTGCATTCCTCATTTGAATGATAACATATTCATCTCCTATACCTATGATTCATTGCATAAAACCAGAATATATACACCCACATACACTAACATATACTTTTTTGTGGTGGGTTCCTTTCAAAAAATGTCAACAATATGATTAGGACTATGAATCACAGAGTGTGTAAGGAGACTTTAATTTTAACATAATATATGCTGTAGGTTGTCTTTGGGTACAAATCTACCCACAAAACTTTATCCAAAATATATCCAAACAATATAGAAACAAATGAAGGAAATAAAGGTAATATGATAAATTAAGTATGAATAAAAACACAGGGTGAAAAAATAAACAGACCTGTGTAAAGTCATAGGAGAAGTACTTCACACAACTTCTAAGACAAGGCTTATTGTTTTCAGAAGAATACCTTCCATTATAATAAGTAAAAATGCAGTAATCAATTGCTAATTTAAGGTCAACTTTATGGAATGATCCTGTACCTAATAGCGAGTGAATTCTATGGAATTCTATGGAAGTAAAAGTGAGAAGGAATCAGGTTTCTTCTTGGAAGAGTAGGTGGGAATCTTTGTTTTCTCTTATATCGATGACATAAGACTAAGGATATGAAATGGGAGAATCAGAGTTTTGGAAGACTGCTGAGTAAGAATGTTTTCTGCATTTGAAAAGGGTTATTTCATTTATGACCTCACAGCACCTCTGGTTACCTGAACATATCACAGTGATCAGCATCTTTGAATAGATGGGAAGAGGTTTGTGAGCCTCCATCCATACCTATTGCCCATTTATGGGTGCTGGGGGTTTAAGAGTCAGTTTACTTCAAAGATTTGTCCTGAATACATTGACTATGCCCTAGTGAATATCCCCATACACTTGTTTACATAGACAACACTGATACGATTGAGTAAGCTATGCAAAAATGTAAGAACATGAAATTCAAAAGCAAGTATGTGGAGATCTAAGAACAGTTGAAGGGATAGGGGAGAATATAATCAAATATAGTATGAATGCTATCAGGGCATAAAAATATATTTTTAAAAGAATATATGACTAAGAAAAAGTACCTTTTGCCATATTGATGGCCCTTTGGGAGTGGGATTACACTATCTAAGGAATAGAGAGACTTATCTGAAGATGAAGAATGAGAACATGGTTAAAAATATAATAGAACACTTGAAAGCAAGTTTTATATCATGCTGAAGGAGCTCAGAAAATTTACTATGATCAGGGAATGAAGATTCTTATTTAGTTCAAACAAAATGAAAAGGCTTCACAAAAATCTTAAGTATAATACTGTTTTATAAGGGTGATAAGATGTACATTTTAATAGAAATTTTTGAAAAGATATTTTTCTCTCTGTCTTGATAATATTGTAAGTATCTTATAGATACTTTAAAGTTCGTTTAAAAAATTGGAAAACCAAGAACATTCAACTTGGAGACAGATCTCATTTTCCATTTACTTAAAAAAGTTACATCTATGCAACAATATCTATGTCACATGTGATTTTATAACACTTAAAAGTAATTACTATCTTGGACTTTAGATTTCCACCCACTGTGCTATCTGTATTCTCATCTTACATGGCTTCACACTCAACTGAATAAAATTCAGCCAAAAATGCTTGCTTATATCTTTTAAAGTATGCAGTAGCATACTTTAAATGGGGGCTTAATAGGCCATACCAGTAAGAATGTGGAAGGCAGTACTACTATGTTCGATTGGAACTGTGGGAGTTTGGTTCAAGACTTTTCAGAGAACTTTAGCCTGTTACCTAGAGATCATTCTTATGATATTTTGGTAAAAAATGTGGTTGCTTTTCACACTTTTTCTGAAGAGTCTGTCTGAGGTTAAAGTGAAGAGATTTAGATTCGTTGCATTGACAAAGGAAATCTCAAAACAGCTTAGCATAAACTTTGTCCTAAAGTTCACTCTTAATGAAAGCATTTTCATCAAGCATATCAAACTGAGAAAGGAAAAAATACCAATTGTATAAGAAAGTAGACTAGAGCTAAATTCTGTTTTCAAGGAGATAAAAAGATTAAAGATATTAAATGATATTATTATGTTTTTGCTTTTTTTTAAATATTTTTATTTTCTATACTCTTTGTTTACATGTTTTTGCAGTTGTAAAAATGATAGTTATATTATGTTAGGCATTATTATTATTGGTTATTATTTTCATTCGGATATAAGGATATATGATTGGATATCAAGTTGACATGGGATAGATTGTCATAGCTATTCTCAGTTGACAACTTGTTTGTATCTAGAATTAATTTCAATCCAGAAATGAAGGCCACACCTGTGATCCAAATCATGGTGGCAGGAAGACACAATGCCATTGATCAAGATATTGAGGCTGAAACATGATCTTGAGGCTTTTGATCAAATTGACACAGACTTTTAATCCAAATCTTCAGGGACAGTGACCATTCTTATAAAGACCTTGGGCATACGAATTAAAGAAAACCTTAGGCCCAGGTATTGTGGGACATGGCCTTAATCACAGGAGACTGAGCAAATAAGACCTCTGAATTCAAGGTTAGACCAATCCCAGGTAAAGAAAAGCTTAAGTCTAGGCTTCTGAGTTCAAGGTCAGCCTACAGAGCAAGTTCCAGGGCAGCCAAGCATGCTCTAGTCACAGCAAGCAGCAAAACTTGCCAAATTTGAATACAAGTCTCTGACTTTAGAGTCAAGAATAGACAGGGATATGGAATCTTTGATACCTGTATCAAGGCCTAGAGAGTCCATTGTATTAAGCTGTGAAGTTGAAGTTGCCTTAGAGACCCTAAGATGCTCAAAATGCCAAAGATGTGGGATATCTACTGAAGAAAACAGGAAATAGAACCAGCCCAAAAGAAAGAAGTATGTTGGAGTTAATAAAGCTGAAAGGAGTTGGATTTGCCTAGCTTGTTTTCGGTCTTGCTTTGATCTAGTATTTCCTTGCTATGTTCCCTTTCCTATGAATTAGAATGATAATATTTATAGTGTGCCACAATATGTTGAAAGTATGTGATCTAACTTTTCATTTGATTTCATAATGGGTTATAGTTATGAGATTGTATGAATTTTGGGAAAGACTTTGAACTTTGAACTTTTAAACATTGTTGAGACTGTGATAGACTATGGTGACTTTTGAAGTTAGTCTAAATGCATTTTGAATTATGTTATGTGTAGAAGTATATTTCTGCCAGGGAGTGGAATGTGTTGATTTGAAGAGATTTTGTCCCATAAGTTGGAAAGCTTAACCTATGGGGAGAGACATTATTAGGAGATAAGACCTGTCAGAGTAGGTGTGCCCTTCTTAGAGGAAGGGTGTCACTAGGAAGTTGGTCTTTAAGGTCTCCAGTGCTCAAACTCTGCTCAATGTGAAATCCAGTCACCTTCTGGCTTCCTTCAGAATAAGACGTGGAACTCTTAGTTCCTCAAGAACTATGTCTGCTTGCAAGCTGCTATGCTTCCTGACATGATGACCATGGACTAAACCTCTGAAAGTAATCCAACCCCAATTACATGTTTTTCTTTATAAGAGTTACCTTGATGATGGTAGCTCTCACAACAATAAAAATTTCTAGCTACGACAACTGTGCAAGTTAAATCATAGTAGCTGTGCTCTGTTTCTTGGTATTAACGCAACAGTATTGTAGTAAGGCTCATGGTATCAATTGCACCATGAGTTCCTAAAACTGTTGTGATGAATTCTTTATAAATTCTGACACCTGTAATTGCTTTCTAATAGTATATGTGTGTATTGTGGATAGGAAATCTTTATATTACCTAGCACTCATACTCAGTATCTCTAAGTTGCCTATGCCCTATAGATTGCCTCACGTCTCTGAGCATATGAACAGTATTAATTGGGTAAAAAGGTTATTAATTTAAAAACAAGAAGGATATGAGGTTGGGTGAGAGATGCAGATACATGTGGTGGGTGGGAGATGACAATTTGTTGTAAAAATATATGAAATATTCAATTAAGAAAATATTGTTTATATACAGTTTAACATAATATTTAATTATTATTTCAAAGTAAGAGTACATGATATTCTGAATCATATCATGAGTGTGTATTTGGCTTTATAAAGTGATGAAACATTATTTTACTAAACATAATGCTGTTTTTTTTTCACAATCCTAACAATCAAAGGGCAGGCACAGCACCAATGTTGGACATTCAATATTTGCAAGACTAAAAGCTATGACTGTATGAATGGCATTGTCTATTTCCTTTCATCTACATATCATCTATCTAAAGACTTCATGTATATAGACATACACATGTATATGTACACATATACATATATATGATATATAGCATATACATATCTATTTATCATTTATCTATCTATCTATCTATCTATCATCTATCTATCTGGCAACTATCTATCGTCTCCATCTCTGTCATCTATTTTTAGTTTCCTATGAACATTAACTCATTTAATGCCTTTGTTTTCACTGCCTGGTCCTTTATAGTGTGACCCTAAAGTGTCTCTATATATGTGAGAGGTCATGCTTTTCTCTAATTTTCCAGAATTTCAAAATTTATTCTGGAAAAGTATCCTTAGCTGTGTTCATTTATTTGTAATTCTTTGGTTCTGTGGAATTTTCACTCACTCAGTCCTTATGTTTACTATTACAGGACTCAAATCATTTTCTTTATCATAGAGGGTCATTATGTTTTATTCAGAAAAGATTCAGACCCTTCATCTCAGGGAAGGACTGAAATGTTGTTGTCCTGGGTCCTGAAAATCTCAAAAAATAGAAAAGAAAAAAAAGATAGCTCACACAGAATGAATGCCCTGGCTTCCCCCTAATTTGTTCCATTAGGTTATTATTGTTTTCCTGCCTTCATTAGGTGTGTAGAAAAAAACATATCTGGTTAATGGAGTTATATTCCACTGACCTTAAGGCCCCATGTGTGATCAAGTGAGATTTATGATTTAACTAGAACCCAACTCAGTTTCTTTCTTTTTTAACCAATACTACTGCTTCTCAAATAATTACAATATGAATTCTGACCCTCCATCAATGTAATGAAAGAAGTAAATAAAGATGTTCAGGTGGTTGAAGATAGTCAGTCATAGTCCTGCCAATTAAAAAAGCAAATTATCATCCAAGTTTTGAACAATCTTTTATATATCAAAGCCTTTTATTGAAAATGTGTTAAGTTCACAGAAATAATTAGGGTGAAATATCACACAAATGGATTTATTACCTGAGTTTTTCTTGAATCCAAACTATGAAATCATGTACAGTGAAAAAGAGATACTCTGGTGTTTTCAAAACTATCAAACATGAGATGTGTGTTACCTGTGGATCTAAATCATCCTTATAGTTTCCTAATAGATTGTGGATCACATTGATAATAGGCACAGTGGTTTGAATAAGAACATTTTCATAGCCTCATAGATTTGAATGCTTGGTCACTAGAACGTGGTACAGTATGAATGGAACAGGAAGTGTAGCTTTCTTGGAGGAAGTATGTCACTAGGGATGGACTTTTAGGCTTCAAAAGGATATGCCAAGCCCCGAGTATCTCTCCATCATGTTGATGTTTTTTGTGCATGGTATAAAAATTACTCATTTATTATTCAAATGCTGATGTCTATACTGGCAGACATTTGATTACAAGCCAGACTTTGGTATTATTATTCTTATAGCAGTATATTATTTTGTAAACACTCTTTCCACACCATCTGATAGGTTTAAAAAAGAACAGAACATCCGATGTCTGAGGCAGGAGTAAAAAGGCAGGACTCCAAGGGAGAGTTAGGAACCCTGGGGGAAAAGTCTAAGGCATGAGATTTATCTGAGAAACAAGAGAGATTTCACCAGCCAGACACTGAAGACTAAATAGGTACCAGAACGGAAGGAGAGTACCTAATGAGATATTACAGGACATAGCTAGATGGTCAGGTTTATAGAAGAGCTAGTTGAAAGTTTGTCAAGATAAAGCCACTTTTCATAATTAATAAAAAGTTTCCATGTCATTATTTGGTAGCCGGTGGTCCAAGAAAATTCAACCATTATATCTCTGCTTGTGGATCGGGACATACTTCTAGATACTTCTGCACCATCTGCCTGTATGCTGCTATGCTTCCTGCCATGATAACAATCAAGGAAACGTCTGAACTGTAAGTAAGCCCCAGTTAAATGATTTCTTATATGTGTAAGAGTTGCCAGAGTCATGGTGTCTCTTCACAACAATAAAACCCTGACTGTGACAATAGGTAAAAATTAAAGTTGGTTACAGCGATTCATACTGATTGTCAGTTTGAGTGGAATCTATACTGAAAAGCTTTCAACATATGTCTTAGGAATTTGTTGGGAAACCCTGATATTAAGGTACCAGTTTACCATGACCAGACAAATCCCTGAGCTTGTCAAAAAATGGAGGTCTCCTTTTGTTAGTGGGTCTTCATTTTCTCCACCTGACCTTATCAGGGGAACCTGATCCACACATCCTCAACCTGAGAAATGTCGTTTGTCCTTGTCAAAAATCACAGGTCCACTTCTTGAAAAGAACCTGCCCAACAAGCACCTGAAACAACTTTCCTTACAAATGTGGCATTCTGAGGACCTTATGTCTCAACCAATGTAAATTCACCTGACAAATCCATTCCTACTCTCTAAGGTATTGAAATTGGCTTTGATGTTCTCCATCTCTTACTATGGATACAATGTGAGAAGCTGCATCAAGATTCTGATGCCTTGACTTCCTAACAAAAGAAGTTTATATTCTTCACGTTTCTTTTGTCAGGATATCAAAGTAACAAGTACCCATCCCTACAAGTACTACATGGTGCCAAAGCAACACGTACAAGTCCCTGATGTTGTTCTCTGACTTTCTCCTGTAGCCACAAATTAATGCATGACTTGACACAACATTTTTTTCAAAAAAAAAAAAAAACAAAGGAAAAAAACAAAGCAAGTCATAATTTTTTTAATATTTTTATTTTCTATATTCTTTGTTTACATTCCAAATGATTTCCCCTTTCCCAGATCCCCCCTCCCCATATGTCACATAAACCTTCTTTTCTCCATCCCTTCTCCAATCACCTCTCTCCTTTTTCTCTGTCCTTATATTCCCTTCCCATGCAAGTTGTAATTTTTAATCAGGAACTTCATGAGAACATCTAAAAGACTAATAAAAATTTCCACTCAATAACCTTTTAAAATAGCTTCATGAGATTTTGTTCTCAAAAGAGTAGTTCTCATCTCAAATGCAGAAAAAAAACCATGGGTCTACCATAAAGCATCCTTGACCAAAAAAAAAGTATTTTATTGATGAAAACAATTTTATCTTCTAAAGGTATGTAAGTCCTAAGATATTTATTGAACAACCTCAATCTTCTCCATTCTAGAAGCTTATGTATTCACCTTGACTTAAGGTTCTTCCTTTATTTATTTTCTAATTTCCCCATTGTTAATAAAAACTTACCTTGTGTATTAAGCTTGAGGATTATCAATTTTTAACTATTTCCATGGAAATCCATTTCAATAAAATCCATGAATAATATGGAAACAATATTACTTTCAAGATTCAGATGGTTCTTCTTTCTCCTTAAAATGGAGAATTTGCCAGAATTTCATGAATAAAATTCATTCATAGACCACCCCATCACATTCCATAATTGCTTATGTAAATAGTGGTATAGAAAATATGAATTTTTTAAAAACCTCATCACTAATACAAAACAATTTTATTTATTTATTTATTTATTTATTTATTTTTACTAGATATATTCTTTATTTATATTTCAAATGTTGTCCACTTTCCTGGTTCTCCCTACCCCCGAAATTCCATAACCTATCTCCTCTCCCACAGTTCCCCAATCAACCCAGTCCTGCTTCCCTGTCCTGGTATTCTCCTACACTGCAGCATTGAGCCTTCCAAAGACCAAGGACCTCTCCTCCCTTTGATGCCCAACAAGGTCATCCTCTACTGTCTATGTGTCTTGAGCCATAGAAAACTGGATAGATGTCTGGAGCCATGTGTACTCTTTGGCTGATGGTTTAGTCCCTGAGAGCTCTTGGGGTACTCGGTGGCTCATATTGTTGCTCCTCCTATGTCTCTGCCTGAACAGAACACCAATAGCTTATGCTCTATGATCAGGAATTGACAAATGGGTCTTCATAAAATTACAAAGTTTCTGTAAGGCAAAGGACACTGTTAATAGGACAAAATGGCAATCAACAAATTGGGAAAAGATCTTTACTAACCCTACACCCGAAAAAATACCTAATATCTAATATATTCAAAGAACTCAAGAAGTTAGACTTCAGAGAACCAAATAACCCTATTAAAAATGGGGTACAGAGCTAAACAAAAAATTTTCATCTGCGGAATAGCGAATGTCTGAGAAGCACCTAAACAAATGTTCAACATCCTTAGTGCTCAGGGAAATGCAAATCAAAACAACCCTGAGATTACCCCTCACACCAGTCAGAATGGCTAAGACTAAGAAATCAGGAGACATCAGGTTCTGGAGAGGATGTTGAGAATGAGGAACACTTCTCCACTGTTGGTGGGATTGGAAGCTAGTACAACTACTCTGGAAATCAGTTAGATGGTTCCTCCGAAAACTGGGCATAATACTGCAGGAGGACCCAGCTATACCACTCCTGGGCCTATACCCAGAGGAATCTCCAGCATGTATAAAGGACACATGGTCCACTATGTTCATAGTAGCCTTATTTGTAATAGCCAAAAGCTGGAAAGAACCCAGATGTCCCTCAATGGAGGAATGGATACAGAAAATGTGGTATATTTATATAATGGAATACTACTCAGCTATTAAACAACATGAATTCATGACATTCTTAGGCAAATGGGAGGAACTGGAAAATATCATTCTGAGTGAGGTAAAACAATCACAAAAGAACACACATGGTATGCAGTATGCACTCACCAATAAGTGGATATTAACTCAGAAGCTTGGAATATCTAAGACACAAAACAATTTTATAATGTATATGGAAAAGTCTCAGTTTAAATGCCCTGGTTACTAGGCATTTTAGTCCTTGAGATTATTATTTTTATACTTTTGAAATAGCTGAGTATAAGAATTTTCAGTCTAAAATATAGAACTACAAAGATAGGTTGATTCATAGCTATGATTATAAATTTTGTTAATATCCCCTTCTTGGTGGATGCAGAAATGGCTCAGTGCTTAGGAGCACCGGTTGCTCTTCTAGAGGTCCTTCCTTCAATTACCAGCACCTACGTGGCAGCTTACAACTGTTTGTAGTTCTAATTCCAGGTGATCCATGGTACAAGGCATGCATGTGACACATACATATGTGTGTGTGTGTGTGTGTGTGCGTGTGTGTTTGTATGTGTGCATGTGTATGTGTATATGTATGCATGTATGTGTGTGTTCCTTAGGGTTTCATTTCTGTGAAGCGACACCATGACCAAGCCAACTCTTACTAAGGGCAACATTTAATTAGTGATGACTTACAGTTTTAAAGGGTTAGTCCATTATCATCATGGTGGGAAGGATGGCATTGTGCAGGTAGACTAGGTGTTGGAGGAGCCAAGAATTCTATATCTTGATCAAAAGGCAGCCAGAAGAAAAATATCTTCTACAGGCACCCAGAAAAAGGGTCAGTTCCACACTGGACGAAGCTTGAGCATAGGACCCCAAAGCCCATCCCCACAATTACACATTTCTTCCAATAAAGCCACACCTACTTCAACAAAGCCATACCTCTTAATAGTGTCACTTCCCATAGGCTAAACATATTTAAGCCACTACAATATGCATGTAGGCAAAATACTCTTATACATAAAATAAATATATCTTTTAAAAAATTATATTTAATCTTTTTTGCTCAGCCCCAAAGTCTAGCAGGCATTCCATTAGAAATGGCAAACCATGCTGTTGGGCAGAGAAGCAGATAGGCTAAATCCGGAAGCTCACCTCTCCTTCCTCTTCTTCACATACAATTCCACTGTTTGACCACCAGCCCTTTAGCAAGCCACTTGCTGTGGCCTCCCTTCTTTTCTACCCCATCTCCTGCAGATGACTCAAATTTATATTATTATTATAATTTTTTAATTTTCTCCCACAAACAGGAGAAGCCTCTGGAAATGAAAACAAGATTCACAGTCCTGAGGCCTCTGGTGGGAGCCCTCAGATCTCCGCTTCCCAATCAAGAACAGCCTGGGCTGCAACTACACATCTCTAGGTCCTGCAAGAGGCCAGAGGGGCATCCCGGAGGCTGGCTGGGAGGAGTCAGTGTGCTCTGGTGAGTCCAGCAGGCCCCTGCTGGAGCCTTCAGGTGTCTGCTTCGGGGTCTGAACAGCCTGGGCCACAGCACCCTGTCTCCAGGCAGTGCAGGAGGTCAGTTGTGCACCAGAGGCTACCTGGGAATAGGCAGCTTGCCCTGGTGAGTCCAGCATTGACAAGACCAACTAATACCAGTGAGAACTAGATGGCAAAAGGCAAATTCAGGAACGTCACTAACAGAAATCAAGGCAATATGGCAGCATCTGAACCCAATTCTCCTTTAACAGCATGTCCTGGATACCCCATCACACCAGAAAAACAAGATTTGGATTTACAATCACTGGTCATGATGCTGGTACAGGAACACATGAAGGACATACTTAAAGAAATTCAGGAGAAAATGGATCAAAAGTTAGAAGCCTTTATAAGGAAAACACAAAAATCATTGAAAGAAATTCAGGAGAATACAAAGACCAATAAGGAGAAAACGCAAAAATCACTTAAAGAAATACAGGAGAACTTTGGTCAACAGGCTGAGATCATGAAAGAGGAAACACAAAAATCTCTTAAAGAATTACAGGAAAACACAAACAAGCAAGTAAAGGAGCTAAAGTGAAGGAGCTAAGCAAAACCACCCAGGATCTAAAATCAGAAGTAGAAACAACTAAGAAAACTCAAAGGGAGACAACTTTGGAGATAGAAAACCTACGGAAGAAATCAGGGGACATAGATGCAAATATCAACAAAAGAATACAAGAGATAGAAGAAAGAATCTCGGATGCTGAAGATTCCATAGAAACCATGGGCTCAACAGTTAAAGAAAATGCAAAATGCAAAAAGCTTGTAACCAAAAATATCCAGGAAATCCAGGACAAAATGAGAAGACCAAAACTAAGGATTATAGGCGTAGATGAGAGTGAAGATTTACAGCTTAAAGGGCCAGCAAATATCGTCAATAAAATTATGGAAGAAAACTTCCTTAACCTAAAGAGAGAGATGCCCATGAATATACAAGAAGCCTACAGAACTCCAAACAGACTGGACCAGAACAGAAATACCTCCTGTAACATAATAATCAAAACACCAAATGTACTAAACAAAGAAAAAATATTAAAGGCAGTAAGAGAAAAAGGCCAAGTAACATATAAAGGAAGACCTATCAGAATCACAGTAGACTTTTCACCTGAGACTATGAAAGCTAGAAGATCCTGGGCAGATCTCAGGCAGAATCTAAGAGAACACAAATGCCAGCCAAAACTACTATACCCAGCAAAACTCTCAATCACCATAGATGGAGAAACTAAGTTATTCCATAACAAAACCAAGTTTACCCAATATCTATCCACAAACCTAGCCCTACAAAGGATAATAGGAGGAAAACACCAATACAAGGAGGGAAACTTCACCCTGGAAAAAGCAAGATAGTAACCTTCTCTCATCAAACCCAAAAGAAGTTAACCAATCAAATTTAAATATAACACCAAAAATGACAGGAAGTAACAATAACTATTCCTTAATATCTCTTAACATCAATGGACTCAATGCCCCAATAAAAAGACATAGACTAACAGAATGGATACATAAACAGGACCCTATATTTTGTTGCATACAGGAAACACACCTCAGGGACAAAGACAAACACTACCTTAGAGTAAAAGGCTGGAAGACAATTTTACAAGCAATTTTACAAGCTACTCCAGGAAACAAGCTGGAGTAGCCATTCTAATATCAGATAAAATTGACTTCCAACCCAAAGTCATCAAAAGAGACGCTGAGGGACACTTCTTGCTGGTCAAAGAAAAAATACAACAAGAAAAGCTCTCAATCCTGAACATCTATGCTCCAAATGCAAGGGCACCTTCATTCTTAAAAGAAACTTTATTAAAGCTCAAAGCACACATTGCACCTAACACAATAATTGTGGGTGACTTCAAGACAGCACTTTCCTCAATGGACAGATCAGGAAAACAGAAACTGAACAGGGACACAATGAAACTAATTGAAGCTTTGGACAAATTAGATTTAACATATATAGAGAGAACATTCTATCCTAAAGCAAAAGAATATACCTTTTTCTCAGCACCTCATGGTACCTTCTCCGAAATCGACCATATAATTGGTCACAAGACAGACCTCAACAAATACAAGAAGATCGAACTAATCCCATGCCTCCTGTCAGATCACTATGGTGTAAGAGTTTTCAATAGCAACAAAAACAACAGAAAGCCCACATACACATGGAGGCTGAACAATACTCTACTCAATGACACCTTGGTCAAAGAAGAAATAGAGAAAGAAATCAGAGACTTTTTAGAATGTAATGAAAATGAAAGCACAACATACCCAAATCTTTGGGACACAATGAAAGCAGTGCTAAGAGGAAAACTCATAGCCCTGAGTGCCTCCAAAAAAGAAAATGGAAAGAGCATACACTAGCAGCTTAAAGACACACCTGAAAGCCCTGGAACAAAAAGAAGCTATTTCACCCAGGAGGAGTAGAAGACAGGAAATCATCACACTCAGGGCTGAAATCAATCAAGTGGAAACAAAGAGAACCATACAAAGAATCAATGAGTCTAAGAGCTGGTTCTTTGAGAAAATCAACAAGATAGATAAACCCTTAGCCAGACTGACCAAAGAGCATAGAGAAAGTATCCAAATTAACAAAATTAGAAATAAAAAGGGAGATACTACAACAGAAACTGAGGCAATTCAAAAAATCATTAGATCCTACTACAAAAGCTTATACTCAACACAACTGGAGAATCTGGAGGAAACGGACAATTTCCTAGACAGATATCCAACACCAAAACTAAATCAGGATCAAATAGATCCACTAAACAGTCCCATAACACCTGAAGAAATAAAAAGGGTCATAGAAAGTCTCCCAACCAAAAAAAAAGCACAGGATCGGATGGCTTCAGTGCAGAATTCTATCAGACCTTCATAGAAGACCTAACACCAATACTCTTCAAACTATTCCACAAAATTGAAACAGAAGGAACTCTACCCAACTCGTTCTATGAAGCCATGATTACGCTGATACCAAAACCACACAAAAATCCAACAAAGAAAGAGAACTTCAGGCCAATTTCTCTTATGAATATTGATGCAAAAATAATTAATAAAATTCTTACCAACAGAATTCAAGAACACATCAAAAGGATCATCCACCATGATCAAGTAGGCTTCATCCCAGGGATGTAGGGATGGTTCATTATAAGGAAACCCATCAATGCTATCCACTACATAAACAAACTCAAAGAAAAAAACCATATGATCATCTCATTAGATGCAGAAAAAGCATTTGACAAAATTCAGCATCCTTTCATGATAAAAGTCTTGGAAATAACAAGAATTCAAGGCCCATACCTAAACATCGTTAAAGCAATATACAGCAAACCAGTAGCCAACATCAAACTAAATGGAGAGAAACTTGGAGCAATCCCACTAAAATCAGGGACTAGACAAGGCTGTCCTCTCTCTCCATATCTTTTCAATATAGTACTTGAAGTTCTAGATAGAGCAATTAGACAACATAAGGAGGTCAAGGGGATACAAATTGGAAAGGAAGAAGTCAAATTATCACTATTTGCAGATAAAATGATAGTCTATTTAAGTGACCCAAAAACCTCCACCAGAGAACTCCTACAGCTGATAAACAACTTCAGCAAAGTGGCTCTTATAAAATCAACTCAAGTAATCAGTTGCCTTCCTATACTCAAAGGATAAGCAGGCTGAGAAAGAAGTTAGGGATATGACACCCTTCACAATAGCCACAAACAATATAAAGTATCTTGGTGTGACTCTAACCAAACAAGTGAAAGATCTATATGACAAGAACGTCAAGTCTCTGAAGAAGGAAATCATAAAAGACCTCAGAAAATGGAAAAATCTGCCATGCTCATGGATCGGCAGGATTAATATAGTTAAAATGGCCATCTTGCCAAAAGCAATCTACAGATTCAACGCAATCCCCATCAAAATCCCAACTCAGTTCTTCATAGAGTTAGAAAAAGCAATTCTCAAATTCATCTGGAATAACAAAAAACCCAGGATAGCTAACACTATTCTCAAAAACAAAAGAATTTCTGGGGGAATCAGTATCCCTGACTTCAAGCAATACTACAGAGGAATAGTATTAAAAACTGCATGGTATTGGCACAGTGACAGACAAGTGGACCAATGGAATAGAATTGAAGATCCAGAAATGAACCCACACACCTATGGTCACTTGATCTTCGACAAAGGAGCCAAAAACATCCAATGGAAAAAAGATAGCCTTTTCAACAAATGGTGCTGGTTCAATTGGAGGTCAGCATGCAGAAGAATGAGAACTGATCCATTCTTATCTCCATGTACTAAACTTCACTCCAAGTGGATCAAGGACCTCCATGTAAAACCAGACACACTGAAACTAATAGAAAAGAAACTGGGGAAGACCCTAGAGGACATGGGCACGGGGGAAAAGTTCATGAATAGATCACCAATAGCTTATGCTCTAAGATCAAGAATTTACAAATGGGACCTCATAAAATTACAAAGTTTCTGTAAGGCAAAGGACACTGTTAAAAGGACAAAATGTCACCCATCAAATTGGGAAAGGATATTCACCAACCCTACATCAGATAGAGGGATAATATCCAATATATACAAAGAACTCAAGAAGTTAGACCCCAGGGAACCAAAAAACCCTATTAAAAATGGGGTACAGAGCTAAACAAAGAATTTTCACCTGAAGAAATTCAGATTGCGGAGAGGCACCTTAAGAAGTGCTCAACATCATTAGTCTTAGGGAAATGCAAATCAAAACAACCCTGAGATTTCACCTTACACAAGTCAGAATGGCTAAGGTAAAAAACTCAGGAGACAGCAGGTGTTGGCAAGGATGTGGAGAAAGAGGAACACTCCTCCACTTCTGGTGGGGCTGTAAGATGGTACAACCACTTTGGAAATCAGTCTGGCGGTTCCTCAGAAAACTGGACATGACACTTCCGGAGGACCCTGCTATACCTCTCCTGGGTATATACCCAATGGATTCCCAGGCATCCAATATAGACACATGCTCCATTATGTTCATAGCAGCCTTATTTATAATAGCCAGAAGCTGGAAAGAACCCAGATGCCCCTCAAAGGAGGAATGGATACAGAAAATGTGGTATATTTACACAATGGAATACTTCTCAGCAATTAGAAACAATGAATTCACAGAAGTTTTAGGCAAATGGTTTGATCTGGAAAATATCATCCTAAGTGAGGTAACCCAGTCACAAAAGAATACACATGGAATGCAATCTCTGATAAGTGGATATTAATTAGCCCAGAAACCCTGAATACCGAAGGCACAAATCGCATAACAAATGACTCCCATGAAGAAGTATGGTGAAGGTCCTGATCCTGGAAAGGATTGATCTAGCATTGGAGAGGAATATAAGGACAGAGATAAAAAGGAGGGAGGTGATTGGATAATGGATGGAGAGAAGGTTTATGGTACATATGGGGATGGGAGGATCCGGGAAAGGGGAAATCATTTGTAATGTAAAAAAAGAATATAGAAAATAAAAATATTAAAAAAAGAAAAGAAAACAAGATTCATGCCTTCCCTTTTTATTATTCTTTAATCTTTCTTTTTACATTCCAGATTTTATCCCCCTTCCCTGTCCACCCTCCAATTATTCCATATCACACACCTTCTCACCCATCTGCAAGAGGATACCCTCCTCCAATCCCATCAGACCTCCTCATTCTCTGGGGACCCAAGTCTCTCTAGGGTTTAATATATCTTCTTTGAATGAGTCCAGACCTGGAAGACCTCTGCTGCATATGTGTTGAGGGTCTCATATCAGCTGGTGTATGCTGCCTGGTTGGTGGCTCAGTGTCTGAGAGATCCCGGCAGGGGCGGGGGGAGGGCCCCAGTTAATTGAGAATTATGGCACTCCTACAGGGTCATCCTTCTCCTCAGCTTCTTACAGCTTTGCCCTAATTCAACCACAGAGTTCACCAGCTTCTGCCCATCACATAAATTTTTTTATCCTACCTTCTTTCCCCCAACTCTTCCCTTTATCCCAGACTTTGCTCAATTGAAAGAGTGTATATAGATCCATTAATATTTTCCTGCACAAGACTCAACAGCAAATTGATTAAAACATTCAACATAAGACAAATCTAATCTGGTAGAAGAGAAAGTAAAGAAAATCTTGAACTCAATGGTAAAAAGCAGTGAACAAATCACCATTACTAAGGTACTAATTAGGATCACCAATAAATTGAACCTCATGAAATAGAAAAGCTTCTCCCCATGAAAGAACAAAATCTTTTTGAAAAAGTTTCACTCTAGGAGTGGGACAAAAGTTTTACCATCTAGTCTTATGTGATAGAATACTAATATACAAAATATATAAACAACACAATCATCATCAAAGAGGTTTCATCCAGCAACGGATAGGACCAGAAGCAGACACTAACAGCCAAACACTAAGCAAAGTTCAGGGAATTCTGCACAACAAGAGGGGGGAGAAAGGATTTTAGGAGTTAGAGAAGTTGAATACACCACAATAAAATGACCCACAGAATCAAAGAAGCAAGGCTCATAGGGGAAACAGAGACTGAAGTGGCAATCAGGGAGCCTATATGGGTCTAAGCAAGGTCTTGGGAACATGGTATGTTTGTATAGCTTGGTGTTCTTGTGCAACTCAAAGAGTGGAAGGAAGGGTTAATTCTAATTCTTTTACTTGCCTTTAGTACCCTTTTTATTCTATTGGGTTGCCTTGTTCTAACTTAATATGAGGGTGTTACCTCGTTTTATTGTAACTTATTATGCCATGTCCAGTTGGTATCCCTGGTGGACCTGCTCTTTTCTGAAGGGAAACTAGGAAGAAGTGAGATGTAGGGATAAAGAACTAGAAGTGGAGGGAGAGGAATCTGTGGTCATGATGCAATATTTGAGACAGCAGCAGTAGTAGAAGTAGAAGTAGGAGTAGTGGTAGTGGTAGTAGTAGTAGTAGTAGTAGTAGTAGTAGTAGTAGTAGTAGTAATATAAAATTCAAATAGTGAAAAAAGTGTTAGTTATTTTTAAAGATTTCTAGAGTTTGGTTCTCAGCACACATATATTAGCTTATGATCACCTGTAATTCTAAGTCAAGGGAATCCAGTATCCTTTTATAGCTATCATGGGTACTATACTCATGTGCTTACATGTACACACACACACATACATAGACACACATACAAATAACAATCAATAAGTAAATAAATATCTTTAGATATTAAGAAAACAAATAATCCAATTAAAAAGTGGATTACATATCTCACAAAGAATTATCAAAAGAGAAAACTCAAATGGCTGAGACACTTAAAAGTTGTTCAACATTCTTAGCTATATGGGAAATGGAAATCAAAACTAGAGATTTCATCCATTAGAATTGGTGAGAGCAATAAAAGAAATGACAGCTCATCTGGCAAGGATGTAGGAGTAAGGGAAGCACTCATTCACTGCTAGTGGGAATGTAAACTTGTACAACCATGAAGAAAACAGGGTTGGGAGGTTCTCAGAAATCTGGAAATAGGTATGCTTCAAAAATTGAGCTCTACTGCTTTTGGATATATAGTTGAAGGATGTACTTGCACAACCATATTCATTTCTGCTCTATTAACAATAGCCAGAAATGGGAAACAACCTGATGTCCCTCAATAAACAAATCTATAAAACATAAATGATACATTTACATAGCGGACTATGCTTAGCTGTTAAGTGCAATATAGTCACATAATTTAGAGATGAATTGATGATAATAGAAAAAAATCAACCTCAGTGAGATAATGCAGACACCAAAAGGTGCATATATTATTTACACACATATAAGCATATATGTTGATATTAGCTGTTAAGTCAATGGTGAGCAAGATACAGTTCATAGAAACACAGGTGATAGATATAGAGTAGGGGACTAGGACAGAGAGATCTTCACAGGTAAGCAAAATAGAATGGATAAGTATTGATGGATGACAGGAAAGATAAGAAGAGTAGAATCAAGCAGGAAGGAGAAGAGGATGATGACAGATAGAAGAGATAGTGGAAGCAAAAGGGACCATATACAGTGTAGGAGCATAATATTGTACAAGGATTGATTCTAAAATATATACCTATATGAAGGCAGTCTAAATGAATGACCAAATAATGGTAGATACAAGAGACCCATTAGACAATTCTTGTCACCAAATGAAGCTCCCATCTGAAAAAGAAATGGGTTTCATCTAACTGAGTTATTTACCAAAGGGGTCCCATAGGAACCCACCTGCTGCCAAATACATCTGTTGTTCTCCAGAAATGGATAATATGTTCCTGTTGCTGAAGACAACACCTACATAATATACTTAATATCAAGAAGTAAAAAAGAAGCCTATCTAGAACCTTTACTCTCATGGACTAGTGTTCTTGTTACTGGAAGGTGTTCTACATGCTACCAAAAGAGAAATGTAAACACTAGCTACAAACTATTATAGACCTTCAATCTGCATCACTATTATATTAATATAAATATTCAGTTTATAACACTATATTTTATCTGTATTTTTTATTTTAGTAGCTATTTACTTTATTTACATTTCAAATTGTATACCTTTCCACGTTACCTCTCCATACAAAGATGCCAGGCAGTGGTGGCTCACTCATGCCTTTAATCCCAGCACAGTGATGATGCACATCTTTAATCCCAGCACTTAGGAAGCAGAGGCAGGCAGATTTCTGAGTTCAAGGCCAGCCTGGTTTATAGAGTGAGTTCCAGGACAGTCAGGGCTATACAGAAAAATCCTGACTTGAAAAACCAAATAAATAAATAAATAAATAAATAAATAAATAACAAAACAGAAACAAAAAAACACAATGTCCTCAGATTCCTCTTCTCAAATTTTCTCTAATATTTCCATAATTTGTGTCTTTCCTTTAAGTCTTTTTTGCACATGAAATAAAAATAAATAATATTTTTTAAAAAGGACTTAAAATGAGAGAACTATAAAAGACAAAGAAAGGGTTACATAAGTAATACTTTATCTCTAAATATTTTTATGTATTGGTCTGATTGAAAGTTTCTATAGAAAGATGTTAACGTTTCCAAAATAGGACACAAAAGAGAAATAAAAATAAAAAATTAGAAAGAGAACAGGTTTGTGATCTTTTAAGGTCAGTCAGTCATATGGGCAGCTGTGGAAGATTTTGACTCAGTGCACCACTTCCTTTTGTGACCACTTAACTCTGTTTTAGTTGATTATAACAAATTTGCTTAATATTTGGCTTCCTCTCTCCTTTTTGGTGGTACTTGCCTAGCAGCCACAAGGTGTGGTCTGTGTGCAGAGACAGCGTGTCTAGCCCATCATGAATAGGTACAGCAGAAAAGTTTCCACTGGGTGTTCCTAGCCTCTTGCACATTTAGATGTCTGTTCATGGGTGGAAGCTGCCTATCAGAATACAGTGCTCTGTACCAGAGTAGACTGCTCTGTTTCTGACTTTTCACACCATAGCTCCTACATGTAATTTCTGGCAACTGTTCCCCCTTATCCCTTAGCTCTACTTGCTAACTTCCTTAATTGATGGCCCCAAACTGAAAAGATCGTTATATCTCTCATGACTATACTTGATCTCCCACCATATTCAGTTTATATCTTTGACTCAAAATCTTTCCCTTGTAGTTAACTTCAGACAAACATTTAATGGGTTATATTAAGACCTGAGATTTCTCAGAGATATGACAGTGCAGGGAACTTGGATTTCTCAAGCTGTAGACTCAGGAATCTATGATGAAATTATAGAATCTGATGAAATTATAGAAAAATGTAGAAAAGCATGTTAGAATTGAAGATCATCATGGAAAATTTTATATAGATACAATAATGGTAGGCATAAAAGTATTCCTAAGTTGATTGAAAGTGGAATTATAAACATTTTATGATAAAGTTGAAGATTTTCATGGAAAATATTTCTGATAAAACTGAGGAAATATATAGAAAAACATGTTAAAATTAAAGATTATCATGGAAATTATATAGATAAAATTATAGGCATAGAGATATTTCACAGTTGATTGAAGGTGGAATTATGAACATTTTCAGATAAAATTGAAGATTTACATGGAAAATATTTGTTAAAATTCAAGAAATATATAGACAAACATGTTAAAATTGACTATTTCATGAAAAATTTACACATAAAATAGTAGATATTGCTTTTTCTAGGGTGTAGTTTCCCTCCTTGTGTTGTCATTTCCCATCAATTATCCTTTTTAGGGGTGGATTTGTAGAGAGATATTGTGTAAATTTGGTTTTATCATGGAATATTTTGGTTTCTCCATCTATGATAATTGAGAGTTTTGCTGGGTATAGTAGCCTGGACTGGCATTTGTGTTCTCTTAGGGTCTGTATGAGGTCTGTCCAGGATCTTCTAGCTTTCATCATCTCTAGTAAGAAGTCTGGTGTAATTCTGATAGCTCTACCTTTATACGTTTCTTGCCCTTTTTCCCTTACTGCTTTTAATATTCTTTCTTTGTTAGTGAATATGGTGTTGTGCCGGGAGGACTTTCTGTCCTGGTCCAGTCTGTTTGAAATTCTGAATGCTTCTTGTATGTTCATGTGCATCTCTTACTCTATGAAGTTTTTGTCTATAATTTTGTTGAAGATATTTACTGGGCCTTTAAGATGTAAATCCTTCCTCTCTTCTTTATCTATAATCCTTAGGTTTGGTCTTTTCATTGTGTCCTGGATTTCCTGGATGTGTTGAGTTACCAGCTTTATGCATTTTTGCATTTTCTTGGCTGTTGAGTCAATGTTTTCTATGGTATCTTCAGCACCTGAGATTCTTTCTTCTATCTCTTGTATTTTCTTGTTGATGCTTCCATCTATGACTCCTGAATTCTTTCTAAGGTTTTTTATCTCCAGAGATGTCTCACTTTGTGATTTCTTTATTGTTTCTACTTCCACTTTTAGATCCTGGATGGTTTTGTTCAGTTCCTTCACTTGATTGTTTGTGTAATTAATTGTTCCTATAATTCTTTTTTTTTTTTTGCCAATTTATTTTTTTATTCGATATAATTTATTTACATTTCAAATGATTTCCCCTTTTCTGGCCCCCCCCGCTCCCCGAAAGTCCCGTAAGCCCCCTTCTCTTCCCCTGTTCTCCCACCCACCCCTTCCCACTTCCCCGTTCTGGTTTTGCCAAATACTGTTTCACTGAGTCTTTCCAGAACCAGGGGCCACTCCTCCTTTCTTCTTGTATCTCATTTGATGTGTGGATTATGTTTTGGGTATTCAAGTTTTCTAGGTTAATAACCACTTATTAGTGAGTGCATACCATGATTCACCTTTTGAGTCTGGGTTACCGCACTTAGTATGATGTTCTCTAGCTCCATCCATTTGCCTAAGAATTTCATGAATTCATTGTTTCTAATGGCTGAATAGTACTCCATTGTGTAGATATACCACATTTTTTGCATCCACTCTTCTCTTGAGGGATACCTGGGTTCTTTCCAGCATCTGGCAATTATAAATAGGGCTGCTATGAACATAGTAGAGCATGTATCCTTATTACATGGTGGAGAATCCTCTGGATATATGCCCAGGAGTGGTATAGCAGGATCTTCTGGAAGTGAGGTGCCCAGTTTTCGGAGGAACCGCCAGACTGATTTCCAGAGTGGTTGTACCAACTTGCAACCCCACCAGCAGTGGAGGAGTGTTCCTCTTTCTCCACATCCTCTCCAACACCTACTGTCTGGTGAATTTTTAATCTTAGCCATTCTGACTGGTGTAAGATGAAATCTTAGGGTTGTTTTGATTTGCATTTCCCTAATGACTAATGAAGTTGAGCAATTTTTAAGATGTTTCTCTGCCATCCGAAGTTCTTCAGGTGAGAATTCTTTGTTTAACTCTGTACCCCATTTTTAATAGGGTTGTTCAGTTTTCTGGAGTCTAACTTCTTGAGTTCTTTATATATATTGGATATTAGCCCTCTATCTGATGTAGGATTGGTGAAGATCTTTTCCCAATTTGTTGGTTGCCGATCTGTCCTCTTGATGGTGTCCTTTGCCTAGAGCATACATTACCAGCTTAATGACACACCTGAAAGCCCTAGAACAAAAAGAAGCTATTTCGCCCAGGAGGAGTAGAAGGCAGGAAATCATCAAACTCAGGGCCAAAATCAATCAAGTAGAAACAAAGAGAACCATATAAAAAATCAACAAAACCAGGAGCTGGTTCTTTGAGAAAATCAACAAGATAGATAAACCCTTAGCCAGACTGACCAAAGGGCACAGAGAAAGTATCCAAATTAACAAACTTAGAAATGAAAAGGGAGATATAACAACGGAAACTGAGGAAATCCAAAAAATCATCAGATCCTACTACAAGAGCCTGTACTCAACACAACTGGAGAATCTGGAGGAAATGGACAATTTCCTTGACAGATACCAAATACCAAAATTAAATCAGGACCAACTAGACCATCTAAACAGTCCCATAATGCCTAAAGAAATAGAAGGAGTCATAGAAAGTCTTCCAACCAAAAAAAGCACAGGACCAGATGGCTTCAGTGCAGAATTCTACCAGACCTTCAAAGAAGAGTTAACACCAATACTCTTCAAACTATTCCACAAAATAGAAACAGAAGGAACACTACCCAATTCCTTCTACGAAGCCACAATTACGCTGATACCAAAGCCACAAAAAGATCCAACAAAGAAAGAGAACTTCAGACCAATTTCCCTTATGAACATAGATGCAAAAATACTCAATAAAATTCTTGCCAACCGAATCCAAGAACACATCAAAACGATCATCCACCATGATCAAGTAGGCTTTATCCCAGGAATGCAGGGTTGGTTCAACATATGGAAATCCATCAATACAATCCACTACATAAACAAACTCAAAGAACAAAACCACATGGTCATTTCATTGAATGCTGAAAAAGCATTTGACAAAATTCAGCATCCCTTCATGCTTAAAGTCTTGGAGAGAACAGGAATTTAAGGCCCATACCTAAACATAGTAAAAGCAATATACAGCAAACCAGTAGCGAGCATCAAACTAAATGGAGAGAATCTTGAAGCAATCCCACTGAAATCAGGGACCAGACAAGGCTGCCCCCTTTCTCCTTATCTTTTCAATATTGTACTTGAGGTACTAGCTCGGGCAATTCGACAACATAAGGAAGTCAAAGGGATACAAATTGGAAAGGAAGAAGTCAAACTATCATTATTTGCAGACGACATGATCGTCTACCTAAGTGACCCAAAGAACTCCACTAGAGAGCTCCTACAGCTGATAAACAACTTCAGCAAAGTGGCAGGTTATAAAATCAACTCCAGCAAATCAGTGGCCTTCCTATACTCAAAGGATAAGCAGGCTGAGAAAGAAATTAGGGAAATGACCCCCTTCACAATAGCCACAAACAGTATAAAGTATCTTGGGGTGACTCTTACCAAACATGTGAAAGATCTGTATGACAAGAACTTCAAGACTCTGAGGAAGGAAATGGAAGAAGACCTCAAAAAATGGGAAAACCTCCCATGCTCATGGATTGGTACAATCAATATAGTTAAAATGGCCATTTTGCCTAAAGCACTATACAGATTCAATGCAATACCCATCAAAATCACAACTCAATTCTTCACAGAGTTAGAAAGAGCAATTATCAAATTCATCTGGAACAACAAAAAACCCAGGATAGCTAAAACTCTTCTCAGCAACAAAAGAAAATTTGGGGGAATCAGTATCCCTGACCTCAAGCAATACTACAGAGCAATAGTGTTAAAAACTGCAAGGTATTGGTACAGTGACAGGCAGGAGGATCAATGGAACAGGATTGAAGATCCAGAAATGAACCCACACACCTATTGGCCACTTGATCCTCGACAAAGAGGCTGAAAACATCCAATGGAAAAAAGATAGCCTTTTCAACAAATGGTGCTGGTTCAACTGGAGGTCAGCATGCAGAAGTATGCGAATTGATCCATCCTTGTCTCCTTGTACGAAGCTCAAATCCAAATGGATCAAGGACCTCCACATAAAGCCAGACACTCTGAAGCTAATAGAAAAGAAACTGGGGAAGACCCTTGAGGACATCGGTACAGGGAGTAAGTTTCTGAACAAAACACCAATAGCGTATGCTCTAAGAGAAAGAATTGACAAATGGGACCTCATAAGGTTACAGAGTTTCTGTTCCTATAATTCTTTATGGGATTTTTGTGTTTCTTCTTTAAGGGCTTCTGCCTGTTGACCTATGATTTCCTGTATTTCTTTAAGGGATTTTTGTGTTTCCTTTTTAAGGGCTTTTTACCTCTTGACCAATGTTCTTGTGTATTTCTTTAAGGGAGTTATTTAAGTTTTTCTTGAAGCCCTCTATCAGTATCATGGGATATGATTTTAAATCCAACTCTTGCTTTTCCAGTATGTTGGGTATTTGGGACTTGCTGTGAAGGGAGAATTGGGTTCTGATGTTGCCAGGTGGCCTTGGTTTCTGTTGGTAGGGTTCTTGTGCTTGCCTTTCGCCATCTGGTTATCTCTGTTGCTAGTAGGTATTGTTGTCTCTGGCTGGAGTTTGTTCCTCCTGTGGGCCTGTAAGCCTGTGTCCTTACTCCTCTAAGCTCAAAAGTGAAAGCACTGCTTGGAGATCTGTCTCTCCTCGCAGGCTATGCACAGAAGGCTGTGGAGTCTCCCAGCTCTCTGGTGCAAATGGTGTGGGGAATGCTTCAGTCCTAGCAGATCCACTGATCTTGTGCCCTGTGTGTGTCTATAACATTATTATAGACCTCAGCTCTATAATAGAGTCCTGCTACAAGATATGCTAGTGCAATGGTGGAACAGATTTTGTGGGAGAAACATCCCATACTTGATTTGGTTTAAGATGTACTTTACAATCCACACCTGAAGCTGCTTTGATGACAAAGAAACTGAGTTTAGGTAGTCCAGGGACCTTGAAGATAACCAAATACTACTGTTCTATTAAAGGAACATAGCAATAAAATGACTCTGAATGATATTTTGCTATACTCATAGACCTGTGCCTTGCTCAGCCATTATCAAAGAAGCTTCCTCCCACAGTAGATGGAAATAGAGTCCCATAGGTATACATTTCATAGAGTGTCATCTTTCAACAGTGAGCTCTAATCAGGATGTCTCCATCCAGACCCTTCCATCTGAGCTCATGGAATCTTTAAAAAGAGATGTAAAGATTATAATGGCAGAGGTGATGGAAGACATCAAGGAAACAAAGCCTTCTAAACATAGTAGAAGCAGTGCACATGAATGAACACCGGCTATTGCAACATGCACATGGCTTTTACAAGTCTATATAAGATGGGGTCCTATAGATGGAGGAGAAATGGATACATGACTCAATTCTGAAAAAAAAAATCCTTCCTGATTCACTCCTTTTAATCTTATATGGTTACTGAATATGTATTATGCCTTCCAGTTTGGTATTTGTGGTGGGAGTCTTGAATGTGTGAATGATAGGGTCTCTGTCTATTTCTCATGCTCTTTCTTGAGTTCTTTGCCTTCCAGTTGCTCATTTTGACCGATTTGAATTTGTTTGTACTTGGTTGATCTTTCTTTATTATTATCCCTCATATGTCTGCCTGATTGTAATGAGAGACAGTAAAAGGGTGAAGCTGGATGCAAGGGGAAATAGTGGGGAATTGAAGGAGTAGAGGGAGGAGAAACTGTAATCAGGATATATTGTATGAAAAAAATCTATTTTTAATAAAAGAAAAATCTGTACTCATAAAACTGCTGCGTGTAGTGTATATTAGCATAAAGTTTGGGTAGGCAATTTTGTTGTAATTATGATAATGATTTGAATGAAATACAAGTCTAGAATCCTTATGAGCCCATCATAAGACCTAAAAATTGGGGCTTAAGTGTTCCACAGAGTAGGCACTTTGAAAAATATAGATATGGCCTCTTTCCAGGGTCAACTAATAATTTTCACTAATAAATTACAACTGGAGTTTATCCATAATAAATTTCTGTCACTACATGTCTTTTTACCATATCATTACTCTTATTTATGATAGAAAATGCAAAATAAACTAAGCAAGCATTACAAAATGTAAACATAACTACTTTGTGGGGCTGTAACTCTGTTCTGTCCTTATTTTTTATGCTTTTTTTTATTCCATGCTGTTTTCTAATACATAAGCATAATTGAATAGTAACTTTGAAAGACTTATATTACAATGATAGAAAGCTACAGTGTCAGGAACGAGTGTGGATCATCAGCTGGTTCTGTAAATGAAGCCGTGTCACAAGACAGGTGAGGCCATGTTCTCATTTATTTATTCTCTCAGTCTGTTTTCACACAGTGACACAGATTTCAAGTACTTGTGAAGAAGAAGACCATATGGACTCAGAGAAAATCCTGTAATATTTATTTCATACTTCAGTGAATTAAACAATTGTCTTGTTTTATGACATTGATTGTCCTTCTGTTCAACTTGCGTGGGGGATCTTAGAGATCAGATTATGGTCATTTTTGTAAAAGCATAATCTTATTTGTATAAAGAGCCAGGATATTTTCTCAAAGAAAGTTGTTCCACAGCCAGCTAAAACTCACAGGTGGAAGACTCCACCAACAGATGCAAGCTTCTGACTACTGGTATATTTTAGTAAGCTATTTCAACAGTGATTTTTTATTTAGTTAAAAATATTTTTATTACAATTCAGGCTTAAATAAGCTCAGTGTCTGTCTGTTATGATACTTTCATTTTCTGGCCTTTCTTTTGAAGCTTCATCTGAATAAAGCAGATGGAATTCCAGAACTAAAGAGAATGCATAAAGATTCTAGTTTGGAAATGAAACAGTAAAGGAACAAAGAATATAGGTATCTTGAAAAAGAATGAACTGGGAGTTAACGTTGTGGAAGCAAGTCCCTCATGATGAGCATTTTTAAACCATTGTTCGTTGGCACAAAATTTTGATTGTATAACTACAATATCTGAGATTGAGTGATGAATATGTATTTATGTAAACAGTATTCCCAAACATTTGACTCAAAGGTGAAGATATCAACCAAGATTTTCAAACATGGTCCACAATGTTGATTAGATTGTCAGTCACTCAAAGAAATGGAAACTGGATCACACAACATTTTGTTGTTGTTGTTTCTATGCTAGAATGTTCATTCTTGTTCCAATGCACCAAAGTTCTTATCACAAAGCTAGACAGTAATGTCCTTAGGAAACTTTATAGACAATCTTCCAGAACCTCCTCTAGTACATTCTTGGAAAAGGCAGAAGAAAAAAATCTAGCCTGACTTTAGAGGCTGATGGCAGCAAAAGAAAATTAAAAAAAGGTTCTGTTAAATTGGACAACCTATCAGCAACATTGTCCTGTGGAAAAGTGATTCTGCTTCTTTCCCTATAGCTCTTCATCTATGAGTGGGGCCTTGTGAAATTTACTGTCTATGCTTGTATGTCAGCTGGTGTTATCGTTATGCAAGTTTTGGGGTGAGACAAAGGGGAGTTATGTTTGGGGAAGGAGAGGTGAAAATAATATAAATAGAAGATTTTTTAATGAATACTCCTAAAACCCTAAAAATTTCAATAAATAAAAATACATGGGCTGGTGAGATGGCTCAGAGGTTAAGAGCACTGATTGCTTTCCAGAAGGTCCTGAGTTCAATTCCCAGAAACCACATGGTAGCTCATAACCATCTGTAATGAGATCTGACGCCCTCTTCTGGTGTGTCTGAAGACAGCTACAGTGTACTTACATATAATAATAAATAAATCTTTAAAAAAATACACAAAAAATAAGAAGGCATTCTTGGCTTATACTCTCATGTCATAAGCAAAAATATGTGCTAGAACTCATAAAGTATGATTGTGAATTATTTTATTAGTCAACGAGGCTTCTGTTAATATAATACCATGTATATAATATTGATGTCCATCATAAGTATATATAATATACATGTTTAAAATAAATATATTCATATATTTTCTCAAGGTATTTTATGTAATGACAAAACATGAATTCACATGCTAGCAATTAAGTTTTATTACTGAGGGTGGAAACTTAATGTACTTATTGTCTTAATATACAATTCAGAGTTTAAAAATAAATATACACTACTTGTAGATGAAAATGCAATTTTAAGTTGGTTTGAAAGTCAATTTCTCTGTGTAACATCCTTTCAAATAGTTTATTTTGTATTGCTTTGTTAAATATATTGTATTTCATTAGATTTTTCTATTTAAACAAGATTTGTTATTAAAAAGAGTAAGTGAGGGCCAGGCAGTAGTGATGCATGCCTTTAATCCCAGCACTTGGGAGGCAGAGGCAGGCGGCTTTCTGAGTTCGAGGCTGGCCTATCTACAGAGTGAATTCCAGGATAGCCAGAGCTACACAGAGAAACCCTGTCTCAAAACAAAACAAAACAAAACAACAACAACAACAAAAAGAGTAAGTGAGTAAATGTGTGAAGATTCTTTGTCTCCACAAGGGTTGCAGTTCTGAACCGATGTAGTCAGGCTTAGGGGGATAACTAAATTCAGACTTGAGCAAAGACATCTTTACTACAGAGCTGATATAAATATAAAGATTTACACAGAATCTAACATTCTAAATATATAATTTTAACATATCAGGGCTAAGCAGTTGAGAGCACTTACAAATCAGTCAAGAAGAGCAGAGATTGTACCCCAATGCCAAAACCATATCTCTCAGAAAAATTCCACTTTGAAGAAATTTGATGTCTTCTGGTCTTGTAAGTCACCTGAACATACCTGAACATATAATAACACATGGGCACAGACACATAGACAGACACACAAACATGTACACACAAACACATACACATATACATATTTTTTAAAATTTTTTTATTATTTTTATATCCTGCATATTTTATTCCACACCCTGCCAACCCCTGACCACCCTCTGCATGTTCTACATCCTATACCTCCCCCTGTACCCCAACTGACCTCTAAACTCCCTGGGGCCTCCAGTCTCTTGAGTGTTAGGTTTATCATCTCTGAATGAACACAGACCTGTTTATTGTATGTGTGCTAGGGGCCTCATATCAGCTGGTGTATGTTTTCTGTTTGGTGGTCCAGGGTTTGAGAGATCCTGGGGTTCCAGATTAATTAAGACTGCTGGGTCCTCCTACAGGGTCACAGTCAGCTTCATTCAGCCTTCTCTAATTCAACAGCAGGGGGTCAGCTCCTTCTGTCCATTGGTTAGGTACAAATATCTGCATCTGACTCTTTTAGCTGCTTGTTGGTTCTTCTGGAGTGCTATCATGCTAGGTCCCTTCTTATGAGCACTCCATAGCCTCAGTAATAGTGTCAGGCCTTGAGACATCCCCCCCTTGTGTTGGATCCCAATTTGGGCCTGTCATTGGACCTTCTTTTACCCGGGTTCCTCTCCATTTCCATCCCTGCAATTCTTTCCAACAGGAACAATTATGGGTCAGAGTTATGACTGTGGGATGGCCCCGCTCTTCCTTTTTGAAGCCCTGTCTTCCTACTGGAGATATTCTCTAGAAGTTCCTTCTCCCTACTGCCAGCCATTTCATCTAAGGTCCCTCCCTTAGATGTCACAGGACAGAAGACTGGATACAGAAAATGTGGTACATTTACACAATGGAATACTATTCGGCTATTAAGAATGAAGACATCTTGAGTTTTGCAGGCAAATGGATAGAACTAGAAAATATCATCCTGAGTGAGGTAACTCAGACCCAAAAGCATATGTATGTGTGCTTCGTACTTAGTAATAAGTGGATATTAGCCACAAAAAAAGTACCGAATACTGAAGATACAGTTCACAATACTCAAAAGGTCAAAAAGCTGAAGTGCCCAAGTGAGGACACCTCAGTCCCACTTGGGAGGGAAAAGAAAGCAATCACAAGTGGGGAGGGAGGGAGGGAGGAGGGAAAGAAAGTGGACAGGGTGGGGAAGAGCACAGGACAGAGGGATAGATGGGAAACTGATCTGACATTGGGGGAGGGAAAAAGACTGAAGGAGGCCTGAGGGCCAGCAAAAAGAATGGAAACAGGCAACCTTAGGAGATTGGAGGTTAGGGGGACCCTCCAGAATGCACCAGACACCTGGGAAGTGAGAGACACACATATACATCTTAAATAAAAATCACATGCTGCTTTTAACTTCTAAAACAATAAAAAATTACAATTTTTAAAGAAACAAACAGTACTATTTTCCTGTCATTAAGCAAATATGTTGTGATGATTAATTTGTATAAATGTATGTTGAAGGCATTGAATGATTTTCTTCTAATTATTACTGGCTAAAAGTTCTGAGTAATTAATGATATTTAATCTAAAGCTTGATCTTTGATCAAAAATTAATTTCTAGCAATTTTTTGAAAATATAATAATGATGTGCCAACTTTTATACAGATGGATAGTTTTAATTAAGTATTATCAGTACTTATAAATAAAATTTTAAGAAATTACTAACATAGAAAATGAGCTGTATTGTGTTGGAACTGTTGAGAAAGCTCTGAGGGAATGGTTAAGTTAAAGAAAGATAGAGTTTTCTCCTTCTAGGCTGGATAGACAAATAATAGGAGACTAAAATCATTTGATAAGAGTTTATTTCATGGTGTGAATAGGTGCACTGTATGTGAAGATGAAGTTAGTGGAAGAGCTATAACTACAGACAGAAGCAGAAAGAGAAGAACTATATCCTTATCTATGATCCAAATCACAGCTCATATTTGATCCTTATCTGTAATCAAGTATGACCCAGGCTGGAGCTGGTCTAGAGGCTCACACAAAGCAGCTACAGAAGTCTGACTCCAGAATTAGTAGGCAGAGAAGTGGAGGGACAGATCAGAGGGTAAAGTGTGAAGCATCATTGAATTAGAAAAATGTATTAGTAAAAATCTCTCTATCCACCATAACATAAACTTATGAAGACATAAATAGCATAAGAGATGCTATATAAGAACAACTTGTGAGCCAGGAGGTAGTGACATATGCCTTTAATCCCAGCACGTGGGAGGCAGAGGCAGGCAGATTTCTGAGTTCGAGGCCAGCCGGGTCTACAAAGTGAGTTTCAGGACAGCCAGGGCTACACAGAGAAACCCTGTCTCCAGGGGGGGAAAAAAAAAGAACAACTTGTAAAAATATTCAAGATACAATGAAAATCTTTGATGGAACAGTTTATAATTAAAATACTATATTTAGCATTTTAGAATATCACAATATGATTTCCCTCAAGAGTTAAGAAAAAATATTAGGTAATACATTTGCATGATTGGTTGCTCTCTGTTCATAGTTATGGAATTTAATGTTGATGTGATTAGTGTAGGCTTGAGAAAAAATAACATGGTTCCACACTTTGCTTTGAAGAAATTAGTAATTGTTAGATTCAGAATCAAATATTGAATATTAAAATTAACATATTTGATACATTAAATTGTCTGATTTGAAGTTCACAAAACAATTGACACAAAATTTAGGACATTGTATAATTTGGATTTTATCCTTTTATTGGTGTTATAAAGTGCTGAGGACAGGGTCCAGAGATTCCAGAATTCTCAAACAGTCAGACAACTGAACTACATCCCCCGCTACACACACACACACACACACACACACACACACACACACAAGTCATGGATTTAGAAAGGTAAATATGAGCAGTGAAAAGTTGATATATGGTTGATTCAAGAGAGAAGAGCAAGAGATGCCACAGACATGTTCTTAGCACATGTTCTGCACAGGAGAGTAAGAACTTATTTACAAAAAGTACATAAGAAGGGGAAAAATGGACTTAACTTTCTTATTTTTTATTCGATACGTTTTTTTATTTACATTTCAAATGATTTCTCCTTTTCTCATACAGAGAAATTTTCCTTGTCCTGAATATCCATGAGGAGCTCTACGCCTGGTTTTTCCAAAGACCTCCTTAGGAAGCGTCATATGGTAGTTTTCTGGACACAAGCATCCTACAACTTCAGGTCAAGACTTATGGTGTTTTTTGTCTTTTGCAGGTGAGCGGTTTCTTCACTCAAGTATAGATTAAATTTTTAATAAGACTTAAAAATTATCAATACATCATTTTGAATTTTGAATCTATAATTTTGCTTTCTATGTAGTGAGAGTAAACTTGGAGAAGAGATGCAAGTTAATATACTCAGGCTCAGGTATATCATGGATTACTTTTAAAAACATTAGTTACATAGAGCAGTTATGAGTGAAAACATAGTTAAGAAACTAGATAACTTTGACAGCAAGGTTGTTCAGCAAAGGCACAGGCAGCATGGCTGTCTAAAATAAATTAGTTTTTTAAGTCCCCCACCGGATATTTAGGTGTTCATCTTACTAAAGAAATAAAGAAAGAAGGAAGGAAGGAAAAAAGGAAAGAGAGAGAGAGAGAGAGAGAGAGAGAGAGAGAGAGAGAGAGAGAGAGAATGAACTATTTTTACACCATCACAGTCTTTTCTTACAAGAAAATTTAAAGGAGAAACAATAAGAGTATCCTAACAGTATCTACAATAATTACTGTCCTGCATTGCAAAATTTCTTCTGCATGTTGTGACTGGAAAGTACATTTCTCTGTGATTTTCTTCCCCTCTTAGACATGGTGCAAGACTTTGGTCTGAAGCCATGCAATATATGAAATAGGACAGACTTTGGTGTCATCTCCTGGCTTCTTGCATTAGTCTGATGCTAAAAGAAACACTGCATGGATTCGTATTGATTCTGAAATGGCATGGATTCATATTGATTCTGAAATGACTATGTTGAGATCCAATGAGCTGTCGCGACAGACTGATGTTCTATGTGGGAAATACAAAACTTTTCATTACTATGGTTTGGTTTCTAAGAGATTTTGGTATCTCCAGAATGTACAAATTTGAAATATATTAACAAATTATCATATTAATTTTATAAGTTGATATATTATTTTGAGTCCTCAAAATATAATATTTGATTACAAATATTTTTCAGAAGGAAACTGAATTATTTGTCAGTTGTATGGTATCATAGATCTCTGTCTTTGGCATGCCAGAAGGGTCACACAATTTGTATATTGCTGAAGGGTATAAAGTACCAAGAATTGAGAGCCCTATGTGTTTTGCTATGTAACCTTATACATAGAAAATAGATTCTTGTCACCATGCTCTTGGATTCTGTTTATTAATTCATCTAGTATCTTTAGCAGCACATTTTTAGCATTCATAAAGACCATTTTACATTGAGAACTAATTCAAATTTCCAAACAGAAAAGTGAATTTCTCTGCATTCATGCTCCTCTCATCATACAACCACTTTCCTAATCTTTATTCCTTTTACATGTTAGTGGAGCACTGTTATGCATGTATGTATTTTATTTGCATCTGCATGCTAACACATGTGTAGGTGCTCACACACTTGTGAATTTGAGCGTATAGAGGCCTGAAGTTGACATTCAGAAGTTTCCAATACTGATCCTTCATCTTATTCAGTGAGACAAGTTCACTCAGTCAAACCTAAATCTGCTAAGGCTCGTCTCATTAGCCAGCTTGCTCTGAAACCACTGTCACTGCCTCCTGAGGCTAGAATTACATCTTGGACAATTTGTCACGTGTCACTAGCCCTTCCTTACTTTTGAACTTAAACCTTGTAAGGCACTAGGAAACACAAATTATGTGACACTGCAAATTGTCATCTATAGCACAAAGAGCAATCTGTATAAGGTACTGCAGGGCTTTCACGGATCCTGCTTGCAGTTTAATTATTCATAGATACTTCTATAGAGTTTAAAGTTGTTGGACTTTTACGGGGCAGTCTGTCAGCTAGTCATCTTACCTTGACTTCTCAGCTGTCCTGTCTCGCTACTGTTCTGCTCCTCACATCTTCCCATCCTCTGTGTCTGCTGTTTTCCCAGGCTCCTCCCCTCCCTTCCCCACCCCTCCCCTCCCCTCCTCTCCCCACCCCTCCCCTCCCCCTCTCCCCTCCCTTCCTCTCCCCTCCTCTTCTCTCTCTCTCTCTCTCTCTCTCTCTCTCTCTCTCTCTCTCTCTCTCTCCTGGAAGTCACACCTCTATACTTCCTGCCCCATCTTTGAGTTGTCAACTCTTTTTAACAAAAAGCTGCATTCCAGTTTTAGTCAATCAGTACCAAGACAATACCTGATCTATCACTTAGGCTGCCTGTAGGCATTGAGGGCTGCCTGACCTTCATATTTTGGGCAGATGAGAAAGAACAAGCATTTCCAAATAGAAAACCGGTGATGGACCAATGACAAACTCAAAATCCTGCCAGCACTTAGCTCTCTGCCAATACAGCAATCAACATTTGAAAATACAGGGACATACCCTCATACAATGTAAGGTAAGGTCATCCCAAAAAATAAGGAATCTCATATACACTTTATATTTGTGTGAAAAATATTCTAAAGGCACAATTTCATTGCAACTGGTGTAGTCAATGACTTTATGCTTAATTCCTTATGGAATCAAGGGCTAACATAAAAGAAAGGAAGCTTCTGTTTTTGTCAAACATAGATACATATACAATTACTCAAATATACATGTACATATGTTATTGACATAGCAAACACACAGTCATATAGAAATATTCTAGGCTTAATAATCTCTATATTCTTCATGCATCTATTGGTGGTAAAAAATTATCTGTCTGAGGGATACAATGATGGCTCAGCCACTAAAAGCCCTTGCTGCCCGTGCAATCGACCTGTGTTTGGATCCAATAACTATATGTTGTGCCTCACAACCTCAGTAATTCTAGCTTCATATGACAGGATTCCCTGTTTTGGCCTCTGAAGCATTTGATCACATGTATGCACACATGCATACAGAAACACACAGATAAACACACATAATAAAAATAAATACTAAAAATTATCTGTTCAGTTTCTGTTCAAAATGATTTTGGGCTTGGAGATAAATGATCTGGAAACTATGAGATAGCATTAAGTCATTCTATGCTATTCCGGGGGAGCAGACTCTAGTCTCTTCTCAGCAAATGTTGGTGTATGCTCCAAGTGCATTTCCATATAGCAAGGTGTATATGGAATGTACACTTCTTAATAAATAACACTATGATCTATATTACATGTGCCTTATATGATGCTGAGAGAAAGTGTTTGTATTAAGCCAGTAAGTAATTGGCTAATCACAAGAACTTAGTCTGCCCAGCCACAGAAAAGACAACCAAATCTTTTTTCTTTTCATATTTTTTTAATTATGTGCATGCATGTGTGTTCATGTGTTGGTGGTGCCTTCAAAGATATAAGAAGGTATCAGATCATGTGTAGTTGGAGATTGAGGGAGTGGTGTCAGCTGGAAACAGAACTCCTGTTGTCTACAAAAGGAGTTAATACTCTTAACCACAGAGCCATTTCCCTTGTTGATTCCATATTCTCTCAAATGTTTTGTTCCAAGACTTGCTATGGTTAGATCCTTGAGCACACTTTCCACCAAGCATTCAGGTTGATTGAGTGAAACTGCTTCATTTTGTTATTACCATGCAAAATTAGACTAAATAATATTTATTAAAATAAAGATACTTAACTTGATATAATAGGCTAAAGTTTAAAAATTTAGTATATAATTTTGTTGCATTATGCACTGAAAATAATGTTTTCCTGTCAGGATGACTATTGGTGCTAAGAAATTTGAAATGAGTGGTCCTAAATCTAAATCACTGAATGATTAACTTTCCTCATAGAAATCAGGACCCTGGTTCACAGGTTAACAAACTCCTTTTTAAAAACATTGTTAAGCATTAATATAATATAAAATTTAGATAAGAAAAATATAGTGGATTATGTTATAAATCCCCAAATCATGAGGAAATTGATGAGAATATATTTAAGGAATACTACTAAGCAGAATATTTTCAAAATAATTCTTCATGCTTATGGAATGAAATAATTTAAGAATTAAAGGTTGGATCAATAATACAAAATAATAATTAATTCCTTTATTTAACATATTACTATTGAACATTCTTTTTCTGACCAGCCAAATATGTAGAAGAAAAATTCAAAATTATCTTTCTTTTGAGGGATAAGATTTTTTTAAAAGATTTATTTGTTATTTATATGAGTATACTCTAGCTGTCTTCAGACACACCAGAAGAGGGTATCAGATTTCATTACAGATGATTGTGAGTCACTATATAGTTGCTGGGAATTGAACTCAGGACCTCTGGAAAAGCAGTTAGTGCTCTTAACCACAGACCCATAGCTACAGATTGATAAGATTTTAAATAAAGGAAGTAAATAAAATGATACTGAGAATAATATTTACTTTTTAAAGTAGACTAAAGTATGACAATTCTATTTAAAACAGAAAAAAATGTGGAGGGGAAGGGAAATCTTGACATTATGATTTATCCGTGAAATCACAGAAGTAGGGAAATAGGCAGGAGAATTGCCACTGTCATTTTGGACTACACAGACCTGGGGTAGCCTATGTTATAGAGTGAAATTCTATCCATGAAAAATAATAAAGATGTTGAGATGTGGAGGTACATTAACTAGCAGGTCAAGGGCAACCTCAGCTGTACAGGGAATTCCAGACCACCCTAAGCTACACAAGATCCCCAGTCATATATCTATATGTGTATGTGTATGTGTATGTGTATGTGCATGTGCATGTGTATGAGCATGTGCATGTGTATGTGTATGTGTATGTGTATATGTATGTATATCTTTCTGTCTCTCTCCCTCTCTCTCTCTTTCTCTGTCCTATATACAGCATACATTCACGCACATGCAAAAACATGTATATTACATTTTTTTTAAATGACAAGAGACCTAGGATATGGCTCAGAGCATGACTCGCTACTTAAACCTGAGCTGCATCACAGCACACCCTTAAAATAAGAAGATCCTGGGGCTTTACTGGTTAGCCATTATAGCCAACTCATGAGCTGCAGGTTCAGAATAAATAGATCCTATTTCAAAAGCTAAGACTGAGAGCAGTAGAAGGGGGCAATTCACAAGTTTTGGTGTCTAAACTTATATATGTTTACATAGAACAGACACATAGAGAAAGCAGACATGAAAATGAATGAGGGTTATCATTAACAAATATTGTCGTAACAGAGGTTGAAAAATGCTTTTCTATCCTGGCAATGTTTGTACTCTAATTATAAATAGAATGTTTTTAAGGAGACATGTGATTTATACCTTGTTGCTATACAATTTATATTGTTTGACAGTTTATATTGTTATTTCCCTTTTGTGGATTTTTTTAAAACCAAGCTATAGTTTTATTTTGCCTAATAAAGATACTTTCACTCCTTTTATATTCTATGCAACAACCACTCAATATTTATTGAAATCCTATCAAAGGCCAACACATACCTTGTCTTGTGGGGGAGGGAATGCTTGTAAGTCAAATAGACACAAATAGTAATCATTGTTGATAATAAAATCATATTGTGTTAGTTGGCAATCAAAACTACATATAAAGCAAATGTAAAGTTGCTCAAAATAAGTTTTCTGGGAAGATGGAATATTAGATGCATTCAGTGCTTGCTGATAGCTACTGAAAATAGTGTAAAATTTTCAGAGACAGAGACAATGTCTACATTAAGATGTGCAGAGAAGAGAGAGTAGTATGTTAGAGGGAAGACGAAGGAGAATACTTATAACCTGGTTCTTCAGAAGCAACTTTTAAGGGAAATTTGGGAGTATTTCCATAAGGCTTATATATCATTGCCTGATGCCTGCTGTCTTTATCAAAAACAAAAAACAAAAAAAAAAACAATAAACAGAACACTTGCTGTGTATATTATGGTCCAGAGACAAGCCTCAGTGACCAAATGGCTTACACCAAAAGCCTCATGCCCACAATCTGATCCCTGTAAGCCAGTGAGAGTAGAACATACTTGACTCCAAAAAGTTGTCCATTGTCTTCCATGGATAGGCTGCAGTATGTGTGTTCTTGTTTATCAGTATAATAATGAGAAATGAAATTTAAATGAAGAAATGAAATAAAGACAAAAAATTAAACTACTGTGTTCAAAGGATCATTGTTAGTTCTATTGTTTGTTTGTGCTTGTTTCACTTTTGTTTGTGGAAAAGACAAGAAAACAGAGTGAATGAATGAATGAATGTCACCTAAGGAAAGGTGACCTACTAGATGTTCCATGGTGACTAAATTTCTAAGAAATAATATGGAACAAGATACATGATAAAGTGTTCTAAACAATTTTCCAGAAACAATAGATTTGTTAGATAAAATTATCTTGTATTAGATCTAAAAAATTAGCATGTGACTTGTCATTAGTTCTAAGAGGCAGATTATATGTGAAATGAATTCCAAAGGCAAGCACACAAATTCCTAGTAATGGTACTTCTCATTATCCACACACATACAGGTATATGGGACAAAGATGTATTTATGGAAATAAATCTAAACTACAGACACAACTTCAAAATTGTGTAAAATTTAAGAGATTTTTTAAAAATGCATTAAATGGAAAGTAATGTATGGAAGACAAAGGAAAGAATCAAAGACTAAAGGTTGAACCAAACTCCTTAATGTTAACAAAAACGGGAGACTGAGAAGGAATCTTTAGTGTCTAGTTTTTTTCCTTTTTCAGAATATTTCATTTCATTTATTTTCATTTCATGATATATTCTGAAAAAGTAACTGAGAGAGAAAGTGGAATTATGTGGTTGACAATTCCAGGTTATAGTCCATTTTTGTGGTGAGATCAAGATAGCAGAAGCTCTAACCACCTTGTCATATTACTCTTAGTAAAGAGCAGAGAGTAATGAATTAAGGCTTGCAGGAATTCAGCCGGCATTCTCACACAATCCAGGATCTGCTGACCAGGGAACCATGCCACTGACTGGGAGCAGCCCTTCTCATCTAACTTATGGAGACCAAGATAATATATTGCCTCTCTAAAGATATGCTAGAGAGGCTAAGTTGATTTAGACTTCCTTCCTTGAGATACCTTCCCTATTGACTGTAGATTGTTGTTTAATTCTCATCAAGTTGGATATTAAATCTACTAAACTAAGGTAGGGACAAAATCTGGTGGTTTGGTCAATAAGCAATGAGTTAAAATGGAAGTAAGAATGACTTTCTTTCTGGTACCTGTAGTAAATCAACAGAAATCAATCAATGAAGTATTTTTGGAATTATTAATATTTTCTGAATGGACCATGGAATGACTGAATATTAACCTACTTTGAATGAGTTTTGGAAACAAATAAAATATAAAATATCTTTCTATGCTGAAAAAAATAATTAAAATGAAATAATAAAACAAATCACAAAATAATAGTAGGAGAGAAGGAGGCTCATGGGAGATGTTTCTGGAAGCAAATGGATGCAATAAAGTTCGCTATGTACTTGGAGATATTGGCTTCATGTAGGCACAGATGGGTGACTATAGTAACATGTGGGAAGGTACTTAACGTGGGTGCAGATGGTGGAGGGATGGTAAACTCAACTATAGGAGATTCTGGAATTTTTTCTTCTGATTTCTTCCAAATTTTTATAGTGAAATAGGAAGAAAAACAACTCATACGTTGATATAAAGCATGAAAGAACATTCCATATGGTTTAGGAATGGGAAAACTTGAAATTTTATAGAGAGATGTGGTAGTATCCATTTTTCCAGGATTGAAGTATATTTATGTGTATTTAGAGATCATTCAAAGTAGCATTTGTCAATATAGCTCTTCCCACCTACAGGCAATTTTAGTCTGCTTGAGTGTGGGAGAATCAGGCTAAATTATATTTAATTGAGTTGTGGTCTTAGAAAATGAATTTGATGATTCAAGAGTCTCTC
This sequence comes from Apodemus sylvaticus, assembly GCF_947179515.1. NCBI lineage: Eukaryota > Metazoa > Chordata > Mammalia > Rodentia > Muridae > Apodemus > Apodemus sylvaticus. The sequence goes on from NC_067473.1 coordinate 110,019,986, forward strand.
TGTGGGTGAAGAATCAAGGATATTGTTGAGAACTTGATTAAGCTGCTGACCGTGGAATGTTAGCTAAGTAGAAAAGGTTCAGAATTGCAAATGGCTAGTTGTGTGGCACAATAAACTTGTTGGTTGGCCCTTAGGAGCTAGGAAGCTAAGAAGATACTAGAAAGCCACAAAGGCTTCAGTGCTTGGAAGTGAGGGGCACCAGATGAGAACTGTGACAACAGCATCATGGTTATTGCAAAACAAAATTTAAATGGTTTCTTGATGGGAGCGTGAAAAGCAGAATAGGGGGTGAGAGAGATCAGGGAAGAAGAAAAGGAAAGGAGAAATGAGAAATTCTGAAGGAAGGTAGCATGTGCTTCTGAGACTTAATAGTGGGGTCATTATGGAAAGATAAACAGCGAAAGGGCAACAGAAATCACTGATAGATTTGAAAGGTCTAGAATAAAGGATAGTGATACTAAATGTTAAGCAATGCTGAGGCATTTAGTTGGTGCAATATTTTTTATTCCTATTTCAGTTTATACTAGTCTGTGAGAGTTTGGACAATGTATTTTAAGCATATGCATCTTTTCTTCATCTCCAATAAACACACAACTTTATTTACTCTCAAAGGAAAAAAAAATAGGTAAAAATTGTGGTGTTCTTAGACTATTGAATATGTGATTTTATACTTCTCTGATCTTTTAGTTGAATCAAGAAAACATCTAAATTTACAATCCTTCCTCCAGTTTCCCACTGTCTTTTTATCAGTTTCAGCATCAATATTTTCTAATAAATAATTTATTTATTTTACATCTGGATTGCAGTTTCCCTGTCCTCATTTTTCCAAGTCCTCCTCCCTTACCTCACCTCCCACCATATTCCTGTTTTCCCTTTCTCCTCAGATAAAAGGAGGCCTCCCATCAATATCAACTCAACTTGGCATATCAAATTCTAGTATGACTGGATACATCTCCTAATCTGGCTGTGCACGACAGCCCAGTTAGGGGAAAGGGTTCCCAAGGGACACAACAGGGTCAGACAGAGCTCCTGTTCATTCTGTTAGAAGTCCCACCTGAAGAGCAACAGCACTTCTGCTACATTTGTGCAGAGGGCTTGGGTCTGTCCCAAGTATGCTCTCCTTTTGGTGGTTTATTCTCTGCGGATACTGTGAGCCTAGGTTGGCTAGTGCTGTGTGTTTTCTTGTGGTTTCCTTGACCTCTCTGTCTTCTTCAATCTTTTGTCTTCCCTTTCCATAAAATTCCCCAAGCTGTCCTTGATGTTTGAATGTGGGTCTCTTAACTGTTTCAATAAGTTGCAGGTTGAAGCCTCTCAGATGGCAGCTATGCTAGGCACCTCTCTAGACTTATTGCAAAGTATCATTAATAGTGTCAGTGGTCGACTCTCTCTTTCATGGCAAAGGTCTCAAGCTGGGCCACTCTTTGGCTAGCCATTCCCTCCATTTTTGTTGATAGGAGAAATTGTGTTGAAGGGGTTTATGGTTGAGTTGGTGTTCCTTAATTGGTATTATTTTCTATTTGTAGGAAATGCTTGGCTCAGGCTCCATATCCCCCAGTTTCTAGGAGTCTCACAGATTCTTGGGAGTTTCCATTGTCTTAGGTCTCTAGCTCATCCCAGAGATTTACACACACACAACTCCACCCCCAATCTTTTAGAATCCTATGGATATTTTCTTGATTTTAATAATTGAGGTTAAGGTAATTGTTTTAGACATTTAGTGTGGGTTTTATTTAGTAAGAATCCTGAGTACTTGAATACCTTTAAATACCTTGGATATACAATTGCAATTTAATGGTGATACGGATAAATGCAGATACCGAACTAATTTTTTTTCTTTCAATATTTTACCTTCTTCACTTTTGAATTATTTCAGGCAGTGTATCCCTCAAAATATTATCATAAACCTAAATTTTAAACAACTATTTCTGTGTCTGTGTTTGCGTATCTCAGGTGCTCACAGATGACCAAGTCTTTAAATCTCCTAGAGTTGGAGTTGCTTGGACTAGTAAGTCACCTGATATGATTATTGTAACCAAACTTGAGTCTGATGCAAGAGTAGTCTGCATTCTTATCCACTGATCAAACACTTAAGCCCCCCAAAATCTAAATTATTTTGTATGGATATGTACATTTTCATTAAAATTGGAGTGTAAGTTGACCTTCACCACTCAGTGTATTACAATTTGTTCAGATTGTATTTATTTTTTTCTTCTGTTACATATTCTGTGAATTCACTCTTTCTGAGCCTTTTTTACCTGTATAAAATTCTGAGAAATTCATTATCATTTTTTACCACGTATTCCTCATTTCAGTTGTTTCTTGAAATAGCAATAATCCTTCTGTCACTACTATCTTCTATTGATGTTTCAATTTTTAATTTATTATTTTACATTGTCTTCTTTATTCTCTCCTATTTTGAAATGCAGGCAATGATAGTTCTTTGAAAAATATGATATTTATCTTCTTTAAAGTTTTTACATACAGTAGTTACAAGTAATCCTAGCAAATTAGCATGTAAAATGCTTCCTGTAAAAATAATTACTTGGTCCTAAAAATTTAATAAGTGCTACTGTTGTGCTTCTGCACCTTCATACTCTTAATTTTCAGAATTATATTCTAAATGTTAACATCTAATCTCTCTACACTCCTGCAGTAAATTTGATTCAATCTTGACAGTTTTAAATGAACATGATTCTTTGTCAATTGAAATTGTTTTCTATAGAGTCACATTTCTTGCTTTCAGCAATATGGTGTATTTTTTTTTTATTTAGGACCTGCTACAAGCCAGGATTGTTTTCTGCTAAGCCTAAGGTACTGAATAATCTATGAGAACTTTTTATAGTATTTATATAGTAGCTGCCTCTGCTAACTCATGTCCTTTACAGATAGACAGCTTGTAGTCAGTTGCAGCCAATACTTACATGGATTTAGGCACAAAACCCTATCACATTTTCTTGACTTAAAACAACTCTAAAAGACCTTGTCAGTTGTATAGCAACCAGGAAAACAGCTAAGATAGTAACTCCAAGCAAGGACACTTTTCCTATGTTCCTCCTTATCCTATAATTTTTGAAGGGGTCATTCTTAACCCCTTCATGCCTTACATGCCCCTGTTAAAATTCTCAGCCCCTTACATGCCCTTGTTAAAATTATACCCTGATAATAAAAGTGCAATGTTGGGTTAAATATTTGAAGTGTTTGGTGATTTGAGAGGATATAAATTATTTTAAGATCTGTAGAATTAGAAATCTCTTTCCAAATGTCCTAGTGCTATTGCTGTGATGAGATTTCATGACCAAAAGCAACTTGGGGACAAAAGAATTTATTTAGCTTAAACTTCCACTTCACTGTTCTCCACTGAAGAAAATTAGGACAAGCACTTAAGCAGGGAGGAACCTGGTGGCAGAAACTGATGGAGAGGCCATGGATGAGTGATGCTTACAGTCTTGCTCTCCAAAATTTGCCCTGCCTGCTTTCTTATAGAACCCAGAACCACCATCCCAGAGAATCCACAATGGGCTGGGTCCTCCCTCATCAATCATTAAGAAAAATTTTTACAGGCTCATCTGAAACCTACTCTTAATGAGGCATTGTCTCAACTGAGGCTTCCTCTTCTCTGGTAGCTCTACCTATGTCATGTTGAAATAAAGTAGCTAGCATACCATGAGTTACTAGGACTCTGGGTAACAGTTTAATAATGATTAGTCAGCAATTTAGAATGCTGTGTGAAAGCAAAGGAAAAGAAAAAAGGGAAATATCTGTATTGAGTTCAGAGATCATTTTTGATTAATAGTTTTATTGAGAAGGAGATTTTTTTGTTTTATCCTGTGTCAAGTAGAACACAAGGATGAGAGGTGGAGATTTCTAACTAGTTTTAAAAAGATGGATTCCTATATGTTTCTAAATTCTTGCAATTGTTTGTCTAACTGGAATGATGCATATCTCTCAGGTCCATTTGCTTGTAAATGATGCCAGGACATCCGTCATAAGCAAGCAGACTGTGAACTTATGTGTCTCTATTCCTACTAAGAATTCATGATGTTAGGATTTTATACCTTTGTTACATAAAACTCAGTGTAGTGGCTTATTTCTGTAACACTAGCACTGGAGAAGTGGAGGTATGAAAGGCAGAAGTTCAAAGTCATACTCAACTACATAGGAAGTTTGAGGCTACCCTGTCTATGTAAGATCTTGTCTCTAAAAAAGAAAGGCATTACAATTCATGCTCCCTACAGTGTCTCTTCATTTATTCTTATGTTTCTCTCCTTGACTTGCTATTAATTGATTTCTTCAGAACTGTTCCCAGTTTACAAAGTCTATTCTCCTTTCTTTTTATTTCTGTTTAAATAAGTTACCTATAATTATAAAATGATATTCTAAACTTTACATATCTTAATATTTTATAATTGTAATTATTCATAATTAGTCCTTTTTTGTTTCATTAGAATTACTTATTGTATTTTTGTTTTAAAAATCCCTACAACTGAAATATGTATAGCTATGGATATGTGTGAAGTGCACATATAGGCCTCCTGCTTGGCAATTGGCTTCTTTATTTGAATGAAGTGACAACAGTGGCATTACACTGAGTTCATCCAGAGGCAAATTTGCAAGGCATTTGCCTGCTGTTCAGTGGGCTATCAGCTCAGAATCACTTTCCAGTGATTTTTACAATGAGTCTCAGACCACACAGGGAAAGTATACTTAAGCTGTCAGTATATATCAAAACTATGGGGAAATGTCTTTTTTTCCTACCCAGATGATTGGCCAATTGTAAAGCCCCTGCTGCTGTTCACTTGAATACTCTGGCCAGCAAGTCTTACCTAAGTAACTCTAGCTGCAGGCTGAGTTTGAACTGCTTAGTATCCTCCTAATTTTTAAAGTCCTGAGTCTGTGTGATTGTCTGAAAAGGAGGATGAGTGTCCTTTTTTTAAAAATAGCATTTCTTATTCTGTAGCTGGAGATGTTTTCAAAATATATAGTATGTTGTTCGTTCTTGGTATATAAATTACACTGATGTCTAATAGTACTGTAGCTTAGGAGTAGATTGCTATGTTAACATTTTTTCATGCACATAGACATATACATACATACATATATACATGTCTATAATTCCTTCTACACATAAATTATTCTTTCATTGTATTTGTTTCTTTTGTAATATAAGTTCACAAGTTTTACAAAGGTATACAAGGAGTATTCTTTAACTAAGCATTTCCGGACATTTCAACTTCCCTGTGTTTGCTCTGCTGGTACTGTTACTTTATTTTGCTCTCCCATCAGTGACTTCTCAATTGAAACAAAACTTTATCCTAGAGTACTTACTTTTTAAAATATTTATTACTTTCTGGATAATCAGCCTTTCTCTTTCATAACTACTTATTTGTACTTTTGTTATTTTCATAACAATTTTCTTTTAAAAATTCCTTCTAAAAATTAACACTTATTAAGCTTTCAAAATAAAAGGAATAATTAGAATAAATAAATAACAAACAATTCACTTTTGCTATGAAAGACAATGACTGTTTCATTATTGAAACATTCACTAGGCCTATCCTATTATATTTTTATATCTGTAAAATTTCAGGGATGCTTCTGGAACATAATTTTTCAGGATAGCTTTGTTTCTTTTCTGAATATTAATCTTAATTGAGAATCTGACCTTGAATTCACCATATTACCCATGCCAATCTAGAACTAGCATACAGTCTACCTCAACCTCTTGTATTCTGAGTTTCATCAGATGAGGCATCTGATGAAGACAAAACTTTTATATCTATCTAGAGGCTTTCTTTCTGAGTTCTGGTGTGTTCTTTTCAATGGTGTGACAATATAATTAATGCAGCTTTTGTTTTATGCTTTTAAAATTTCTTCTGTGTGTTGCTAAGCAGTAACTTCTTGACTATGGTACCTAGATAGGTCTTTGCATTGTACTAAAATAACTCCCTCCCAATAATCTCTTCTTCAGAAGAGGAAACTTCATTCTTTTCACCGCTTGCTCTTTTTATTATATCTGTTCATTTTTCAGTATATCTAATACTGTTTTATATCACCAAGTTCAGCTGCTTTCCTATATTTACCATTCTCAGAGCTTCTGAAACACTATCGATGGTCCTGGACCATCTGTAAATTGAAGGAGCATTGTAATTTCGAGCTTATATTTTAAGACTTAATATAAGAATTGTAATAAAATAATGACACTCAATATATTTACCCGTAGGAGAGGCAGAAGGAAATTCCCATCTACATCTGTCTTAAGCAGAGGAACAAGCCTGTTCTCTTAAATTACATTTGCTACTAAGTTCTGGATCATCCAGTTTGATGCTAGTCGGTATGTGAACCATTAGATAACATTTTCCTTGATGCTACTGAACTCTCCTTCATAGTTGTTTTTTGTTGTTGTTGGTAATGTACTATGAGTACAGAAGGTATTCATGATCTGGTATTGATTTATCATTTAGAAGTAACTTAGAGAATTGATTACAAAAGAATTCTGGATTCCTAAGCATCATAAATTTCTATCATTAGATTTTTGGAAGGAATATACTTGGTGCAGCTTTTCAGAATCTCTTTGCAGAAAAAATAATTGTGTGCTTTTGTGTGTGTGTGTGTGTGTGTGTATGTGTGTATCTTCCTGAACACACATTTATGCTCACAGGTAACTATGCTTCATTTGAACATTTGGCAGACACATTTTTATTTTGACATATGTTTGTTAATTGTTTTCTTGTATTGTTTGCTTGCAAAGAAATTTGTGTTCTGTTATTTCTGACAGTGAGGTGGTAAATGATTGAGTAGGAGACCAGCAGCAGCCAGTAGTAACAGATAGCATTATGCTTCTTTTCTGTGACATCATCCTCACTTGTAATTCTTTGTGATTTCTACCAAATGCATTTACCACAAGCATTGCTCGTGTGTTCTCCTTTGCTTTTGGGATGTCCTAAGGACAGACAGCCATTCTTAAAAGTAGTCAAAAGGAGAGTGTTCAGTAGGTGTGCTTATATTTAATCAAAGATTAGCACAAAAGAAGCTTCAGTGACATCCTCTGGGCATGAAAATTGTTTAGAGAGCTGCTGTTGCTCTTGACTCATCCTTTCTACTGAGATGTAGGGTATATTTCTGTAGATTTCGTTTAACTGAAAAATAGTTACAAAGATTCAAAATGATTTAAAATTTGTCAGATCAAAAATGTTAAAGTTGATGAACTCAATGAGGCATTTGTATTATATTATCCCATAAGTAACAATAGATAAATTTTCACATACAATATGCCTGTACAACATACACAAAGCTAATATGACATTAATTCTTCAGGGGATTTTAAGTATAAGCTATATTTTCAAATAATGTCATTTTCTTTCTAAGTAGTGTTCTTTCTCAATATTGATCTAGTAGATATATTTGCTTGAGTGAGATTCTTGAAAGTTCATCATAGTCTGAAATAAAACCACTATAATTAGCTTCAATATGTAGTCAAAGGATACTTAAAGATACATTTTTTCAGATCCTACAGTTTAAAATCATGCCATACAAAAATATCTTGTGCATCCTTCTTGTAGCTAGTGGTCTGTCAATCACATTGCCTTGTTTATTGGTTCCCTAATCACTGAGTATGGCAAATGCTGTAATGTTGAATTGTGCTCTACTATTCACTATATACTACCAATTCTCTGCAAATCAAAAATATAAAATAAAACTAATAGGAATGTATCTCCATATTTTGTTAATGTTGAATGAATGCATGGTGATGTTAGGGATTCTTATTTTAGTACAGAGATGATAGGAACTGCTAAACAATATGGATCATTTTTCTGTGTGGAACAGCAGAGATGAGGAGTGAGCTGGAATGATGTGGATCCTTCCTTTGCCCATATAGTCTGCTCTCACTCTCTTATATAAAGCTTACAGTTCTGAAGCTCTACATTCTGTACAGTAGCTGAAGGCACTATAGCAAGTGTTTCATATACCTTTGTTCTCAAAATGACCAATACATTGTATTGGCTAACTCAGTCTTCAAAAAAACCCTAGTTCAAAGACAGTGATAGCAGACCACCCCTCTCAGTGTAGGTGAAAGCTGTAATTTAATCCCATTCTCGGAATTTTTCTAGAGCATCTTTATAAATCTATTTAGTATTTCTACCAGGAATATGTTAAATATTTGATAACTCATTTCTGGAAATGAAGTTCTAGTGGCATTTCTAAGAAGGGACAAAATAGATCAGACTAAATGTATATAACATTTCCTTATGGGGTAGGGACACAGACGAGTAATGAGGATTAAATTATGAGGTAGAAGAAACTTGAAGTAGCTAGAAAAACAGTTGTCATGGTGAGTCTGAAATACATAATGGAAAAAGAGAGTGAAGGGGTAAATTAAGACTTCATGAGATTAAACTCAGCAGTAGCAGAAAATTAAATCCAAGCCTACTCATCTGCTGCTTGGAAACTCTAGCCAATTCATTTTATAAAAGGAAGAATTGCTTTCCTAAGAAACAGCCAGAGTTGTAGACTGTGCTTACAGTTGTACTGTGTATTTTATCTGTATTATTATTGTTCTTGCTATTAACAATTTTATCATAATTGTACAAAGTTCATTTGAAGACTTAATAAGCTTATGTAACTGTTTATATTGTCTCAATAAGTACTAAATGGTATGATGGCTAGAGACAACTTAATAACTGAAGCTGACAAGTTCAACATGGTTTGGGTAGGATGCCCCCACACAAAGACACAGCACTGTATATAGCACAGTAAGCACGAGGTTTTGAACAGAACAGTATCTACTAGCTAAAATTTAGGGTCCATTAATAAGTCAATGCTTCTAAGAAATATGAAATTAGGTAACATAGGAAAGCACAGGAATGTCTTTAGCCATGTGGATAAAGAAATTCAGAGATTTTAGAATAGTAAAGTGGAGGTAAAATTGCAGGTTTTGTGAAAGACTCAAGAAGTTGGTATCCTTGATGAAAATTGTACAGCTGCAGTCCACCTTTAAATTTAAACTTATTGGTTTCTATATGTTTATGTGTGCTCACGTGTTGGGTGTACATGCACTGTGTATTAATATAATTAACCACAGAGGACAGAGGCCAACTTTATATTCTTCCCTAGATGGCTGCCTTGTTTTTTGAGACAGGGTTGCTGTGGTAATTTGAATGAGAAGGCACCATAAGTTCTTATTTATGAATTCTTGTTCCCCAGGTGATGCAACTGTGTGGCAGAGATTAAGAAGTATATGCTTCTTGGAGGAAGTGTGTTGTAAGGGGTGGACTTTGTGATTTCTAAGGACTAAAGCCATTGCCAGGGAATCAAGATGTAAGATAACAGTTATTCCTGTTACCATGTCTTTTCCCTGCCATTAGGGACTCTAAACCTTTGAAAATATAAGCCTAATTAAATGTTTCTTTTAATAAGTTGTGTTTGTCATGTTGTTTAATTTAGCAACAGAGAAGTAACTGGGACAGAAATTTCTAGCTGTAGAATCCTAACAAAAGCTTTGAAGGGATATGGAAGACTTTCAGACTTTGGTGTGGAAACATGGTTGAATGCTGTATGTATCCTTAAAGGACCTTAGAAGACAGTACTGCTGAGATAGACACAGAAATAAGAGGCATCGTCAAGAGATTTCAGGGCCCAATGATATTAGTAAGTGGCCCAAAGATATTTTGCAAAGAATGTCTGTACTTTTTCTACTGTCTTATGGATTTTCCTGAGGCTAATCAAAATGTGTAATGAACACACTTTTTATGAGGAGGACATTTCAAGACAGCTTGGTATGGACTCTGTTTTATGGCTATTAGTAGTCACGCATATCTAAGGTTACAATGAATAAGAGAAAGAATAGCAAAATGAAATGCCAAATATACTGTTTAAAGGAAATAAAAAGAATACTAGGAAATTTAATTTTGGACTCAGACTTGTACTGAAAGAGATAAGGAGATCAAAGGAAGTTCTGATCCGTTTTGGGAAAATAAAGGGACTAGTGCCCTCATGGCAAGGACTCAGACAATGAATCTTCCAAGTTGTTAAAGAAACGGACCTCAGACATTTTCTGTTCCAAACTAACATCAAAGGAAAGCCCCTACAAATGTAATTCAAGCAAGCCTGACTTCATCTCCAAGTTGGTTGTCAAACTCGACAATATTGTCCAGGTGGTTCTGGCTTTACACCAATGAAGGGCATGTTAGTAAAGAACTTGTCAAAGTATTTCTCTGCTGTTATGAATACTGCTTCATCCAGGCATATGACTGAGGAGTCCCTGTATGGTAGTTGAGAGAGAATTGTGTGAAGCAATGAATGTGAAGTCGTTACTGTGTTGGGAAACCCAAGATTAGAGGTGCCAGAGGCAGAAGATATCTGCCAGAGAGAACTTCACACTGGATACAGAAAAAGCCAAAGAGAGAGACCTATATGGCAGGCACAAAACCTGGAAAGCAAAGCTATATATGCCCTGCAATATCAGAAATGGAGTTACAAGGATTAGAATTTAACGTGCTAGGTGTCCGTCTTTTTTTTTTTTTCTAGCATTACCTTGCTGTGTCACCATGGCTCCTTTTTCTATGCTCTTGTATATTTTGTACCATTATATATATTCTAAATATGTAATTTACTTTTGATTTTACAGGGAATTATGATTTAAAAATTGCCATGAGTCTCAATAGAGACCCTAGATTTTGAAATAACTTTGAGACTGAGAAACCAGTGAAACTTTTGAAACTGATAAAATACACTTTGCATTTTGGTATGCTTACACATAGAGTATTCATGGAGTTGAATGTTGCTGTTTGAATGAAATTTATTGTCATAATGGTTTTGAATAAAACAGTTGGTGGAACTGTTTTAAAGTATTAGGAGTTGTGGCGTTGTTGGATGAGGAATATTACTGGGGAAAGCATTTGCGGGTTTTTAAATACTTGCCCCATTCCTAATGTGATCTCATTCTTTCTCTTCCTGTTTCTTATGGATCAAGCTGTAAGCTTTAGGCTGTTCCATCTGCCATGTCTTTGATCTTACATAATAGATTCTAGTTCTCTAAATCCAAGAGCCCACATAAATGCTTTCTTCTATATGTTGTGTTTGGTTAGGGTATTTTATCACAGCAAAAGAAAAATTAGCTAAGACTCTCTGTCTTAGGGTTTCTATTACTGTGATAACACCATGACCACAAGCAACTTGTGGGGGAAAGGTTTTATTTCATCTTACATTTTACAGTCCATCATCTAGAGAAGTCAGAGATAGAACTCAGGACAGGGACCTGGAGGCAGGAACTGAAGCAGAAGTCAGGCAGAGATTTCCTCAGTGGCTTATTCCTCATGATCTGTTCAGTTACTCTGCTTTCTTACACTAAGATCATATTGCAAAGGATGACAGCAACCATAATGATGGGATGGGCCATTCCACATCAATCTTAAATGAGGAAAAATACCATACTGTGCTTTTCCTACAGGGAGTATTATATATGTATATGCTAAATTAAGTTTCCTTTTCTCATATTTGTTCTTTTTTTTTTTTTTTTTTGCCTTGGAGCATACCAGCTAATTTAGACTGACTGATGAAGAAGTCCTACCAATCTACCTGTCTCTATTACCCCAATGCTGAGATTACGAGACCCACAATGCCATACATAAGAATATTGGGGCTTTAAATAAGGTCTTCATTATTGGCTGGCAAATACCTACTGATTGAGTCCCATCTTCAAAGTCCCAAATTTGTTTCTTTATTTGTGAATATATTGACTATAGAGATGGACAAAGATGACCACAGAAACAGAACTTTTTTTACTTAGAAATGTAGCACATAAATAAGACGCTCTCAGTAAGGCAAGAGATAGGACTAATGAAGTAAATATCATTCTGATCATTTAACAACCTGGAATTATCCAAAAGAATAGTATAAATGTAAGCAGATAACAGTGAGTTAAAATACAGTGAAGTGACCCAAAAGGAGCAAGGGCAAGAATGACATGCCAGAAGGTTCTCACTAAAAGTTTGAAGTTTATGTGACTGGTAATGTCACTTTGTAACAAGTCCAGAATAGGATGCTGTTCAGAGGGGTTTGAGCACATGGACATGCAACCAACATTGGAGAGTAAACTTTAGACAAACTGAGGCCATAAAAGTCCTTCATCCAGTCTCTTTGTCATGCTTGTTATTTATAAAATTTATTTAGACAAAAATAAACAAGAGAAGTGTATTTAGTTTCAGGAATCTGTGTAATAATGGGGATCACTGGTGAGTGAAGTTAAGATAGTAGGTGTATAATCTATGTTTCATCATTTGTTGAGAGAAAACTATTCCCTGGATAGAATTTAAGTTTTATGTGCAATTTTCTTTACATGTTGTTTTGAGTGATCTATCAGTTTGCTTGCTTGAATTACATTTTGAATTTCAAATATGAAAAGATAATATTTTAGATCACATCCCCTGCATGAGAAGTAGACAGCTAACACCTGATTTATTGATTAGCTATAACATGGTGTCATAATTAACAGCCCCTTGGTGGGTTTCTTGTGCTTTCAGTGTAGGAAGTGGGAGAAAAATGACGAAAGCACAGAATACAAAGCATTAATAGCTGAACAATCTTGATAAAGATAGGTGAGAACTGTTTGAGTTAAGGTTAATGAACTTTAAAGAAAAGAATCTGAAGTTACAGAAATAAACACCTTTCTGCTTTCATAAGAAGGAAAACAGTAAAGTTAACAGAAACACAAACCTTTCTCTGTCTCTATAAACCGTCTTTCTCTCTTTTGTTCTTTCTTTCTACCTCCCTATATATCTATCTATCCCTCTCTCTATCACTCTACCTCTCTTTGTTTTTAAAGATTTCCATATAATACATAATACTCCGAATACTCTCTTGTCACACAATATTCAAAATAAACGTATTTTATTATATGGTATGGTATTAAAATTAATTGCCATGAATTATATGCTAGTAAGTATTTTAGAAAAGTCAGAGAACTTAGTTTCCCCACCATATGCAACTTGCAAGTTTTCTTTCCATCTACAGACTCCTCTCTAAGCCCGGAAGATACTGCCATGGTATCTTTAGCCAACAGGACAAATGAATGTTCTGCTTACCTCAGATGCTTCCTGGAAGTTCTGGGTTTGCTAGGGTCACTTCCTGTCACAGTGCTTTCTCAGTTATTCTATTTGTTACCAGTGAGGGGTGTTTTCAATCATTGGATGCAGGGCTAATAGGAGAAAATAATTACATTTTAATGGGAGAAAATTACCACATTTTAACAAGCATTGGGATGTTCTGTGCCTACCATTAATTCTGCTCAGATTAAAGAAGAAACTGTTTCAATGTGTTTTTAGAAACAAAATTAAGATCTTCCAAGATAAATGGTAGGATAAACTCAACTTCTTACCAATGCACAAAATAAACTCTAAAATATCACAAGAAATTATCTGAAAGTGGTGATAGCAGTCTGTTTTTGGTAAAAAGTTCTAATATAAACAGGTTGTGCTGAAATTAGAACCAACAAAAGCAAATAAAAGGGCTGGGGCTGGGGCTGGAGATATGCTAAAGCAAGTAAGATCCTTGGCTACCCTTGTAGAAGGCACAAGTTCTGTTTATAGCACAATAAGAAGTTGCTCACAGTCATCTGAAATTCCAACTCCAGGATATCTGATGCCCTTTACTGGGCACCCAGGGTACATCCATTTATGTAACTATACATAAGCTACTCACAGACACATATGTTTAAGTAAAAATAAAGTTAAATATTTTTAAAACCCCACAAAATTAGTCAAAAATAGTGAACCAATCAATAATATTGCCAATTCTATATTGCCTTACTAGTTTTATTTTTCAACATAAAACTAGTTTTTCAACATAAAACATAGCACCATTTTTGGTGCTTTCAAAAGCACCAAAATATAATCTGAGCACACCGATAGGGCCTTTTCTTAAGACATGTATTTTGAAGAAAGATTGAATGGTACCTGACAAGATTTATCAGTTTGAGAAGATAAATATTCTATACTCATAGTATTTGGGGAGTAAAGTGAAAAAAATCAATTATAAATTCATAGTCTAAGCCTGAATTTTATGTTCCACAATAAATGTTTTCAAAGTAAAAAGAAACTTAAAAATAGAATGTATTCGAAATTTGTGGTTGGGTGCTTTGAGACAAGGGTGTGGGGAGGTAGGCTAAGTCACAGCCACATGAATTAGAAAAAAAATCAAAGGGAAGTGTTTTAATTGAAGCTGAAGTTAGTGATGATGAATTTCATGAACAAGAACTAATAAAGCAAAAATATATAGAGCCATATGAAACATGTTATGAAAGTGGGTATTCATGTTTAGAAGAGAATAATACAGTGGATCTATTCAGAAAATTATTTGAAAAAAATATGAGTCAACAAAGGGTCTTTATTTAGTTTCATAACCCAGAACAGAACACATCGATCCCCATCACTGAAGCTCTATTGGCATGCCCAAATTGACTCCATATATAAGGGTTTTATGTGTAGTGCAACTGTGTATAAGCATGCATTCTAAGATATGTTGAGAAATTAACTTCTTTCCTCAGAGTAAACAATGAAAGACTCAAGCAAATAAATTCCTCTATTACCTGTGACTTTAACTCTTATGTAATTTATTTATAAAATTTGTTTGAGAAATGTTATCTTGAAGTATAAGGTAATTGAAGTAGATGCATGTTTTTGACCACTATGGAAAAAAGTAAGGAAATGCATATTTTTATATTTTCTTTTCAATAGCATGATATCTCTTTCATTATTAACCTCTTTAGTTAAGGACTTAGCGCAATTTTCAACTTTGAATTCAATGTGATGCTGAATACTGATAATCAAATTGATAGGATTTAAAACCACTGTGGAGACAAACCTCTGAGTATATCTGAGGAGAGTATTATACATTGGATTAACTGAGATGGGAAGTTTTATCCTATATGTGAACAACATCACTATGGACCAGGTTCCAAGGACCAAAGCTGAATAAAAGATAATAAAAATAGCTGATTAATAGTAACTTACATTTTTATTGTTGAAATAAGGCATTATGGCTGAATATCTTACACAATTAAGTGTTTATTTGGTGATTTACAGCTTCAAAGGATTATAGGTGAGTTTTTTTTTTATAGGTCATCAGGTAAGCAGGTACAGTATAGCACTGGTACAATAACTGAAAGCTTACATATAACCATCAGACAGAGATGAGGTGTGGGCATTGTCATGAGTCTTCTGAATCCTCTAAGTCCTTTCCTGGCAACATAGTTCTCCCCCAACAAGGCAACACCTCAAATCCTTCTCAAATAGATATAACAGCTGAGGATCAAGTATTTAAACATATGATCCCATGCAGGCCATGCTCATTCCAACCAACATAACTAGTATTTATCTCTGTACTTCCAGTTTATGGATGGAAAATGACTAGCTTCCTGAAACTCGTGTCTCCACGATGGACTGCATCTTCAAGCTGGTACCCGAAGCATACCATCCCTTTCCTCATTTCCTCTTGTCATGTATTGAGTCAGAATAGGAGAAAAGTATTAATTACAAGATGTCACTTAGAATTCTTATATATGCCCTAACTCTAAGAACATCTTTGTCATTATCAGCCTCAGTTTGCAAAATGATGCACATTCAACAATGGATACATGTAACTTGATCCACCATAGTCATGCACAGCCCATAGATTACAGTAAGGTTATTTCTTCATTTCATAAATACAGCAGATTGTTGAACTGGGTAATGCTCTATATACTCTGCTGCTTCTAAAAATAAAAACCCAATTTTTAGGGAACATTAGTCTGTAAGATATATGACTGCGACTTAATTTACAATTTCAGTAAGTACAGCAAGAAATCAATATATCACCCAATCTTATCTGTATGTGCTTCAGCCATAAAACATTATGTAAAGTGTAGCAGAGGTGGAGGTGCTTGCCTCAGAAGTGAAAAGTAACAATATCATCTTAATTTGTATTTAGTAAAAGTTAATGAACTTTAATGTACACTGGAGGGATTTCTGATGGGTTAGAAATATTTATATATCAATGAGAGAATTAAAATTCTTGACAAACATTGTTTTCCAGATTTTAAAATTCCATTTAGTAAACGTTCTTACCTGCACAAATTTTGATCCCACCACGCCTTCTCTTATGATTGTTAGCGAGTTGCATGATTTATTTCATTTTGTACAAGTATGAATTAAATATAAAACTTTTGAAATATTTTGCAGTTCAAAATTATACCAAAGTAAAATTTTATTAACCGCATTAGATTTTACAATGTTTTTTTTTTTGAAAATAGGTAATGAAACAAAATTTAAATGCTCACCTGAGAAAGAATGTATTTTCAGGTTTAAGTTTGGGTTTGGTTTCTAGTTTGTAGAGCAGGTATATTTCAAACTTGTTTTCATTTTTCTGTGTATAATTTTAGATCCCCATCTCTGCAATAACAAAATAGGATGTGTTCTCTAAATACAGTATGAAGACTAAATTCAATAAACTATTAAAGGTAATATGGATTCTATCCATTATAAATGCCTATTTTTTTGGTTGCATATAAATCTAAATGCTAAAATCCTATACTCAAACTTCCTTCTTGCTATCTATATTACACAGTTCTAGAAGGTGCTATATAAACCAATCAGGAAGAAAACACATCAGTGGAATTACTCTTGCAGGACACCCTATTTGCTATAATAATGGCCTACAAGGAAAAATGTGACTACTGTTATCACAGAGGTATAATTGTCTTGGTCGTGATCAACCACTTTCTGATTGGATTTGAGAATAGCTCTGATGGAAAAAACATATACTTGGTATTCTCAGCTTGGAAAAATCCATAGCTAGAGAAATCATGATCTCTAGTAGGGAGCCTCTTACATGTATGTCAAACTGACAACATTTTATTGTGATAAAATACATATGTAATGTTTTTTTAATCATTCAATCTAGTAATATGAAATGTTTTATATATATGTAATACTATCACCAATTTCTGTCTCCAGAATTTTTCATATTTCAAGGTTTGAATTTCTTACCCACTTGATAATAATTATCAATTCCTAGTCCTCCAGATTTGAGATGCCACAATCTGCTTCCTCCCATTAGGATTTCGAGTACTCTGAAGTTTTTCATATAAACAGAATTATATTGTGCTTATCTCCTATGGTTAAATTAATTCAGTTTGTTTTATAGCCTCGACCATCATTGATGTTTTAATAAATGAGAAAATTTCACTTTTTAATTGAAGAACACTTTATAACGAGCATATATAACCCTTTCCGTCTCCATTTATTCACATGTGGAAGTGCAAGTTGCTAATGTAGGTTAGCTGTTATGAGTAATGCTCTTCCAAACAAAGGAATAGAAATATCTCTACACACACACACACACACACACACACAAACACACACATACACACATACACACACACATGCACATACACATAGATACTCAAGTTGTGTTTGTGTATGTAAAGATAAATATGTATATATAAACTATCATTTGTCAAAAATACAAAAACCAGAGATAAGAAGATAAAAGCATTTTCAATGAAAATGATAAATATTCAGATATGATCTCATAGTGAGTTTTTGGGATATAAATGTTGGAGTCAGACTAAATAGACTAAGTAAACATTTGCATCTTATCTTAATTGTTTGGAGGGTTTGTATTTATTCCTGGGATGGCCATCAGGACTTAGGAACAACATGGAAAAATTGTAATTATTGTTTAATACTATTTCCAACAAACTGCTCTGCATGTGCGTTATGACATGATATCTCAAGGTATCTGCTGTATGCCCTGAACTTGAGTTCTTACTTTATTATACTGGATGAACATTGTACATTATGTATTTATATGTTATTATTAACATATTTGTCATAGAGTAACATTATGTTCAAAAAGAAATAGCACACACTGTGTATTTCTGTGCACAAATTATCTTGATGAGGATCTATGTCTGTATAAAGTGAGAATTCCCACAGACAACCCTTCTGTTTAGCTAAATATATCTATATACGTTGTTCTCATATGCAGATTATATCCAGACCTCCTGCAAAGAAAATCATTACAAAGCTCCATCCAGTAATTACAGCGCAATGGCCTGAATTTCTTAGTTACATATTTTTATTTCTCATTCCACATATGAATTCTAGTAAATATGTCTATGAATTAAAAATCTGTTTAGAATAACAAGTCTGAATAAAAGCAAAATAGTTATTGATCATATTTATATGAGTTGTTATCAGTGAATGAAATAATGTCTTATACCAAAAATATATCTAGGTATACCATGAAATCTGTAGAGGAAATTTCTTGGTTAGCATATGTATCAGTGTCTTTTTGTTGGTATGTTAAAACACCATGATCAAAAGCAAGGTATAAAATAAAGAAATTAGTTTTGGCTAATGCTTCCAGAGGACAAAAACAAAAGTGAGAGATCACATTATCTTCAACAAAAAATGTAAAAATAACTTGAAATGGGTGCATCTACAAACTCTCAAAATCACCCTAATGATATGCTTCCGCCAATAATCTCCATTTCCTCAAGATAGCATTTTCAAATATTCAAATACATGAGCCTGTAGTCTTTATGATAGATTCTCCTTCAAATCATCACAGCATGTGTATCTGCCACGGATAATGCACATTTCTAGTAGATGATTATCTTTTTACTCAATATATCTTAAATAATCACATTGATTCTTTATATCTTATTGAATAGGGACTTTCTAAATGGGTATTGAAAAGTATCTTTTTGGGAGCACTTTTTTACAACTTGTAATATACCAGTTTTGAGACTTCTTTGAGTTTATTTTAAAGTTCCAATCATCAAAAAACATTTTCAAGCATGTGTGATTGGGCAGCATGATTGTCAAAAGCACATTAAATGTTTTTGTTTTCTTTGTTTGTTTAATTGTTTTCTGTTTATTGTTACCTTTTTTTTTATTGGTAAAAAAATGGGGACAATTTTAGGCAGTGAAACTTAAAGATGCCAAATATTGACCTTTTTCTTTTGTTTACTTGTTTTACATTTGATTTGCTTACTCATTTTTGTGATGTTTTGGGTAACTTGGTCTCATATAACCCAGGCTGGCCTGGAAGTCCTTCTTATCCTGCCTCAGCCTTCAAAGTGTTTCAATTACAATCAGAGGTACTACTTGGCCTTTTGGTCTTATATATGCTAATTTTTCCTTTTTCTCATCAGATTTTAGTTTTTTTTGTCTTTATCAACAGTAACTCTCAGAAATCAGAAAGTTAAGGACTTCGTAAACAGAAAAGACATTTATTTTATTTATATTGCTTAATTGGTTCATTATCTAGTAGAAAATAATTACTTGGGGATATTGACAAAAGCTTGCAGGGATAACCCAATTTCTTGAGAGTTAGCAACAATTTTATTCTAGGAGAGTTAGCAATTTAACTCTAGGGCTAGGTTTTTATCCATCTTTATAGAGCCCACTTATATTGAAATTCAAGTTATAGGAAAAGGGATTCTAAATAGAATTGTTGGTGAAAATAATTAAATAAAGTTTTTATTTAGATCAAATGCATTCTTAAAGATATTTTGTGTTGTAAAAAGTAGCACACACACTAAAATGTTCCTGTTTCTAGTCTCCAAGAACAATAGAACATATTTCCCCATGGCTGATTTATAGGAAACACTAGCTTTTTAGCTGGGAAGAATGTTTTAAGATTAAGAGTCCTACTTGGTCATTCTGAGTATTGAAGCTGGTTTTTAGCAATTCTGGGTGATTTACAACTATGTAAATCTGTAGTTATAGGGGATACAGTGCCATCTTCTGACCTCCACAAATACCTGCATTTCTATACACACACACACACACACACACACACACACACATACACACACACACACACACACACACACACAAATAAAAGTAACATTTAAAAAAGAAACATTCCCTTTGAGAATCTCATATGAATGTATGATGTATTGAATTAAGTATGCACTATAGCTGTGAATAAAGACAAAAATCATAAATAAAATATGTTCAAAATAAGTGATTCAAGTCACTTAGCTAAAATTATAAATTGTGAAAATGAACATAAAACCATATAACAGAATAGACAAACAATCAAGTAAATCTTTAAAAAGAAACAAAAAGAAGGTAATACAGTAAGTTCAAATGCACTTAACTGATATTTCCCAGTTCCAACCATTTGCCTAAAAAATTCATGAATTCATTGTTTTTAATTGCTGAGTAGTATTCCATTGTGTAAATATACCACAATTTCTGTGTCCATTCCTCCATTCAGGGACATCTGGGTTCTTTCCAGCTTCTGGCTATTATAAATAGGGCTGCTATGAACACAGTGGAACATGTGTCCTTATTGCATGCCAGGGAATCCTCTGGGTATATGCCCAGGAGTGGTATAGCAGGGTCCTCGGGAAGTGTCATTTCCAGTTTTCTGAGGAAATGCCAGACTGATTTCCAGAGTGGATGTACCATCTTACAATCCCACCAGCAGGGGAGGAATGTTCCTCTTTCTCTGCATCCTTGCCAATACCCGCTGTCTCCTGAGTTTTTAACTTTAGCCATTTTGGCTGGTATGAGGTGAAATCTCAGGTTTGTTTTGATTTGCATTTCCCTAATGTATTTCCGTAATGTTGAAAATTGCTTGAGGTGCTTCTCAGCCATCTAAATTTCTTCAGGTCAACATTCTTTGTTTAGCTATGTTCCCCATTTTTAATAGGGTTATTTGGTTCTCTGGGATCTGACTTCTTGAATTCTTTGAATATATTGGATATTAGCCCTCTGTTGGATGTAGGGTTGGTGAAGATCTTTCCCCAATTTGTTGGTTGCCGTTTTGTCCTTTTGACTGTGTGCTTTGCCTTACAGTAACTTTGTAATTTTATGAGGTCCCATTTGTCAATACTTGATCATAGAGCATAAGCTATTGGTGTTGTGTTTCAGGAACTTTTCCCCTGTGCCCATGTCCTCAAGAGTCTTCCCCAGTTTCTTTTCTATTAGTTTCAGTGTGTCTGGTTTTACATGAAGGTCTTTGATCCACTTGGAGTTGAGCTTAGTACAAGGAGATAAGAATGGATAAATTCTCATTCTTCTGCATGCTGACCTCCAATTGAACCAGAACGGTTTGTTGAAAATGCTATCTTTTTTACACTGGATGTTTTCAGCTCATTTGTCGAAGATCAAGTGACCATGTGGGTTCATTTCTGGGTCTTCAATCCTATTCCATTGGTCCATTTCCCTGTCTCTTTACCAATACCATGCAGTTTTTAACACTATTGCTCTGTAGTATTGCTTGAAGTCTGGGATACTGATTCCCCTAGAAGTTCTTTTACTGTTGGCAATGGTTTTAGCTCCCCTGGGTTTTTGTTATTCAAGATGAATTTGAGAATTGTTCTTTCTAATTCTATGAAGAACTGTGTTGGAATTTTGATGGGGATTGCATTGAATCTGTAGATTGCTTTTGGCAAGATGGCCATTTTAACTATATTAATCCTGCCAATTCATGAGCATGGCAGATTCTTCCATTTTCTGAGGTCTTCTTCGATTTCCTTCTTCAGAGTTCTGGAGTTCTTGTCATACAGATCTTTTATTTGTTTGTTTAGAGTCACACCAAGATACTTTATATTGTTTGTGGCTATTGAGAACGGTGTCATTTCTCCAACTTCATTCTCAGCCTGTTTATCCTTTGAGTATAGGAAGGCTACTGATTTGCTTGAGTTGATTATTATTATTATTATTATTATTATTATTATTATTATTTTGGCTTTCTGAGACAGGGTTTCTCTGTGTAGCCCTGGCTGTCCTGGAACTTACTCGGTAGACCAGGCTGGCCTCAAACTCTGAAATCTGTCTGCCTCTGCCCCTCAAGTACTGGGATTAAAGGTGTGCACCACCACGGCCTGGCTTGATATTATTTTTTATATTTGATTGGTTATGTTCTTTTGGGTTTGATGAAAGAAGGTTACTATCTTGCTTTTTCCAGGGTGTAGTTTCCCTGCTTGAATTGTTATTTTCCCCTTACTATCCTTTGTAGGGCTGAGTTTGTAGAAAGATATTGTGTAAATTTGTTTTTGTCATGGAATATCTTGGTTTCTCCATCTATGGTGATTGAGAGTTTTGCTGGGTAGAGTAGCTTTGGCTGCCGTTTGTGTTTTCTTAGAGTCTGCATGAGCTCTGCCCAGGATCTTCTAGCTTTCATGGTCTCTGGTGAGAATTTTGGTGTAATTCTGATAGGTCCTCCTTTATATGTTACTTGGCTTTTCCTCTTACTGCCTTTAATATTCTTTCTTTGTTTAGTACATTTGGGGTTTTCATTGTTATGTGACAGGAGGTATTTCTGTTCTGGTCCAATCTGTTTGGAGTTCTGTAGGCTTCTCCTATACTCATGGACATATCTCTCTTTAGGTTAGGTAAGTTTTCTTTCATAATTTTGTTGAAGATATTTGCTGGCACTTTAAGTTGTAAATCGTTACTCTCATATATGCCTATAATTCTTCGGTTTGGTCTTCACAATATGTCCTGGATTTCCTGGATGTTTTGGGTTATAAGCTTTTTCCATTTTGCATTTTCTTTGACTGTTCAGTCCATGTTTTCTATGGTATCTTCAGCATATGAGATTCTTTCTTCTATCTCTCGTATTCTATTGTTTATATTTGCATCTATGGCTCCTGATTTCTTCCCAAGGTTTTTTATCTCCACAGTTGTCTCCCTTTGCGATTTCTTGGTTGTTTCTACTTCTGTTTTTAGATCCTGGATGTTTTGCTCAGTTCCTTCACTTGTTTATTTGTGTTTTCCTGTAATTCTTTGAGAGATTTTTGTGTTTCCTCTTTCATGACTTCTGCCTGTTGATCAAAGTTCTCCTGTATTTCTTTAA
The DNA here is from genome assembly GCF_947179515.1 of Apodemus sylvaticus. Taxonomy (NCBI): domain Eukaryota; kingdom Metazoa; phylum Chordata; class Mammalia; order Rodentia; family Muridae; genus Apodemus; species Apodemus sylvaticus. The sequence goes on from NC_067473.1 coordinate 110,042,840, forward strand.
GTGATTTTTGCATTTCCTCCTTATTGGCTACTATCTTTTGACCCATATTATCCTGAGTTTCTTTAAGTGATTTTTGTGTTTCCCTTGTAAGGGCTTCTAGCTTTTGATCATTTTTCTCTTGAATTTCTTTAAGAGATTTATTTTGTCCTTCATGTGCTCCTCTAACAGCATCATGACCAATGATTTTAAATCCAACTCTTGTTTTTCTGGTGTGTTGGGGTATCCAGGACTTGCTCTTGTTGGAGAATTGGGTTCAGGTGCTGCCTTAATGCCTTGGTTTCTGTTAGTAACATTCCTATGTTTGCCTTTAGCCATCAAGTTCTCACTGGTGTTAGATGGTCTTATTGTCAGTGACTGGTGCTTCAACCTCCTGTGGACCTTTAAGGCTATTTCTGCAACACGGGATGCCTGGGTTTCCTTTGGCCCAGTTTGATGATGTGCTGTCTTCCTCTTTTTATGCAGTTGGAACCCTGCTGAATCTTGCCCCAAGCAATGTTATACTTGAGTTGTCTCAGTGAACCAGGTGCTCCCCAACTGAGCCATGGAGAGTCACTCCCTCTGCTGATCCCCTTGTAGGATACAGGCCCCACAACAGGCTAGCTGGTAAATGAACCGCCTATGTGCTCTGGTCCTGGGCACAGGCAGACTCTTGGTGGTTTGTGCCCCCAGAGATCATAACCTCTGGACATCTCAGTACCTGGTGTTGCTTTTCTGACCCAGCAAGCAGGGAAGATGGCAGCAGGGGGTCACTCCCTCTGCTGATCTCCACATAGGACACAAGCCCCACAACAGGCCAGTTGGCAGATGAACCGCCTATGTACTCAGGTACTGGGCACAGGCAGACCCCTGGCATTTGGTACCCACAGAGATTTTTTTTTATTCGATATATTTTTTATTTACATTTCAAATGATTTCCCCTTTTCTAGACCCCCACTCCCCGAAAGTCCCATCAGCTCCCTTCCCTCCCCCTTTTTTCCCACCCAACCCTTCCCACTTCCCTGTTCTGGTTTTGCCCTATACTGCTTCACTGAATCTTTCCAGAACAAGGGGCCACTCCTTTGTTCTTCTTGTACCTCATTTGATATGTGGATTATGTTTTGGGTATTCCAGTTTTCTAGGTTAATATCCACTTATTAGTGAGTGCATACCATGATTGATCTTTTAAGTCTGGGTTACCTCACATAGTATGATGTTCTCTAGCTCCATCTATTTGCCTAAGAATTTCATGAATTCATTGTTTCTAATGGCTGAATAGTACTCCATTGTGTATACATACCACATTTTTTGCATCCACTCTTCTGTTGAGGGATACCTGGGTTCTTTCCAGCTTCTGGCAATTATAAATAGGGCTGCTATGAACATAGTGTAACATGTATCCTTATTACATGCTGCGGAATCTTCTGGGTATATGCCCAGGAGTGGTATAGCAGGATCTTCTGGAAGTGAGGTGCCCAGTTTTCGGAGGAACCGCCAGACTCATTTCCAGAGTGGTTGTACCAATTTGCAACCCCACCAGCAGTGGAGGAGTGTTCCTTTTTCTCCACATCCTTGACAAAATCTGCTGTCTCCTGAATTTTTAATCTTAGCCATTCTGACTGGTGTAAGGTGAAATCTCGGGGTTGTTTTGGTTTGCATTTCCCTAATGCCTAATGAAGTTGAGCCTTTTTGAAGATGCTTCTCCACCATCTGAAGTTCTTCAGGTAAAAATTCTTTGTTTAACTCTGTACTCCATTTTTTAATAGGGTTATTTGTTTTTCTGGAGTCTAACCTCTTGAGTTCTATATATATATTGAATATTAGCTCTCTATCTGATGTAGGGTTGGTGAAGATCATCTCAGTACCTGGTGCTGCTTTTCTGCCCTGGCAGGCAGGGAAGATGGCAGTGGGGAGTCACTCCCTCTGCTGATCTCCACATAGGACACAGGCCCCGGGACCAGACGGCTGGCAGATGAACTGGCTATGTGCTCAAGTCCTGGGCACAGGCAGTTTGCACCCCCAGAGATCTTAAACACAGGATATCTTAGTACCTGGTATTGCTCTTCTGCCCCTGCAGGCAGGGAAGATCTATCTCTTGTATTCTGTTGTTGATATTTGCATCTATGGCACCTGATTTTTTTCCCAAGGTTTTCTATCTCCAAAGTTGTTATCCTTTGCAATTTGTTAGTTGTTTCTACTTCTGTTTTTAGATACTGGATGGTTTTGCTCAGTTCCTTCACTTGCTTGTTTGTGTTTTCCTGCAATTCTTTAAAAGTTGTTTTTTTTTTGTGTTTTTTCTTTCATGATGTAAGTTCTCCTGTATTTCTTTAAGTGATTTTTGCATTTCCTTCTTATTGGCTTCTAACTTTTGACCCATATTCTCCAGAATTTCTTTAAATGATTTTTGTGTTTCCCTTTTAAGTGTTTCTAATGTTTGATCCATTTTTCTTCTGTATTTCTTTAAGAGATTTATTTATGTCCTTCTTATGTTCCTCTAACAGCATCATGGCCAGCGATTTTAAATCCAAATCTTGTTTTTCTGGTGAGTTGGGATATCCAGGACTTGCTGTTGTGGGAGAATTGGGTTCAGTTGCTGCCACATTGCCTTGATTTTTGTTGGTAATGTTTCTATGTTTGCCTTTTGCCATC